>NC_056748.1:1035412321-1035719821 GCF_019279795.1 Protopterus annectens
CCACACACACACACACACACAAAAATAAAGTGCCAAGCAGTTACAGCCGCTTTGTTGAGTGTCTGCCCCATAGATGCTTCACTGTGATCCAATGAATGTAAAACAATATATGTATTGCAAAGCAACACAGATTTTCTCCCATCCTACCTTACTTCTCAACTCTTCTTGATTTTGTAGAATGCTAAGTTATTTTTGCATCATCATTTTACTGTTTTCTGTGGAAAAAAAAAGTTTGATTTTCATGTTTCTTTTTGTTCAGAAAAAGTATGCTAATGTAAAGGCTATTGTTCTATTAGGTTTTCAAGTAAAAGGTGATATTTAAAATTGACCCTGATTTTGTGTTTATGTTGGCATCCCCTTATTGTTGACTTTGTCCTCATTTTTAGCAAAGAAGTTAAGAATAAATGGCACTGACACTTGTTCTCTGCCTCTCGCTTTCTCTCACACACAGAAACACACACACACAGAAACACACACACCAGACACACACACACACACACCAGACACACACACACACACACACACACAGCAGACACACACACACACAGTCCCTTCTTCTGTCTCTTTCTTTCTCACACACACACACACACACACACACACACACACACACACACAGTCCCTTCTTGTCTCTTTCTTTCTCTCACACACACACACACACACACACACGCACACACACACACACACACTCACACACACACACACACACACACACACACACTTACCCCACACACACACACAGTCCTTCTTCTCTCTCTTTCTTACTCTCTCACACACACACAGTCCCTTCTTCTGTCTCTTTCTCTCTCTCACTCACACACACACACACACACACGCACACGCACACACACACACTCCCTTCTTCTGTCTCTTTCTTTCTCACACACACACACTCCCTTCTTCTGTCTCTTTCTTTCTCTCTCACACACACACACACACACACACACACACACACACACACACACACACACACACACACACACACACAGTCCCTTCTTCTGTCTCTTTCTCTCACACACACACACACACACACACACACACACACACACACACACACACACACACACACACATACACACACACACAGTCCCTTCTTCTGTCTCTTTCTTTCTCACACACACACAGTCCCTTCTTCTGTCTCTTTTGTTCACACGCACACACACACACACACACACACACACACACACACACACACACACACACACGCCTACCAGCCTAGCGATCACCAGATCAGCTACTACCCGGCCGCACACACTCCTACCAGCCCAGTGATCAGCTCTCCTGCATGACCCAATCCAGTGACCACCTACTAAATCCTCCTGCATACGACCCGGCCGATCAGCTACTAAATCCTCCTGCATACGACCCGGCCTCACACATTCCTACCAGCCCAGCAATCAGCTTGCTCTCCTGCATGACCCAATCCAGCGACCACCTACTCCTCCTGCATACGACCAGGCCGGTACATCCAATCCAGGATTGACCAAGTAAACTCCTGCATGCTGCTACTAAATCCTGCATGCTCCTCCTTCACCAAACGACCGATCAGTACTCCCGCGCACGCACTAAGTCTCGCAAGTCCTGCGAGAGCAGCTCAGTCCTCTTATTGGCTCTGACTGGGGCTGAAGCAGTCCAGAGCTCCTCTGTGTGGTGCGGTTGTCACCGCACAGAATCCTGGTATCTCACAGCAATGATTGCTGGGTACCTGTTTGTCCCTATCCAGACTGCTGGTAAGGCAGTCATAAATTTTTTGTTTCACAGATATTTTTTTTGTTTTATTTTCTAGGTGGGGGGGCTGCAGTCCGGCAGTCCGATAGGACGAGCCGCCCCTGCCCAGGAGCCAATCAGGTACCATTTACACACCCTGCCCTCAGGACTCTTCTCTTTTCTCATATTTTGCTTAATTTTTTTTTCTTTTAAAATTACAACAAACTGTTTGCTACAAGTGTAGCAAACAGTTTCTACAGTTTATATCCTGCATGGAGCTCTACAGCATTTGAGTTTTTATTGAAAAAAAAATGGTTTTGTACTTTTAAACTGGAGCAAACTGCAAGCAGTTATTAGGGTTTATACTCTGCACAGAGTGCTATAGTGTTCATATTTTAGTGTAAAAAATATATTTTAAATAGCTGTTTGGAACTTGCTACAGTTTAGACCCCATAGGGAATGCTACAGCTCTTAGGTTTGACCACAAATGCTGTATCAGCAGCAATACTGGCTTTTAAAATCTGGTATATATATTAAAGAGCGATTGGGATTAGCCAATCATGCCCCCTAACACTTTGCTCCCAGGGCAGCTGCCCCCTTCGCTCCCACCTTGCTATGCTTCTGATTCATACAGACATTTTACACAACTATTGTCATTGGCTATGCACATCCATTAGTGCAAACTTATCTCTGTTGCTATAAGTAATGCCATTTTCCATATTTTAAATGGGTAACAAATACTAACAATCAGTCAAGATATAACACTTAAGTATTATGTTGTTGTAATCATAACTGAATCTAGTCAGGACCATGCTGGGAACTGTCTAGCTGTCTCAGTGACTGGGTGTATCTACCTTTTATCCTTTATGTCAGATAATGTGCAACCCTCTCCATGAAAGTCTAGTGATATATCAATTACAAGTGTGAACCAAGAGCCATATACAATGACTCTGCATGTTCTAGGTCTAAGATAACTTATAGCATCCTATACCAATGAACCAAACATGGTTAAATGTGACTGACTTTATGCATGCAAACACTTTTTTGGGTGAAAAGAAAAGTTCACTTTGCACCCTTTAAAAAAATATATAGTTTTAAAGATTGCTTCTGAACTCAGATGACTAAAAGTGCAGAGCCATGTTTACAGCATTAATATTACTTATGAAATTGCCAAACAGCTAAATTAGTAGTCTGGCAAAAACTAGTCATTAGTTTTAAGCCAAACTATTAATTTAACAGTTTGGTAATTACATAACTAATTCACTATTACTTACCTTTGCTAATCCAGCTTAATTAGAGCTAGAAGCCAAAGTGACATAAGTGCCTCCTGTCCCCAGTGCAGTAGGTTTTGACTTCTGTGTTCCATAGTCATTGTTAAAGTCATTTTACTTATAAACAGGTGTGAAACCACCTTTCATTTTTGCATATAAAAAGTGTTCTCTTCCATAAAAATGTATGCAAACACTTTTTAATGAAAAAACAAAGGGTTATTTTGTGCCTTTAAATACGATCTTTAAAGGGATAAATGTCTGGTTGGATGACTATGCTGGTATAAATGAAAAGGCCTTGAGAAGAAACATCAGGTGTTATCAAAACTGATTTAATTAACTTAAATAAAATATTCAGAAGTCTAAAGTGCTTTTGCCTATTTACCAATAAGTAAGTGGGGCTTCATTAGATCAGTGAAAAACAGTACCTTGACATTAAGTGCATTCATGTGGTCATTATCATCATCATCTTCTTTTGGCTGTTCCCGTTAGGGGTCACCACAGTGGATCATCTGTTTTCATTTCTTCCTGTCCTCTATATCTTGCTCTGTCACACCAATTATCTGCATGTCCTCTCTCACCACATCCATAAATCTTATCTTAGGCCTTCCTCTTTTCCTGTTACCTGGTAGCTTTATCCTTAGCATCTTTTTCCCAATATACTCAGCATCCCTCCTCAGCACATGTCCAAACCAACGTAATCTTGCCTCTCTGGCTTTGTCTCCAAACCTTCCAACCTGGGCTGACCCTCTAATATACTTATTGCTAATCATGTCCACCCTCTTCAGACCCAGTGCAAATCTTAACATCTTTAACTCTGCCACATCCAGCTCAAACTCCTGCCTTTTTGTCAATGCCACTGTCTCCAACCCATATAGCATAGCTGGTCTCACTACCCTTTTGTAGACCTTCCCTTTCACTCTTACTGGTACTTGTCTGTCACAAATCACTCCTGACACTCTTCTCCACCCACTCCATCCTGCCTGTACTCTCTTCTTCACCTCTTTTCCACACTCGCCATTACTCTGAACTATTGATCCTAAGTATTTAAACTCATCCACCTTCGCCACCTCTACTCCTTGCATCCTCACCATTCCTCTATCCTCCCTCTCATTCACACACATATATTCTGTCTTAGTCCTGCTGACCTTCACTCCTCTTCTCTCTAGAGCAGATCTCCATCTCTCCAGGGTCTCCTCCACCTATTCCAAACTCTCACTACAGATCACAATGTCATCTGCAAACATCATAGTCCACAGGGACTCCTGTCTGATCTCGTCTGTCAACCTGTCCATCACCATTGCAAATAAGAAAGGGCTCAGAGCTGATTCTTGATGTAATACCACCTCCACCTTAAACACATCGGTCACTCCCACTGCAGCCCTCAGTGCTGTCACACTACCCTCGTACATATCCTGTACCACTCTTAAATACTTCTCTGACACTCCCAACATCCTCATACAATACCACAACTCCTCTCTAGGCACCCTGTCATATGCTTTCTCTAAGTCTATAAAAACACAATACAACTCATTCTGACCTTCTCTACTTCTCCGTCAACAATCTCAGAGCAAACATCACACCTGTAGTGCTCTTTCCCGGCATGAAACCATACTGCTGATTACTAATCATCACGTCCCTTCTTAACATAGCTTCCACTACTCTTTCCCATAACTTCGTGCTGTGACTGATCAATTTAATCCCTCTGTAGTTACTACAGCTCTGCACATCACCCTTATTCTTAAAAATCGGTACCAAAACACTTTTTCTCCATTCCTCAGGCATCCTCTCACTTTCCAGAATTTCATTAAACAATCTGGTTAAAAACTCCACTGCCATTTCACCTAAACACCTCCATGCTTCAACAGGTATGTCATCTGGACCAACAGCCTTTCCATTCTTCATCCTCTTCATAGCTATCCTTACTTCCTCCTTGCTAATCTACTGCACTTCATGATTCACTATTCCCACATCATCCAACCTTCTCTCCCTCTCATTCTCTTCATTCATCAACCCCTCAAAGTACTCTTTCCATCTGCTCAACACACTCTCCTCACTTGTAAGCATTTTTCCCTCATTATCCTTTATCACCTTTACCTGCTGCACATCTTTACTAGCTCAGTCCCCCTGTCTAGCCAATTGGTACAGGTTCTTTTCTCCCTCCTTATTGTCCAACCTTTCATGCAACTCTTCATATGCCTTATCCTTAGCCTTTGCCACCTCTCTCTTTGCAATGCACCTCATCTCCTTATACTCCTGTCTACTTTCTTCATCTCTCTGACAATCCCACTTCTTCTTTGCCAGCCTCTTTCTCTGTATACTCTCCTGTACTTCCTCATTCCACCACCATGTCTCCTTGTCATCCTTCCTCTGTCCAGATGTCATACCAAGCACCTTTCTACCCATCTCCCTTACTAGCTCTGCTGTAGTTACCCAGCTATTTGGTAACTCTTCACTGCTACCCAGTGCCTGTCTTAACTCTTCCCTGAACTCCACCTCACAATTACCCTTTTTCAATTTCCACCATTTGATCCTTGGTGCTGCCCTCACACTCCTCCCCCTCTTCTTGATCACCAACATCATCCTACAAACCATTCACGTGGGACACTCCACTAAATAAATGAATATATATGACAAACTTGATGTCAAGACATAACTGTTTACTCAGAAGCCCTGTGCCCAGTTTTAGATCAGTTCTTGGAGGGGGTCAGGGCTGATGATCCCAGTGTTTTGATATCTCCATATTATAATGCTGCATCTGAGGTGCTGCCCCTCGGAATATACACATCAAGTCTGTGGCTCATCAGGAACCATGGTTCAACCATGAGTTAAGTTCCACCTTTTAAGGATAACCATGTTCTATATGAGCATTATGCTAGTTACCAGACAGATAACTCTAGAAAAAAGGCCTTCTTTTTGGCTACTTTCTTTCAGGATGTAGATAGGCTGTACAGCCCGTCTTGTCTGTCCACTCACTGAGCTTTTTAACCTGATGAATGTGAGGTGGCTGCATGATTTTTTGCAGGCAAGATGTCCTTGATTAAGCATTCATCTTCCTCAGGATTCATACATGGTGTTGTAGCTTGACTGTGTGGGAGGGTCTGGAGTTACACTGGGTTGTGTTTAGTGGTAAGGCTGTTGAAAATTGCCTTAATTTTTTAGGTCTGATGATTCAGCAGATTGTTCAATCCTCTTTGAGAAAAATGTTTCCATCTATTTTAAGGGTACTTTAGTTATTTATAATTTATGTGGATGACCGCTTACTGGAGAACTGTCTTCCAATCTTTAACCTTCCCTGTACTAGAAAGTTGACAAAGTAGTTTCTGCTCAGCTGTATTCTTCCTTGAAATCTCATGGCCTAGTTAATACCCTGTCAGTCTGTTTCTGCATTTCAGCATTGTACAGGAAATACTCTTAACTGTGTTTCTGTCAGGTGATTGTTGACTTACATAGTTGAAGGGGGAGTCATTTAGTGTATACTATAAGGTGTGTTATTTTTTATTTTTATTTTATTTACTTATTTTTGAGTTTTTCTTCATACTGTATTTTGGTAAAGAGAGGTAAAAACTATTTAAATTGCATTAGCACTAATCACTTATGTCATATTAGTAAACACAAAAATGTAATAGACACAATACAGACATTTTTTTATGATGGAAGTGAGTTTGTGATGCTTTTATTAACTTCCTAGAAGTTTGTTATAATGCTTATTCCTCCTCTGAACTGCAATGCCATCTTTAAATACTAAAACCCTCTGCCTGACTACACTCTGTTTCTCTCTGTCCCATGGGTGTCCCTCAGCAGTGTGCACAACTGAAAGTACCATTTGTGATGTGGAAGATTTAATGGAATCTGTTTCTGTTTAATTTATTTTAAGAGGCTTTGCATTGGTGTGTTTATACTTCTGTTATGCAACTTGCTTAAGTGTATAACCCCACCTGTACAATTTCTATGCTGTCTCGGTCATTTCCTAATTAGAGTGCAGTTGTAGGTTTGCTTACTTTAAGGAAGTAATCACCTTTTACGGATAAACTTGCTGCATTTTACGGCTTACAATTTGGAAATACACTGTTTCAGCTTGACTTAGTCTGATTTTATTAAACAGTTTACTAGAACACATTGCTCTTACTGCTTTTAAATTGCTTGTGTACAACTTCACCTGTGAAATACCTATACTGTCTTGGTCATTTCCTATTTATTGTGCATTGAAGGTTTAATTACTTTAAGGAAGTAATGACTTTTTACTGTTAAACTTGCTGCATTTTACTGTTTACAATTTGGAAATGCACTGTTTCAGCTTGACTTAGTCTGATTTTGTTAAAAAGCTTACGAGAACACATAGCTGTTACTGCTTTTAAATTGGTACTGAGTGCTCTCATCGGTATTTGGCCGCTGTGCTGTTTCAACCTGTGTTATTTGGATTTTACTACTTAGCTTATTTTGAGTGCCTATTCTGTTACTGTATTGTGTGGAAACAGTGATTTTACTGTAATTTTATGTCCTGCCACCGTGTTGCTCAGTTCTGTTGGCATGCATTACTAAGTAGCAACAAATAGCTGGAAAACTTTACAGGCAATGAATTACTCTGCATTCTGTGAAATTAAAGTGCCAATAGACTGAATTTCATATTACTGAACAGGGTGACTTTTTTATTAATTATTACTGCTTGTTCCTTAACTAATTTATTTGATTAAGTACTTCTTAGCTAAACTACTTAAATTGTGGTATTTTCTTGTCTCGCTCTTATTCCCACTTATTTTTTTACTTCACCTACCCCCTTTTCTGGCTTCATATTAACATCTCTCTCTTTACAGTCTCTTAAACACATTCAAAGGTCCAACAAAAACAAAACAAAACAAAAAAAACCTGAAGCAGCTGCCTGCATACAAGAACATGGAGAGCGGCACCCCGTACAAACCAGTAAAACTAATGCAAGTCCTACTTTTATCAACAGACTGTGAGCAGTGTAGGTCTATTATAATCTTCTCTCTGTGATACTCCTACTGATTCTTCTGCTGTGTACATGACTGGACCCCCCTTTCCTCCCATTTATTGTTACAAATATATACATTTTTCCAAAGCTTTGTATTTATTTTATATTCTTATATTTTATTTATCTTACATATATTACGTTTTTTTATATTCTTATATTTTATTCTCCCATTTATTGTAACAAATATATAGTTTCCCAAAGCTTTGCATTTATTTTATATTCTACTTCCCTGATGCTCTACTAAATATGCTTTTGAATTCACACAGATAAACAGACACCTTTAGGGTACTGACCTGGGCTAGCTGGTGGTACTGACCTGGGCTAGCTGGTTGATTGTTTTTCTCTTCTCACAGCTTTCTCCAAGTCCTGGTCCATAGCCCCCCCTTTTCTTGTTATCCAAACAAATTTCTATTGTAAGTTTCCTACCCTGTCAAGCCTGTTTTTCTTAGCCCCCCCCCCCTTCTCTCGGTCTTCTAACATAATCTTATTGCAAGCTTCCCAGATCTGTCATTCCTGTCTATTCCCTCCTTCTTCCTCTTGAGAGTTTACTTATTCCTCTCCTGAGCTGTTGTGCCATCTTTAAATACTTAGACCATCTGCTTCCCCTCCAGATTTCCTAACTTACTGATAGTTTTCTTTCCAGATAGCAACTCTGCAGTTGGTTTCCATGTGCCCTGCTCTATCTTCTACACTTACTTTATACCATCCTAACAGATCACACTGATCCAACAACCAACTGCTCATAAATGTAGATGCTTTAGTCCTTTACCATCGCAAAACTTTGGAACTCCCTCTCCCAGCACTTAGATCCACCAGTTCAATAACCCTCTTCAAGACATCTCTGAAACAACACCTCTCCTCATCTTGGCTGTGTGCAGGTGCTAACACCACATCTCATATAACCTAACTTCAACCATCACAACTATTCTCACCCCCACTCAACTACTCTGGCATCCTCCTTTCACATCCATCTGTCTTTTTACTTACTCCACCTCTTCATCCTGTCCACGTCCCTCTTCTACTAACTCTCATTGCCCTACCATTGATCCCTCCTGTCTACTTCCTTCCTTCCTTCCTTGCAAAAGACGTAGTACCTTTATACCAGTTAATTTGCCTGTGACAACTGCTTTCCATAATTTATGTGAAGCTGATTTGAGAAAGTTATATGGGACTACAATTAAGAAGAAGAGACAGTATAATTTGAACTATGATGAACATTGTGCCTTAAAGAAACTGCAATTTGACAATACTATTGTAATGAAACAAGCTGACAAGGGAGGTGCTATTGTTGTTATGGATTGTAATGCCTATAAGACATCTATGCTCAATTTTCTTCAAGATGAGAATGCTTTCAGAAGAATATCATATAATGATGCTAAGAAATGCATTAGTAATGTCAATATGTACATATATGAGCTACAACCTAATGGTGAGATAGATTTAGATTTGTTTCACTTTTTTACAGTACCCTGTCCCACTATTTCCTTATTATATGGGTTACCAAAAATTCATAAATGTTTAGATAACCCACCCATGAGGCCCATTGTCTCTGGGGGTGGGTGGATAACTGAACCGATATCTGTTTATCTACAAAAGCGTTTGTACCCCTTATTATTGGAGTGTCCTAATATCTTAAAGGACACAGGTGATTTTTTAAGCAAACTTTCAATTTGGTATAACAGTCTACGTAACAAACTCGATTCAGGTTATTTATTTGTAACCTTAGATATAAATTCTCTTTTTACTGTCATACCAAATGAGTATGGCATTGAGGCTATCAGACAGTTTCTGAGTAAGAAAATAGATATCAGGCAAAGACGTGACAGTGAAACATGAATTAGTGTTTAATAAAAACGATACACTGACTTATTAAACTCTAATTCATGTTTCACTGACAAGTCTTTGCCTGATTCCTTGGTGCCCTGGTGAGCTGTGGTCGTTGTGTTCGTGTTTTGTGATATTGTGCCCTGTCTTGGGATTTTTTTGTCGAAGAAAATAGATATACCTACAGGTGATGTTCAAAATATATGTGCATTATTAGACTTAGTTTTGAGCAACAATGTATTTATGTTTGATCAACTTTTGTTTCTACAGCTTGCGATGGGAACACCGGTTGCTAATACATATGCTAACCTAGTCTTGTATCAATGGGAATTAGAGTTTATACATGGTGTAAAATTTTTGAACAGTAATATTTGCTTGTACCAGAGGTTTGTGGACGATTGCTTTATGGTTTGGAAGGGATCACGCTCTGATCTGCAAGATTTTATAGTATATTTAAACAGTAGTACGAGCTTCTTGGTTTTTAAGGAGATTATATCTGAACATGAAGCAATTTTCCTTGATGTTAAGATATATAAAGAAAAGGGTACTTTACAAACTACTATTCACAAGAAGGATGTGCATACTAGTAGATACTTACATTATAATAGTATGCATGCACCCCATGTTTTTAAAGGAATTGTTAAAGCTCAATTTTCACGAGTCAGTATGTTAAATACAATCGACTCTGTATTTTATATACAGTTAGATGAAATGTTCAATGAGTTTGTTAAGAATGGCTATGACTTGGATATATTGGAAGAATTGAAGAGAATGGTAATACTTAATAGGGATACTACATATAAACCTTACCTTAGGACAGATGCGTGTATGAATGATCATGTGATCATTACATCAGGATCTAACATTGGAAATATAGTTAGAACTAGATATGTTATGAACTTTAGTAGTAGAACAGGTTCGTTAAATATATCATAGCCAAATACTGGCCTGTGTTGATGGCCTGTCCAGAGGTTAGGCGAATTTTAGGTGAAAAGCCTTACTACTCATATAGGAATATGAGAAGTATTAAAAGCTTATTATGTTATAAAGATTTTAATTTTGGCTTAAAGCTGAATGCTTTCTCTGATCGTATTGGTACTTTTAAATGTATGAGCTGTTCTTGTTGTATAGACATTGCTGCTACCCCTAATTAAGCACACACCGACCAGGTACGGTAATGTTGTACACCACTACTAGTATTGGTCCCCAGGAGGGCCCAAGGACAGCCGAAAAAACCATCAGGTACTAGCATTACCCACACCCAGACCACACCTTGCTAGTATAACATGACATATAGCGAGACAGTAAAAAAAAACGGAGAATTGTCTTCCGTTGTTTTTTGTAAGGACCCTCCAAGAGTATATTTAACATACAGAGTACGGCACGCCAACAACGAAATCCTCCGCTGTTTGGGGATAATGGTATAATATGCATTTATTCATCCTGTTACTTTAAAAGAGTTTTACTTTAAATCAGTAGCATTCTGTTACAGTGTAAATATGGTGTATTTGGCTACTTGTAATGCCTGTTCAGCATTCTATGTGGGCAAGACCACACGTAAACTTAAAGACAGAATAATTGAGCATAAGTCAGAGGTTGAGAATAATGCTCTTTTCAAGCATATTAAAACACATGGGAATACGCATTGCTTTAAATTTAGATGCCTAGATTTAGTTAAACCTCATAGTAGGGGTGGTGATATTAATAATGTTTTAGATATTAAGAAATATGAATGGATTTTAAGACTAGCAGTGGATTCTTCACCTGGATTAAATTCTACTGTTAGCCTAAAGCCTGTTTTAAGTAAAATTCAGCGTGTTAAGCTATTTTAAATATTTTTGCATTTTGTATATATGTTATATTATATTGTGTTTGTTGGTCATGTGATTTTGGCTGCTATCATGTGACTGTTTTTTGCTCCTATTTAAAGCAAGCTGCTTTTGTTTCAATGATTGTTAGTATTGAAGAAGGGTTTCACCCGAAAGCTTTGCTGTGATATATTAAATTGTTTTCTGCCTTCGTTTGTTTGTTTCTTTGGTATTCCTGCATTCCAGTCTTGTTTTGTTGTACTTCCTTCTCTTCCTAACCCTTATAGACCTACCATTGAACCAGGCGAGACATTCAGGTACTCTCGCAGCCTACCTTAATATCATACCACCACTTATATCTGCAACAATATCAACCGACTTTGCTGATTCTTGCAAAAGGACTCATATAGCCTATCGCTCAGCTATTACACCTCCTAAACATGTGAAAAGTTTAAGTACCTAGTCTCTAATTCCTATATCTGCTTTACACCCACTGCATGAAGTGTCCTATATAAATTTTGCTAGCTGAAAACTACTCATATGGAATGTTCTCATGTATATACTCTGTATTCCTTGTATAATATCTTTGATTTGGGAATGATTACTTATGTACTGTTTTTTCACCAATTGTATAAGCTGTCAACAATATGAACTAAATGTCTTTCTTAATGTAAATTCTGTATTGTATCTGAAATGTCTTGTATGTGGAGCTTTCCCCCCGGGACTCCACAGAAAATGGGCACTTCTGATGCAGCTGGACCATCCTAGTAAACAAACAAACAAACAAACAAATAAATAATGAGATTTTGCTTTCCTTTCTGAGTCATTCTGTTTAATAAACTGGATTATTATTATTATTATTATTTTAATTACAACTGAAAAAATCCTCTGTCTTTTATGTCATATGTTTTCAGGAACCAAGGCACTTGGGTTGATAGCTCCCTCTCTTTTGCCCATCATCTGCTTTAGTCCCAAAGGCTCATATAAAGTCTGAAATCTTGAAAGGTCTTTTTGTGGTTTTAATCTATCATTGTCATTTACTAGACTGGATCAGTCAGGAAAAAGTTAAAAGAAATGCTTATAGTTTATAACTTTAGTTTTTATTTTCATTTTATGAAGAACTTGGCAGATGTAGTAAATTATTTATTCCATTTTTCTTTTCTTGTCTGAGTGATATTTTCAATAAATGTTGTAGTTTGTGATACTTTTTCTAAATGTCTTTGGCAACTGTTCAGTAGTCTTCAGTATTTTCTTTCTGTGCTGATCATTTCTAGCCATAGTGTATTTTGGGTCTATATTACGTGATCGAACAGTCAAATGTTCGTTCGAACACGTAAAAATTGGCTCCTAAATATCGAAACGTCAATGTCAAATGGTTCAATGGAGATCTCCATACAGTGCGGACATGGAAGTTTTCCATTGTCTGCACTGTAGTGCGATCTCGGAGTTGGTATATTTAAGTAGCGGGGGTGTGGGGGGTGCAGGGGGGGCTTGTCCCCCCTTCTTAGAGCATTTTAATGGTTTGTTTTTTTTTTTTTGCTGTTCGACATTACAGTGTTTCGATATTTAGGGGTCGATTATAACATGTTCAAACATTTCACTGTTCAATCACGTAATATAAACATGTGTATTTTCATTGTTTAATATGTGACTTTGCACACCTTCTGTCAGGTCAGAACGCTACCCTGACAGGCTGGGAACTCTACCCCTTTATTCACTGTCTTGTAGGCATTTGAGAGGAGATCTCTGTCTTGGCCATCATGGCATTAGAGACCTGATTGCCCTGACTTCCTCTCCTGAAGGCCAATATCTCCAAAAATACTAGAGCCAGTGACCTAAGTCTTCACTAAGAGATAAATAAAACAGTGTGGGAAACAGGTTTATAACCCAGTAACTCACACTCTTCTAGAACAGTCTTCCCCTACAAGTTATGCAGTGTGACTCACTATCGACCTTTAAACATTGGCTAGATGACTGGATGAGTATCCACAAATCCACTCTGTGGTTAACTGAAATGCCCTCCTTGGGAAAGGAAGTGCACCCTGACAAAGGGTTCTGGCAAGGCGTGAATGGTCATAAGACTCCGTGGCTTTGCAGTATTTATGAATCTATGAAAAATTATATGACAAAACAAATAAACACTCAGCAATTCTCTAGTTAATCTACAATGACAATACTGTCTCCTTCCCAAAGGAAATTCCCACCATAATACCAGATACATTTAGTGCCAATTTTACTGCAGCTACAGTGAAAGAAAATCCACAAATCCCTGCATTCCAGAATCCTCCAGGCATTATTATTGATCAAGTCATAACTGCATTATCCAAGGCCAAAATTAAAACATTCATGGGCCATGAAAATATTCCCTATCAGGGTTCTCCCATGCCTTTTCAACCTAAGCCTTTCCACCAGTTATGCTCCTGAGGCATGGAAATTGCAATGCCCTTGCACCAAAGAAGCACTACCTCCAACCCTGATAACTACAGAACTGTTAGCTTAATTGGTCTAATTTGCAAAGTCATGGAATGCATAATATCAGAATTTATAAACTAAGATATTGAAAACCTTTTTGTTGTGGTTTATCAGCAGTTCAGGTTCAGCAATGGTAGGCCATGCCTATTCAGTAAACATTTTCAAAAGCTTCGTGGAAGCTGTGGATGGCAGCCCTGCAGTTTACACAGCATACATTGGTCTGGCTAAAGCCTTTGACATTACTTCCCATGGTAATATTGTCAAGCAAGACCTAAACATAAACCCTTGTGTTGTGTGGTGGATAAGAAAATGGCCGTTAGATGGAACACACATAGTTAATGTAGCTGGAACCACTTCAGAAAGTAAAAAGGTGACTCTGTGATAAAATTCCTCCTATGTGGAATGTACTTCTCTGACCTGCAAACAATAACCCAGACATATGACTAACCAAATTTGTAGATGACTTCTAGCGAGGTGTTCTTGCTCACTCAACTTCTGATACTACTTCATCATAGCTTGGTTTAGACCTTGCAAATAACTGCTGTACATAAAATGGACTTAAACTAAATGCTTAGAAAATGCAGTATTATTAAATTTGGAAACAAAGCTGTTCCATAATCTATAGCATGGATGACACTCCTCTCCAGATTAATTCAGTTATCAGCGACCTTCATACCTTTGCTGACAAGTCCCATTCCTTTGACCACCATATCACAGCAGTAGTAAAGAAATCTTTATATCTAGCCCAATTAATATCTAAAGGTGCTTCATTCAGATTAAAAGATATTCCCATCCCTTATCAGATGAGTTATTGAGTACTATTCTCCCTTTGGCATGAATTTATCTAAACATAGTGCATAACTAAAAAGATCATAGGAAAGAAGACCTCTAATTACCAAAACAGACTTCTCCCCTATCAGTAAACTCTTGGGTTATAAAATTCTCTATGGAGAATTATGATTAAAGGAAATAAAGGACCTGGCCATCCTTGATCTTCTACAACCTTCACAAAACTAACAGTATTATAAACACCCAATCAAAGGACAGACAATTTTCACCAATAAATAAACAGGATGCACTGGAATGACAGAGACTTCTCCCAATGAATACCCCATCCTTGCAAAACTCTACCTATTCGTATTAAACAGAATTAAACATTTGCCAGCTTTAAGATAAAGCTTGTGAACTGGCTGTATAGCCACAAATTTTCCACAGGCCTGTCTTGTGTCACCCTCCAGGAAGCAGAAGGTGTTATGTGAGAGTGGACGCTGGTAAGACTTTAACGATCCTTGGACTGATCTGTCTTGTAGAAACTTTGATCCTATAAATAATGATATATTGGGTGCCCACTCTCAAAATGTAAGAGAGTGTTAGAGTACGTTGGTTTTCTATATAATGTAGATGTAATTTTTTGTAAATCCCTGTCCTTAGAGATGCATGTATCTAAATAACTAATGTTTTCTTATTGGACCTCCATGGTAAAATGAAGAAATGAGGTGCTAGAATTGAGAAACTGGAAGAAATCCCCTAGCTGTTCCTCACTACCTTCCCAGAAAATGAGTATATCATTAAGATAACGACCACAGAATTTACAATACCTGTACCATGCAGATGAAAAGATCATAGTTAACTTTCATTGCGTCAAAACAATGTTTGCAAAAATGGGGGTGCATGCCTCCCCAGGGCCAATCCAGTTGTTTGCCTAAACAACTGATTGTTAAAAATGATGAAATTGTTTTCTAATATTAATTCCATTAATGTCCTAAACATCAGAATCCTGGAATGTCCCAAGTTGGTGTGGCCACATAAAAAGTCATAAAACATCTCAATACTCTCCTCGTGTGGAATTACATTAAATAAATCTTTAACATCTATGGTAACCAGTGTCAAGTTGTCATGATACATTTCTTTCTTGATTTTCCACAAACAGTCCCATAAGTCCTTAATAATATGCTGAAATTTACAGATAGATGTTTTTAAATGGAAGGCCCTGGTAAGGGTTTTGGATGCCTTTGCATCCACTATGGGTTTAAGGGGGGGGGGGGTTCTGCTGTTTTTGTGGATCTTGGGTATTCCAAAGATAGTTGGTATTCTGGGCTAAGCTTGTATTAACTAGTGTAACTCACTGTTAGTAATCTGATGGTTCAAAAATAAATCATTAAGTGCTATGTCAATGTTCCTACAAGCTATATTTAATTCATTTAAAGAAACTTTGTCATAGCCATCCCCATACAAAAAGACCAACATCTTGTCCACATACATCTGTTGGTCCATTAGCACCAACCCACCTCCTTTATCTGGTTTCATGACCCTAATCAATTTGTTGTTAGAAATATTGTTCAATAGACAAAGTTCACTCACTGTTAAATTAGGGACACTATCTATTTTTTTGTTGTTCAAAAGTTCCCTAATGTCATTCATACACATAGTTTCACATATTTAAAGCACATGATGCAAAAGAAGGTTATAAATACTAGATTTTTTGCATTCATTAATTAATGCAGTGCGTTCCTCTCTATCAAATAAAAAACTAAAATTTAACTTTCTGATGTATAACTTAAGGTCTAACAACTCTCTGTCAATATTTTCCTTATGTGGTGGGACAAAATAAAGCCCCTTTTGAAACAAACTTACCCATTCATTGGTCACAGGATATCCACTCAGGTTGTATATTTTAAAGTCAAAATGTTCATATATATACAATAGAACAATGCTCAGTAACATCATTAGCAGTGTTTTCAGCTATATCAAACATTAATACCATCTCCCCCTTCCCCGGTACACAGTCCCTTGATTTTATGTATTCCCAAATGTCCCCTGATTTGTCTAGGTGTTGTTGGTCTCCTGCTGTCCCTGGTTCTGAATCCTCTCGGATCTCCTGAGAGGTACCCCTAAAGGGACTGAGTCATTGTCATTGTTATAATTCACCAAATCTGCCCCTTCCTTATATTCTAAAACTGGGCCTTCCTCAACATTGAGATTATGTCCAAAATCAGACCCTTTTGGTAAGGGGAATACATTGCCAGTCTCATATTCAAGTTTGTCTCTTTCCAACTTTTTAGTCTTTTTGTTTTTTACATTAATAAGGACTTTGTCCACATTAACAAACAGTGCCCTGTATTCATCAAGTTTAAAGCTAAAACACAAGTCATTCTTAATATGCTCATTTAATGTGTTGACAGTTGTTTTCAAACTAAGTTTTTTTCTCGTTGTCCCTTACCAGTGCTTCCATTAATTCACAGCCATGTCGATTAAACATAGCGACCAGTTCACGATGCAGTTCTGACCCATTCGTTAATCAGTTTGGGAATTTCCAGCAGCGTAACCCTTTTGGGATTTGTTCCCTTTTTAAGCATTCTCTTAAATTGTTTTCAATCTGTAATTTCCTTAATTTTACTAATTCTACTTCTAGGATCTTCAATTTTTGGTCTAACTTACCATATAAGACTCAGTGGGTGTGTATGAAAGCAAAGTCTTTTTCATTGTCAATCCATTCCTTCAGGCTAAAGTTCGATTGAGATTCCACCTGATTGGTGGAATTTACATCCTTGTTCTGCTCATCACCATTCTGTGGCAAAGTTGTACTACTTCCAGCCTGGCTCGTATTAACAGGGCTCCTCTGGAAAACTGGGTCCCTTGTGTTGAATGCATGCCCAAATCAATGTTACCTCCAAAGGTCCAAATCCGACACTTGTTTATTTATTTATTTATTTGTTTATTTATTGATAGTTGTTGTGTAAGCACTACTTAGCCAGTTCATTAGTGGAACCTGCAGCTCCTGCAACCACTTGTGTGTTGCCCTCCATAACCCAAACAAACAATATAGTATACATTGCTATGTGCCAGGGTTGCGACAACTATTATATAGGCAAAACAAAGAATGCCTTTAGGAAACGTATTTACCAGCATGTATACGATATTAACAAAAAATTTTTAATAATGCACTGGCAAAACATATCAATCAGTTTCCCCACCAATGTTTTTGATTTTTAGTCATAGATCAGGTTGAGAACAACAGCAGGGGATAGCCCTGTGGATCTGTTCCTTGAGTATAAAGAATCTATGTGACAATTGAGGGTTAATGCCACCAGCCCACCTGGGCTGAATGACGTAGTTTCCCTTTCTAGTTATTTAAAACTAAAGGCTGATTTTCATTTATAAGTGTTTTAATTTAGGACTAAGGACCTTTAAGTAATGGTTAGCTAATTTTCATATACACACATTGGGAATGTGCTATATTATTTTATTTTTATTTTGTTAGTACAGGTTGATTTAATAACTTGTGGTTTTATGTGATAGTTTTCATGTCAGGAACAAAAATTAGCATTATTTATTTCTGTAAAAATAGTTTGTGTGTGTTTTGAATATTTTCAAATTTTTAGGGTGTTAGAAACACATTTTGGTTCTACTTGAAGTGTGTCAAATGATCCAGCCTGGATATAAAAGGAAGTTGTAAGTTAATTGGTTTTATTCTG
The DNA here is from genome assembly GCF_019279795.1 of Protopterus annectens. Lineage (NCBI taxonomy): Eukaryota > Metazoa > Chordata > Ceratodontiformes > Protopteridae > Protopterus > Protopterus annectens. The sequence goes on from NC_056748.1 coordinate 1,035,430,866, forward strand.
TTGAAGTCAAGTGTAATACTGATGAAAACGCAGTGGTGGCTGGTGACTTCAAATCACAGGGGGGCTGCAGGAGACGCTGAATGGGTGGGGTCAAAGGGAAGGGGTGTGGTCAACCATAAAGGGGAGGAGCTATGCACAAAACTACAAAAAACTAACTTTAATTAAATACGCTGCCCTGGGTGGCAAACCATCATTATGAAAGTCCAATCAAGACAAAAATAAGTGTAGAAGAATAAAAATATTTCAATGCATTGGCTGCATGACAGCTTACTTAATATCTAGATGGAAACAAAAGGTTGTGAGGCATGAAAAATAAATTTTTTTAAATACATTACTAGAATGCCAGTCAAAATCAAGTATAAGAAAACTCAACTCAAACCTCTTCTCCTTGCTCTGCAGTTCTAATTATAATATATTCAGCTTTATTAAAGTACCAAGCAACATGCTGAAAGTAGAAATCTATGTGATGCCCCCACTTGTAAAAAATGTTCTTATCCAAAAAGACCTGTTGCCTGACAACTTGTTTCATGGGGAAAACATGATAAAGTAAAAATGGGGAAAACATGATAAAAGCAAACAAGAAACAAGCTCAAGATACATTGCTTAAAGGATTACTGTACAGGTTATGGACCACACATGATTGGTATTCTGTTTAGTTTACGGGTAAAGTCTGTAGAGATGACTGGAAGTCTCCAACAAAGTGTGAGCTTTTAAAATAATAAAATAATGGAATCCTGTCCTTTAATACCCAAGGCTTAACATTATCTAGTTTAATACCCAAGTATTCTCTGCATGGCAACAACAGAAAGGCTTTCAATGTTGGCAATTCTTTAACAGTATGCTTATTAAAGCTACTTACTTGCATCTTGATCAGAGACAAGCTTACCTTATCATTAAAGCATTGCTACTTAAACACAGAGCAACAGGCACTTTGAGTAATAAGCATAAGCAAATCTGAGTAATAAGCATAAATCAACAGTACAAAATATGACAGAAACCAGACCATTCTGCAAAATCAAGGACAGATGAAAAGCCACTGTAGTACTTATGCAGTGTGTCCTCCCCATCCAAGGTAGATACAACTACTCCTTACCTTGCTTGGACACATCCAGAGTCACTACATGGGGTGGGGTGCAACAAGCATGTCACAATTTGAAATCTCTCTGGCTGACTGTGATGGCCCTGACACATTTGTCATACCTCTCAACCTCAAGAGCAAGAAATCTGGACAAAGCCATACACAGAAGTGGGACAAAGGCACAACAATAAGGACATTTTTAAATATTGCTCTAATAAACTTAGAAAGATAATAGAATAGGTCTTGCATTAGTATGAATTTTCTGAAGGGTATAAAATCTGAAACTCAAATGTCTGTCATTTTCTAACTTCAGTCTTTAGTGATTTGTCACTAATTTGCCAAAACACAATTTTATGAAAAATGGACCAAAATGTGATGCAAAATATAAAATAGACACACAATACAGCTTCTACCTGTCAAAGAAGGGACACTTTAATATTAGTACTGCTACCTTGAGCAGCTGACAAAATAAAATAATCTACATGCATTTCAAGTAATCTATAACTTTGATTATTACAGTTATTTCTTAATTGTAAACCCTCCATGTTTTCCAAAATTGCTATTTTTGGAGGGATTATTAGGGGATTTTGAGAGCAACATTTTGAGCAAAATTGGGGACAGTTGAGAGGTTGGCTTGCCTAATTATTCTATAAAGCATTTTATTTGCATGTACCTCTCAACCTGTTAATGCAGTAAATCTGAACAAGGCCAAATATATTGGGGCACATATAAACAGTACTAAAAATTGCTCTTGTATAAATTGAGACAGTGATAGGGGCTCTTACTTTAACATGCATTTTTATGAAGGTTATGAAGTCTGAAACTTATTATTTAGTGACTTCTGGCAAATCATTTAGGAATTAAAACTACAAATTTTATGAACAACAAACCAAAAATAAGAAGCAAAAATCTATTCATTCTTTGAAAATCTGGACAGTTGGGAGGTATAGTTCAGCTGGGCCTGTCTGAGTTTGCTGCCTCCCCCCCCTCCTAAAATAATGGTTGAATTGGAGCCTCTGCAGCCATTCCAATTAACCATTACTTGGCTATTTCACTCCATTTACCATAAAGACTAATGTGCATACTGCTTTACTTCAATGATTGGACTTCATTTGAAAGTTTTATTTTGTATTTTACAGCACAAACATTAAGTCATCTGTTAAACAAAGCAATGCAGTCTCACAATGAAAACTTAGCATTAAAACTTCTCTGCCCTTGAAACTCACATTCATTGAAACAGCATTGAAACCCACATTCAAAGAAAATACATTTTGCCAGTGGCAGATAAAGATTAATTTTAGGGCTGTTTTGCCTTAGGCCTTGCATATGAAACATACATGTGCTCTTTTGATACACCTTCCTCATTGTACTAAAATTATATTCCTTGTACAATACAGTACACTTGTTAGAGGTGTTTTAAATTTGTTTTGAACATTTTTCCAGTAAGCAATGAAAAAAAACATATGCACCCATAATGGCAAAACTGCCCAGTTGAGAACATTTATCATAAAAGTCTACTCAGACTTCCACAGTCCACCATTATTAGTAAATATACACAATTCTACAGTCCACCATTATTAGTAAATATGCACAATTCCACAGTCCACCATTATTAGTAAATATGCACAATTCTACAGTCCACCATTATCAGTAAATATGCACAATTCTACAGTGCACATTTATCAGTAAATGTGCACAATTCTACAGTCCATATTCAGTGAATTCAGTTCTTGCCATAGCTGTCAACCTTAGCACAAAAACCTGGACAAAGCTGCCAATAATGGGGAATACAGTCCCAAAATAGGGACAAATTTAAAATATTCATCTTATAAAGTTAGAAAATTGCTAGAAAAAAAGCTTCAGCTACTATGTATTCTGAAGAACATGAAGTTTGAAATTCAAATGCCGGTCAATTTTACTGCGGACAGAACAAAAACAATTTTCAGCAGAGACGAGGGATTAATACTGCAGACACGCCTTGTAAAATGGCAGGGCACCAGAGCAAATCCACACAAACACAGGGAGGAGATGCAGACTCCACACAGAAGCCACCCCAACCAAGAATCAAACCAGAAAACCTATAGCTGTGAGGCAACAATACTACCACTGCACCATCAAATCTGCAAGGAATTAAACATTCAGAAACCTGAAATCTGAAATTCAAATGCCGTCAATTTTACTCATGGACAGAACAAAAAAAATTTTTGCAGAGACGCAGGGATTTAATACTGCAGACACATCTTTGTAAAATGGCAGGGCACCAGAGCAAATCGACACAAACACAGGAGGAGATGCAGACTCACACAGAAGCCACCCCAACCAAGAATCAAGCCAGAAAACCTATAGCTGTGAGGCAACAATACTACCACTGCACCATCAAAGCTGCAAGGAATTAAACATTCAGAAACCTGAAGTCTGAAATTCAAATGCGGTCAATTTTACTGCGGACAGAACAAAACAATTTTCAGCAGAGGCAGGGGATTAATTGCTGCCAGACACGTCTTTGTAAAATGGCAGGGCACCAGAGCAAATCCACACAAACACAGGAGGAGATGCAGACTCCACACAGAAGCCCCAACCAAGAATCAAACCAGAAAACCTATAGCTGTGAGGCAACAATACTACCACTGCACCATCAAATCTGCAAGGAATTAAACATTCAGAAACCTGAAGTCTGAAATTCAAATGCTGGTCAATGCTGGTCAATTTACTGCGGACAGAACAAAAACAATTTTCAGCAGAGACGAGGAATTAATACTGCAGACACGCCTTTGTAAAATGGCAGGGCACCAGGAGAAATCCACACAAACACAGGCAGGAGATGCAGACTCCACACAGAAGCCACCCCAACCAAGAATCAAACCAGAAAACCTATAGCTGTGAGGCAACAATACTACCACTGCACCATCAAATCTGCAAGGAATTAAACATTCAGAAACCTGAAGTCTGAAATTCAAATGCCGGTCAATTTTACTCTGGACAGAACAAAAACAATTTTCAGCAGAGACACAGGGATTAATACTGCAGACACGTCTTTGTAAAATGGCAGGGCACCAGAGCAAATCCACACAAACACAGGGAGGGGATGCAGACTCCACACAGAAGCCACCCCAACCAAGAATCAAACCAGAAAACCTATAGCTGTGAGGCAACAATACTACCACTGCACCATCAAATCTGCAAGGAATTAAACATTCAGAAACCTGAAGTCTGAAATTCAAATGCCTGTCAAGTTTATTTAACATTTGTTAATCAGGACAGTCTGACTTGGAACAAAAAAACAATTTTCAGCAGAGGCCCAGGAAGAAATAATGCAGACATGCCTTTGTAACATGGGAGGACACAAAAGCAAACCCACACAAACACAGGGAGAAGATACGGACCCCACAAGAAGGAACCCCAGCCAAGAATCAAACCTGAGAACCTGCAGCTGTGAGGCAACAATGCTACTACTACACCATCAAATATCAAGCATTGCAACATTTACAAACCACAGATATTATGAGGAACAGCTCAGATCAAATATGAGGCAAAAATCTGCAATTTTTTTTACAAATGGTGGTGGGTAGGGAACTCAAGTCTTTAACACCTGCATACAGGGTACAGGGTTCAAGCCTGAGGTATTCCCTACCACACCACCATGAGCACCTGGGGCATTTACACACACACACACACACACACACACACCCTCCAGTTACAAGCACCAGCTAACACATACACAACTCCAGTTACAAGCACCAACTAACACATACACAACTCCAGTTACAAGCACCAGCTAACACATACACAACTCACATAAAGTAAAATGCACCATACACTTACCTGTCTGTTCTCCATACCATATCCTGCCCGCGCAATACTCACAAAGACCTGCGAGATCCCAGTAAAGCTCCTTCCCGACGACGAGATCCCAAGCTCCCTCCCGAGACTGTTCTGGCTGTTGCTGCTGCAGTCTGGATGCGATGTATCCTCCCAGCGTGTCTGTGCACTTTAAAAGTGCACAGACGTCTCCTTGCGTCCCTCTATGGGTCCTGCCGGACTGCCTTGAGCATGCGCATAGACCCACGGGTGGTAGGGACTACTACGCATACGCGCAGTCCGCTAAAATTTTAAAAAATTATTTTTTTTTGTTTTCTTTTTTAATTTGAGGGGGCTGCAGTCTGGCAGCCCGATGCCACGAGCCGCCCCTGTGAAAACGCTCAATAAAAAGTTGCAGTGTCCAGTTTCTGCTTTGGAGTTCATCCCCGGAATAATAATTTGTCCTTTATCATGGCTTAACTGCAAAGTGGTTTGCGTGATCAATGTAGTATGTATCGTATATATTTTTAAGCACTCTTTTATCCATGAATGTGAGATACAGTCTATCCATCTTATGCTTAGATTCTTCCCCTTTTTACAGTTCTCTATTATAACGTTATTTAACACCATATGATCCGTTGTTCCATATGACTTTCTTTTATTACCTGTTTGTTCTATTGCCATATTTGAGTTTTCTTCTAAATGACTATAAACTCTGTCAGCGTCAATTCAAGTGTATAGTTTATACGTTGTTGGAAGACAAGTTATTGGGCACTAGATTTTAGGGTAGCTTGCAGGTTCCCTCCTAAGAAGGAGTATTGTTTTTTCTGTTGTTAACCAGGCTGGTGTCTGTTCAGGGTGCACATATAAATAGTTCTTACTCATATCTAAATCTTCATGTAAAAATGTTAATACTTTTAGCCAGAAGTTAGGTACTGCATGTGGGCCTGGAGTTTTCCAATTAGGACCTTTTCTTAACTTTCTTTTAATCTCTCTGGCTGTTACTTCATCCTTTCATATCCTGTACATTTGAACTTCTTATTCTGTCTTTTACTTCTTCTATCTATTTAGCATCTTTGTTATGTTCCAAAGGATCTCCACAGATATTTCTCCAAAATGTATGTTTCTTCATTTTTTATGGTGTTTCAATTCCTTTTGCCTTGTTTCACAGTTCTCTATAAAACTTTTGGGGGTCATCAATAAACTGCTTATTTTGTACTTTTTCTTTATATTTATCTGCAATTCTTCTAAGTTTTTCTGCTTGTGCTGATATTTTTATTATTTGTAATAGTGCATGATAGATCCTGAGCTGTTCTGATACTGCACATTGCTTTTATCATGTCTAACTTTCTGAATATATTTTGTTGATCTTTTCCATCTTTTATACCCTTCTAACTGTGACACTTCTTGTCTTAATTGCTTTATAGTTTTCTCTGTTCGATACTTCTATGATGGCATTTGATTTCTCCCCTTCCTTTCCCTTACTACCCTGTGTTTTTGTGGTAGGACACTATCTGTTATTAATTCAGCTGTACAGTAATATATCCTATTTACGTTTGTTATATCACATGAATCTCTATGAACAGTCCTAATTACTGTGTTCATTTGTTTTATCAAACCTCTAACTGTTGGGGTTTTATTGACTTTCTGTAGTCTGTTTCTTTCATTGATCTTAACGTCTGTCCATCTCTATTAAATCAAGCAACTCTTCTCTTAGATCATTTTCTTCTGAACTGAGGGCACATTCTTTCTTCTTGTTCTCTGTTTCCTATGGACATTCTATAGAAAGTTCCAGAGCATCTTCCTGTGCCACATTCTCTTCAGGTTCACTCTGTGTCATCTGTTGCTCTTTCATATGGGAACTCACTGGCTTATCACTGCACAACATTAATTCTGACAGAGTTGCCACATTTTCCTCTTCCTTCCCTTGCTGTGCAAATCCAACTGAACATTTGTACTGGTTTCCTGTGGAAGGCTCCAAAGTATCTTCATATGGTAATTGATCAGATGTTTCCTGCTCCACTGGTTTCTCCTTATTTTGGGGATCCATTACTCTGTCCTGCTGTTACCAGAGCTAGATTTTCTACACTCAATCATTCACTTCACAGGTAATCCATAGCCTCATTTTCTATTTCTTTAACTTCTCCATTACTAATCCTTTTTTTCTACTTTTCCTCTTTGCTTTTTTATTTTTTTTGTATTGTAAATTTTTCTACGTCCAGATGCCTTTGCCTGTATTTCTCTTCAAATATATTTGGTGCTGCTCTTTTTGTATTGATTAGTATTGCTTTCTCCTTTGCATAAATATTGCACCATATTAAATCGCTTTTTTTTTTTCCCGTGTCCATATTTCTTCTTCAGATGTCTCCTGCTTCTCTTTTGCTTTAGGGACTCATTATTCCATCATGTTGTGATGTAACCTGTGTTACACTAAAGGCTCCCTTTATAGGATCAATGGATTCTTTACAGATACTGCAAGAAAAACTCTAGCCAGCACCTTCTTATTGCTAACTCTCTTATATGCCTCTCCTATCCTAACAAACTTAAACCTGCCTCTTACTACAATAAAGCAGTTAAATTTGCCACCAATCTCCCTCTTAGGGCACACCATTGTTATACTTTAAAGCAATTAAACTAGCTTGAAATGGACAACTACCTAACATATTCACAGCTAACTACAGCGAACAAACTCATTCATCATCCAGAAAAATGCCCTGCACTACAAAACTTGTTACTGCCCAACAAGGGACCTCCGTTCTAGTAATAAATTCGTACTACTCACAAATAAGTTAAATAATGTTACAGGAGACTAGCTCTACTCCCAGTACATTGTTAAACTCTGTAATAGTATCCGCACACAAGTAAAACTCTCTGACAAACTCAATAGTTTTAAACCACCATTTAAACAATATCTTAACCACTCCCAGCCCTGTACATGCTCACCAGGTTAAGACGTGGTGCTCACAGTACAATACTCATAGGTTCATAGGTAGGTACTAGGCTATCGGCCTGAGGGCCTACATAAGCCTAGCCAACAAGGTTCGCTGGCTTATGCCACCCAAGAAAGTTATTTTCCTGTGCCACTGTTGAGCAGAGACATAGAAGTGATCCCCGGGGTTTATTTCCTATTTCCCATCCACTCATCAAGATTTTTCTTGAAGATTGCTAATGAAGAACTTTGCTTGACATAGATGGGTAGCCTGTTCCAGAGTATGGGAAGTTTCTGGGACAGGAATCTATCCATCCAGCATGTCCTGTTTAATGTGGTGACAAGGTTTAGGTCCCTAGAGTGTGTAGCTCGGAGGGATTGGGATTTCTTTAGTTGTAGCATGTCCATCAGCTCTGGGTTTGACATAGCTTTATATGTTAGGCAGAGATCACCTCGGAGTAGGTGATATGCTACGGAGTAAAGCTGGAGTTTTTTGAGACCGTCAGTGCAGTGCATCTGTTTGATGCCAGTAATCCTCTTTGTGAGGTACTTCTGTGGCCTTTCCAGCTGCTGCAGATGTCTTTTGAGGTACATTCCAAAAGGAGCGTTATACTCTATAATGGGTCTAATGAGTGTGGAGTAGAGGGGAACAATGACCTCTTTTATCCTGGATGAGAACCCTTTTATGATGAGGTGTGCCACGTAGAAGGACTTCCTGACTACTGTGGCGATGTGACTATCAAAGGACAGACTACTGTCCACCTGGGTCCCAAGGCCTCTTATCACACATTCGTTGTTAAGTAGACTGCTGTCTATGTAGTAGTTCATGGGTACAGAGCTTTTACCAAAGGGGATGACAATGCACTTTTTGGCATTAAGCTAGAGGCCATGACTCTGACACCAGGCATCTATCTCAGCGAGGCCCTTCTGTAGGATTTCCACATCATTTGGGGACTCGACTATGGCTCCTTGTTTGCAGTCATCTGAGAACTTCATTAGCCAGAGGCCTTCTGTGTTAGCCTGTACTTCAGAGAAGTAGATACCAAACAGGAGAGGTCCCAGGACTGAACCTTGTGGTACTCCACTTGTCACTGGTTTGAGGTCAGATTTGGAGTTTGCAACTTTTACAGTGTGGGTTCTGTTAGTGAGCCAGTTGGCAACCCATCTTGTGACATAGGGATTTATACCTAGTTTAGTGAGTTTAGCTATAATTCCAGAATGGGGGATGGTGTCAAAAGCCTTGGAGAGGTCAAGATAGGCTGTGTGAACCACCTTACCCTCATCTACAGCTTTGGTGACTGCCTCAAAGAAGTTGATCAGGTTCAGAAGGCATGATCTGCCTTTCACAAACCTGAACTGGGTGAGATCCAGAGTTTGGAGGTTACCAATGTCTTTGTTTATGAGTTCCATGAAGATATGTTCCATGGCCTTGCAGACCAGGCTCGTCAGGCTAATAGGGCAATTGTTCCCGGGATCAGTGGTGGCTCTCCCTTTGTGGAGTGAGATAACTGTTGCTGTACGCCATTCAGTGGGCACAAAGCCTGATGTGAGGCTATGATTGAACATGGTGCTTAGGTGGGGAGCCAGTTCGTTCTGAAGTTCATGTAAAATGCAGCCTGGGATGTTGTCCGATCCCATGGATGCTGTGTTTTTGGCCTCAGAGAGTACAGCTTTTACCTGTGTAGTTGTGATTACAGGGACTCTGCATTCTTCCTGTATAGATATGGCTCCTTTGGGGGGGGGGGTTAGCACTGAAGCTATCTGCCAGGATGTTGGCAATATCAGTTGGTGCTGTAATTTTTCATGCCGTTGTGCTGTAACTCAGAGCAGATCTGGGTATTGCCATTGAGATTCTTGACATCGCTATAGAATGCTTTGTGGTTGTCCTTAGAATCAGTGGTGATTTTGTTTTCATAGCTAGCTTTGGAGGATCTTATAAGGGATCTCAGCTTCTTACTGAGGCTGACCAGGGAGCTCCTCCACTCATGGGATTTTACTCTCTTTTGCAACAATTTCTTCTTTCTGTTGTACTGCTTGTTTATGGCAAGGGCCCACCAGATTGGCTTCCTATTTTTGGAAGATAGCATCTTGGTTCTGTTTGGGATAGCACGATCCATGCACTTGTGTAAGTGCTTATAGAGTGCATTTATGTAGGATTCAGCAGTCATAACTGGATTGTCCATCTGCATGAGTGTCATGAAGTTCACCACTTCTGTCTTAAGAAGCATGAAGTTGGCTTTGGAGAAATTTTTTCCATGGCTTCTTTAATGGGGGGTGGGGGAGGGATGTAGATATCAAGGGTGATTAGCTTATGGTCGGATCAGACCAACGAGGAGTTGACTTCAGGTGTGGAACACCGGTCACTCATGTTGGTAATGACTAGGTCTAGGATATTGTTGCCCCTGGTGGGGGTGTGAATAAGTTGATCCAGGGCATTGTAGTTTATGAATTCCAGAAAGCATTGTGTGAAGGAGTTGGTACATGAGTAGTTTTCCCAGTTAATGGTGGGGTAGTTGAAATCGCCCATTATTAGGGTGTTTGGTTGAACCCTAATATTTTCCAGTACATCAAGAAAAGAGGAGTGTGAATCCTGTGGCATGGTAGGGGATCTGTAGCAAGCTACAATTTGGATTGCAGTTTTGCCCAGAGTTAGTTGCACTTGGATAGCCTCGGATGCATTATGCTAAGCAACTAGCCTGGAGGTGTGGATATCCTTAATGAATATGGACACACCTCCGCCTTTGGTGTTCCGGTCCAGGTTATATGGCCGAAAAGTGTGGTATTAATTATAGCCTGGTAGTGCAGGACTGCTCTCTGGAGCCTTGAACCAGGTCTCAGTCACTGCACAGATATTGATGTTGTCTATTATAAGGAGTGCCTTGAGTGAGTGCATTTTGAGATTTAGACTTCTAGCACTGAGTAGCATTACCCTCAGTTTTTGCTTGCCTGTTCCTGTTACGGTGATGAATTTGTCATTTGAACCTTGCCTAAAAAAGGCACTATAGGGGTGGCAAGAGCCTTAGCCAGTATCTGGAATCCCAGGGGCGATAGATGCAGGCCGTCTCTGGCAAAGCATCATGGTCTGTTGACCGTGTCCTCCGAAGCAGACAGATGCTGGATAGCCTTAGAATGACACCAGAAGCTTAGCCAATTGTTGAAGTCAATCATTTTGTCCTTGTACTGCGGTATCATTCTGGACGATGACAGAATGCTACTCAGGGCTAGGGTCATACCTACCTGGGCTACAAGATCGGAGAGCTCTTCCATGTCTCTTTTCATGTAGTCCAGAGAGGTATGTCTCAGGTCGTTCACACCAACATGGACAATGACAGAGTCATATTTGTACTTGTTGTGGAGTGACCCGAGTGCATGGGTTATGTGGCGGATCCTAGCACCCGACAGGCAGCTGACAGTAACCTTCTCCTTGTTTAGCCTGGTGAATGGGACATCAGAGTGCCTGACTATAGAGTCACATATGACTAGTGTGTTGGATACGTTGTTTTGCCTTATTGGCTGTGGTTGAATGGCACACTTGAGTCTGTGGGTTATGTATCATTTGGGTTGTGTTGGGGGGTGGAAGTTGCTTGCGTTTCTGCTTTGGCAGTCTCTGTTGATTGGGCAGATTATTATTGAGAGCCTCCGTGAATGTTTTTGTGTTTCTGTGTGTGGATTTTGGTGGTGTACATTTAGTGAGACTATGTGATAAGTGTGCTGTGGTGCAAGTGTTTACCTTCTCCTCTTGAATGTCAAGTTCAGTCTTGGTTGGAGAGAGCTTTACTTCCAGTTTGGCTAGATAAGTGCATCTCTCACAGTTTGTAGTGTTGGGTGGTAGAAGGAGAGGATTGTCTGTGTACATGAGACAATTTCTACATTGCCCCAAGATGCCCAGATTCATCAGATAGACAGGACAGAACACTGGGAGCTGACCCTTTGACATTCCTGAATAAAAAAATATTTCCTCTAGATAAGTGAGGAAAGTGAATACAAGAGCTGTTTTTCTCTAAGCAAGTGAGGAAAGTAAGTGCAAAAAATGTTTTCCTCTAGGTAATGAGAAAGATTGAGTGCTATAGTAATTAGTAGCTTATTTAGTGCTTACAACAAGTGCTGAGCACAAATAAGCAAATTCAAGTGCTAAAACTAAGAATCTGTATCTGCACTAGACTAGTTACAGGAAAGAAACAAGTGCAAATACGTGCTTTCAAATCAGAAAGTTGAGAGAGATGGAAAAGATTGCCCAGACGGCCAATAACTACAATTTCTGGGTCAGAACCACTCCTTATGTGGTAGACAGGTTACCTAGTGCTTACCACTCCCACTGACAAGCTAGAAGGCTTCCCTCCAACACAGAAAGGCTTGGGGGAGGCTCAGAAGCTTACATACAGTCCTGGATACAGCAAATCTGTACCTGGACTACACTAGTTACAGGAAAAGTAGGAAATAGGCTTACAGTTTTTTTTTATTTATTTTTTTACTCTCCAAATACTCTCCATAAACAGAATACTCGCAACCTCTCACTGAAATGCAAAACAATTTTTATACATAAAAGCTGTCTGTACAATCCACTAAGTTGCACATGGGCTTTCTCTTTAGTAACATCTACCTCTGTAAAATCTTGAATGTATAAATGTAACTACTGTACGTGTATAAATGTAGCTAGAAATGTAACTACTCCTGGCTTCACTGAAGCTAAGTATAATAGAATGTAAACAAATGGAGCTTTTCTCCCCAGATCTCCGCTGAAAATGGGTATTACTTAGTCAGGCTTTTCCAGTAAACAAAAACAAATAAATAAATAAACAAGATTAAGAAAAGTTGGAAAGACTGCACCAAGCCATTATAATGTACAGGTCAAACAGATCAACAACTATTTAAAGCTGTATCTTTTGATCAGGAACCAATGGTGATGAAAGAAAAAGTAGATGCTGCACTAAAATCATTATCAATGAATAAGGCTCCATGTATAACTATCTCATCTAGAAATTGTCACACCCTAACCACAGTTGCAGTGCATATAAACATATTTGTCATTCATGCTACCATGTATTTGGGTTGCAGAGCAACCAAAGAAGTGAAAATGCTTAAGTCTGTCTAAGTAAGCAAACATTAGTTAGAATCACTTCAGTAACAAAAACAGTTTATTAATAAAATGGTAATTTACTCTGCAAACATGACCTTAGCTATTGTTTTATATAAAGTATGCTAAGCATTTAGACATCATATGCTGGTTTTATTTTTTTGTTAGTTTGTTTTTCCTTGCCAGACATCTTAACAATTTAGCAATTTCCATGCTCAGTTCTCTGTTATGCCCCTATTTCCAGATGGTTGTCTACCCCTTCATAGAATTATTATCCAGTCGACAGTGGGCATGTGCAAGGTACAGCTACACTGTAGTGGGTGGGCTATCTATCTTTGGGGTGTTGTAGCTGGGCTTCTTTTGCAATGTCACAGAAGAATGTGAACAGGTGCCCTTCCTCTGTAATTAAAGATGGTGTATGATACCAAGTTAACAACAAGCAAAATAAAATGTTCCAGCCTTCGGCTCTTGTTGAGGATCTACATTGATCTCCTCCTTCTCCTAGTTACAAAGAGATGTCACTAAATGCTTGATAGTGGCCTTCTCCTAAAGGTTTCTGTGCAACACTGAGATGAAGTGAAACAATCAGAGGTGCAGGCAACAACACAGACTGAGGTGTGCAAACCGTGTTATGTACACTGACCCCAGAGGCGCTCAAGTACTCATGAAACAATGACAGATGTGATAGAGCCCCAAACCCAGTGTGTTAAGTTTAGTCTTGGGACAGTGCTTTTCATGTTTTAAAATAATAACAGTGATATCATCTGAAAGGGCATAACTGAACTGGAAAATGCAATAGGTCTGCTATAACTTTACAATGTCACAGATGAGGTGTGTGTGAAAGATTCCTTCAGGATGCTGCAAGTACATGTCACAGATCTACCTGCACATGCAATGCCATTAGTGTGATTTGCTTTTACGAATCATATAAATGTCTGCAGACTATGGGTTTATATTTTTGGGGGGTTATTTTTTAACTACTTTACAGCTGACCATTAACTAATCCTAATGCCTCCCCTCATTCACTTGGCTGACTGAACCTGCCTATCCCCCCTGGATAACTGTTCATATTCAGGGCAATTGAAGAGACTGAAATATTCTGGGGAAGATTCATATTGGTGTGGATAGAGTGTTTTTCCCTTACAGCCTACCCTCCCTCCCCTTGCATGCACATGTACTGCACAAGGACTACCCCTTGCATGCACATATACTGCACAAGGGACTGGCATGCAAAGAACTTAGCAGAGTATCATTCTCACTTCCGTATGCAATTCAGTCATAGTCCTGTCCACATTGTACAAAACATACTCCACACATTCCCAGTATCTGCCAGTGATAAACTATGGAGGTTTTCCTGAACACATGCACCTCCCCTCCTCTTGTGATGGGCCAGCTAACATATGTTGCTCAACCCCATCCTTGATCTGAATCCATCAGCACCCAGGCTGATAATCAAATGTGGTCAGCTGAGTCACAGTCTAAACTCGATCCAACTGCACCACAGAGCCAGATTTTGCATATTTCATCTTTCAAGTGTAAAAATATTTTTATGGAGTCATAAAGACATTTTAATAAAGCTTCCACCACACTATTCATTAAGTGCTATGAGATTCACTGCATCATCTTGGGTAGCTGGAACCTTGGTTTAACATGTAACATTTAATTCTTTTACATACAGGTAAATGGTCTTGCTAAGAGGTTGCACCCTGCAAGCTTTGTAAAAAAGAAGTTATATACTCATCATAACGTTCCATGTGATTTGTTCATCTCGCCTTCATTCTTACTGATGGGTTCGGAGCCAATCCTTGGCTCTGACTAAGCCAACTACAAAGCTCGATGTCTTCAATCAGCTTGAAGCCAACTCCCTATCCCATGATGCACCTTGTGTTACCTCAGATCTTGTTTGCTGCCTCAAAACCATATGCCATTTTACGCCTCCTTAGTTAAGGAAATCATAGAGAGGACAATCAGACCATGATTAATCATAATTCTTGGTCCTTGAGAGAACATGGAGGAGGTAGGTGGGTGGAACGTAAGAATGAAGGCGAGATGAACAACTCACATGGAACGTTATGGTGAGTACATAACTTCTTTATGTGAAGTTGTTCGAGCTCGCTGTTCATTCTTACTGATGGGTAGCGTCCCAAGCACCATCTTTCTCAGGTGGCTCACGGTAGTATATTCCTCAGGACAGTGGAACCAAAGGAAACTCTGTCCCTGGAGGCCCTATCTACCTTGTAATGAGTGATAAAGGTATGGGGTTTTGACCAAGTGGCTGCTGCACAAATAGTATCTATTGGTAGCCTGGCAGTAAAGGCTGAAGACATTGAAACAGCTCTGGTTGAATGGGCCTTTATTTTGTGTTGCAGTGGTGTATTGGCTGATGAATAAGTAAAGGTGATGCAATCTGAAAGCCATTTTCAACATAGTGGTTTTTGCCACAGGGCAGCCTTTTCTGGATTCTGAAAAGGAAACAAAGAGCTGTTCAGATCTTATGAATTCTTTGGTTCTATTAAGGTAGAATCAAAGTTGCCTATGAACATCAGGTTTGAATAGCATATACTCCAAGTTATTGGTATGACGGGAAAAAAACGGCAATTCTATCTTTTGGTTAAGATTAGCCTCGGTACAAACTTTAGGTAAGAATGATGGATTAGTTCATAGGGAAACACTATCAGTATGAAAAATCAAATATGGTGGTTTAATAGATAAGGCCTGTAACACCAAAACTCTTCAAACTGATATGATGGCTACTAAGAAAATGGTTTTCCAAGACAAATATTTCAATTTGCATGAAGTGGCTGGTTCAAACGGTGGAAGAATGATAAGTGAAAGCATAAAATTCAAATTCCAATGTGTATAAGGGGATTTGGCGGGTGGTCTAAGGTGAAAAGTCCCCTTGAGAAAGGCTTTGGATAGCTTGTGTGACATTACATTTAATCCCTCAGCACCAAGGTGAAAATTAGAGATCACCGCAAGCTGCACACAGCTGGTGGCTGCTGCTGCTCCCTTGTTGAAAAGCATAGTCAGAAATTCCAGGATGGAGGAAATAGGGGCTAGGTAAGGGTCAATGTTATTCTGAGAAGCCATTATAGAAAATCTCTTACATTTGCTGAGGTACAATTTCCTAGTAGACGATTTATGAGAAGATATTAAAATATGTTGTGTTTCAGTTGAGAGGTTATGGAACCTGGCTATGTTGGGAATTGGAGCAGCCAAGCTGTCAATTTCAGGGACTGAAGGATAGGGATGAAGAGCCCCCGGACAAGTGCATCAGGAGATCTGGAACTGGGTCCAGAATCCAAGGTTCTTCCAATAGATGCGGTCGAACAAAGGGCAACCGAATCTGATGAGGCTAGTAGGGGGCTATTAGAATGATGGTCCTTCCTAGGGCTTTGGCTTTCTGTAATACTTTGGGTATCAGGGGTATTGGTAGGAAGGAGTAAAGGAGACCCGGGGGCCAATCGTGTACGAGAGTGTCCCTTGGGGCATCTCCCAGAGGGGGTATGAGGGCAAAGTAGCTTCTGCATTTTGTATTCATCGGGGATGCAAAAAGATCACAACAAGGCTGGCCCCATCTGCAGAATATTCTTTCCACTATTTCTTCCTTGAGGGACCATTCATGAGGCAGCAAAATTCCCCTGCTCAGTTTGTCTGCTATCACGTTGGATTTCTCCGGGATGTGTGTTGCTTTCAGAAAGCGCTGGGTGGAGATAGCCCACTGCCATACTCTTAAATCCTCTTGACAAAGGGGGTAAGACCTGGTTCCTCCTTGTTTGTTTATGCACTAGACCACTGACATGTTGTCCATCTGAATTGCAATTGTCCCCAGTGGAAGAGAGTCCTGAAAGTACTGTAATGCCAAGAGTACTGCTCTCATCTCCAGGACATTGATATGCAGATGTGTCTCTAGTTCATTCCATGTGCCTTGGGTTGTTCTTCCCTGAAAATGCCCCCCCCACCCTATTAGGGAAACATCCATGGTCACAGTGGCTGACGTTAAGGGTAGAATAAAGGGACGACCTATCGTTACTTGATGAGAGGTCAACCACCACCGAAGATCCTTTTTGCAGGAGTTTGTTAGAGCAATCAGATGTGACATTGGAAGTTCTTGATAGGACCATTGCATGAACAGGAACCATTGCAGAATCTGCATGTGCATACGAACCAAGGGAATTGCTATGATCTCAGCCGCCATCGTCCCCAACAATTTTAGCACATCTGAGGCTGGTACCTTGTCTTTTGATAGGAGATTTAGAATTTGCTGTCAAAGTACAGATACCCTTTCTGAAGGAAGTTTTAAAGTGGTGGTGGTGGTGTCCAAATCTGCTCCTATAAAAACAATATGTTGCGATGACGACAAGGCAGATTTTGCTGAGTTTATGGTAATCTCCAAGTGGCTGCAAATGTTGAATGTGGTGCCCCTGGCTTGTATGAAATGATGCCTGGTGGCGGTGAGGAGCCAATTGTCTAAGGACGGAAACACCTGGAATCCCAAATGCCTCAGGTAAGCTTTGACCACTGCCATACATTTGGTAAACACTCTGGGGGCTGCAGCGAGACCAAAGGGCAGGCCTCAAAACTGGTAATGACTGGCTCCCAGCTGAAAGCACAGATGATCCCTGGATGGTCTAGCCATTTTTATATGGCAGTACGCATCCTGGAGATCTATTGAGCACATCCAATTGTCTTTCCTTAAAAAGGGAAGTATCAACTGTAGCATGACCATCTGGAACTTCTCCTTCTTGACCAATCTGATTAGCCTGCTGAGGTCCAAAATGGGTCTCCAGTCCCCTGTTTTCTTCGAACTAAAAATAATCTTGAGTAAGTACTGGATCCTATCTGGTCTGCAAGGACCGGTTGGATGACTCTTTCTCTAGCAACCTTTGAACCTCTATGGTTGCTTGTTCCCTGTAACTGGGTGAAACATCTGGGATTTTTGTTATCAAGGGTGGTGGAGTGGCAAAGGGGATAAATTATCCTCTGGATATGATGCTTTGTACCCAGCTGTCTTTTATTTTTAGCCATGCATCTGGGTACAAAGATAAGCAACCATTGACTGCCTCCAGAGTTGGACAGTCTGGCCTCCTTTCAGGAGCTGGTAGGGCTTCCCAAAGAACTGATCTCAGTCACCCTGATTCTGCGGACCCCCTCTGCTGTGAGGGCGGCGTCTTCCATTATTACCCCCTCCTCTGCCGCTGGAGGAGGGTACACCAGGTGTGTCCTGAAATGCTCCTTGGGCTTTTCGGAACCACATCTTTCCTCCCTTCTGACCTTTGGGGTAGGGTCTAGCAGGGGTGGAAAAATGGACTATGATGGCAGACAGTGGCTTTCCTTCTTGCTCACACCTGGTAAGAGTTTCCTTAATTTTGGGCCCAAAAAGAGACGAGCCATCAAACGGGGTGTTGACAAAGGATGACTTAAAGGGCTCTGCAAAGGAACATAAGTGCATCCAGGAGTGTCACCTAAGAGCAATTCCTGTACCCACTGCCCTACTCATTCCATCAGCTGCATACGAGATCAGACGCATGGAAGAGTTTACCACAGAATTAAGAGTATCATGTTGGGAAGAAATCTTTTCTACACTCCCTCAGCTACCACACCCTGTAGACTATCTTCAAGCTCTTTTAGGAGATCTCTTTGCAGTCTCGTAAAATGTGTGAGGTAGTTCAGTGGTCGCATGGCAAAAGTCGCTGAACTAAACGTGCGCTTTCCGTATCTATCCATGATCCTAGAATCTCTGTTAGGAGGCTGGACAGATGAAGAAGTTTATGACATCTTTTTGGTGGCTGACGCCACCACCACCATGGCATCAATAGGCACGCCCTTCATGAGAAAGGTCTTGTCTTGGGGAGAAGTAATAAATTTATTAGGCCTCCTGGGGACAGGCCCCATGGTGTCTGGAGACTCCCACGCCCTTTGTGAGACCAGCTCCATAAGCTCATGGAAGGGCAGAGACACCCAACAGGTGGAGGGCTGAGACCCAAAAGCTTTCAGGAGGACCGACTTATCATCAGTAGGGTTGATGGGCTTTCAGCCACCCTTCTGTTTAAGGATTTCCAAGATATCTGCAAAGGAGATATCCTCCAATGGGGACCGTGGGAGCCCTTTTGACTCATCCAAGTTGGTGTCTGAGGTAACAGAGTCCAGATGCTTCCTCTTGCATAATCTCTTCCTGGGAGCTTCTGGTGAGGTCTCAGAAGAGCAGGGTCTGCTCAGTGGGGCTTCCTGAGGCTCATGGTCTCTACGCTTCAAGGGGATCTGTGAGGCAGAGGTAGACACAGGCGCTTTAGGGGAGGAGGTAGTTGGTCCTGAATTTGTGGATGTCCTGGGGGACATTACTCTCCTCATAGTATCAAAGGCACCCCTGCTCTGATGTAAAGGAACCCCTGGATCTGAAGAAACAGATGATTCCCTCAGCACCGGAACAGTGGGCTCCGATCCAGAGGTAGGCACCGAACTCACTCATGCCAAGGCCCCAAGAGGCAAAGTCAGAACCAAAAGGTGGGTTCAACTGTCCTCCCCGGACCCAACTGGCGAGTGTCAGCTCCTAGACCCCTCGATAAGCACAGAGGGAGTCTGAGTAGTCAATACTGATGGCACTGGAATAGGCATTGGCTCCGAAGGTTCCACGATCATCAGCTCCAACTCCTCTGGCTCCTAAGGACTGGGTTGGCTTGGAGGAGGAACAGAAGTAGATGAAGGAACAGCTGTCAGTTCTGAAGCCGCTTGGGTCAGAACCGATAACAATTTAGCAAGTGCCGGTGTCTGTAACAACTTCTGCACCCCACGATCCACATCCAAATCTGATAGACTTCTCGAGGACAAACCAATAGCTAGAAAACTAACTAAACTTGAATGAAAATAAGTAAACCACCACAAATATGAAGAAAAATACTTTTTTCATGAGCGCTTTCGTCAGTAGATACACTTGACCATCAGATTACATAAAACATTGACATCACTTCCTTTTAAAAGCCAGGCACCGCCACAAGACCACAATTAATTTCCTTTGCAGGATTCAAGTTCTATTGCAATACTGTTTTTAAATTAAAACCTTGAAATATATATGAAACTTGACTAAAAAGTTACAAGAGAAAACAAACTAGGATAGTATGTTTGTTCTTCACACTAACCCATATAGATAAACAAGCAAATAAACAAACATCAATCCAGCATACTGTTGATACACTAAGACCACGTGAAAAAATGTGTTATAAACATACATTAATCATATTTCCCCTACTTTCCTTGTTTGCTGTGCAAATTAATACATTACAGGACTATCAAAGGCTAAATTCAGCTTTTAATTTTAAATAACTGTAGAGGGAAATAATATCATTCAACCCATGGGGGTTGTTGGCATTGAATCTTAACTGCCACATACATTCTCTAAATTCCTGTGGACCCCCCCCCCCCCTGTTGTTAAGAACAACTTGGTCAAAGGCAATAAATTTAAACCTATGGTCAATATTTTCCTTAATGTGCAATGCAATGCATTTTTTTTCATTGGCTTTTTTAATATCACACACTTTGAAAGCATTTTTAGTCTTGTCTATATAAAATCCTTCACGGGATTGGCATAAGGCTGCATAAACTACAAAAGTGCTATTACAATTCAACCTATGGTTCAAATGCATTAAGCCATAATGTGGAATATGTAAGGTGTCCGTTTCAAAAATGCTGGAACACTATGTACACTGACCACATTTGGTCATCCGTCCTTTTCCATAGGTTTTATAATCCTCTGTGTTTTAAGTACATTTTTAAAACAAGCATCTTTTTTATATACAACACATGGCTTTCCCCCCACATTTTTTAAGAATCTCTGATCTCCTCTAAAAATAAACCAATTCTTATTTAATATGTCCTTGATGTCATAAAATAATGGGTTGTAAGTTAAAATAAGGGCCTTGCTGAAATCTTGGGTCATATTTGTATCTTCACTCAAAATATTAATATTAATATTAGGGGTAACAGTACCTGATGTATCAGTCCCTAATGATGGAAAAAAGTGTCCACATACCCTTTTTCCATAATCTCATTAAGAATTGGTTCAATTAAATTATTAGGATGCCCTCTTTGTTGTAACATACCCCTCAACTTGTCCCTCTCTTCATAGGACATTTGTCTTATAACTTTTTAGTCAAGTTTCATATACATTTCAAGGTTTTAATTTAAAAACAGTGTTGCAATAGAACTTGAATCCTGCAAAGGAAATTAATTGTGGTCATGTGGTGGTGCCTGGCTTTTAAAAGGAAATTATGTCAATATTTTATGTAATCTGATGAAGTCAAGTGTATCTATTGACAAAAGCGCTCATGAAAAGAGTATTTTTCTTCATATTTGTGGCGGTTTTCTTATTTTCATTCAAGACTTCTCAAGGATCGAGACGAGGGGATTGATGACGCCACCAATTGCAAAATTGGTGATTTCAACACCACAGAGACTGGTTCCAGGACTGGGGACCGGCTCCGAAAAGTTAGAACAATTGGCTCCGAGGGCTGTGGAGCCAAAGTCAATAATTTCTCAGCTGGTTTCGGAGCAGAAAGTCTCGGCTCCATGGATGTCAATTTAGAAGATTTGGTGGATTTAGAAGACTTTGATGTTTTATCTTGATCATCCTTGTCCAAAGATTCCTGAAAAGAGGATTTTAGTAATCCTCTGTCAATCAATTTTCTCTTCCTTTCCTGTAGAATGTGGCTACTGAAAGAATGGCAGATGGAGCAGCTCTCCTGTAGGTGCAAAGCACCCAAGCAATAAACACAAATAACTGAACATCAATCACAGATATTTTCTGTCCACACTTTGGGCATTTTTTGAACCCAGATTTGGGTTGTTTTTCTTTTTCTTGGTCAGCCATAGCAAATACTGATAGACAAACAACAAATGTAGTTAAGGCCTACAAATAGAAGCAAACTGCCTAGAGAGACTAGAATATCTTTCACTAACCTTTAGTAATAATAAAAAAATTATGCTCTGTAAACAAACAACTGTCCTAAATGTGGACTTCCAAACAGTAAAGTAGCCCTCTAAATTAAACAGGCTCTACAATCAAAAAACATACGCACACACTAGAAATAACCTACTATATAAGCACACAAGAAGTTTAACTCTAAATTCTAAAGTTTTAAACACACTTATTATATAAGCACACAAGAATATGGGAAAGGTAGATAATAAAGACCTATAAACACAATGGCCAAAACAGCTTGTAATTCAAGCCTTCAAGACAGCAGAAATAGTACCCCAAATGCCTACAAAAAAGTCCTAAAAGAAAAGAAAACCTATTAAACTACAATATCAATGTCTTTAAGAGAAAATTACAAAGAAAGAAAATTCTACTGGCCTGAGCTGTGAAGTATCCTCCAATCTATTGCAGCAGCAAACTAGATCTGGGGTAACACAAGGTGCATCATGGGATAGGGAGTTGGCCTTGAGCTGATTGAAGACCTCGAGCTTTGTAGTTGGCCGAGTCGGATCCAAGGATTGGCTCCGAACCCATCAGTAAGAATTAACGGTGAGACAGAACAACTTCACATCTTTTAATTCCATACTGGACGGTATTGCACAGGAAAACAAACCACATAAATAGCCAGAGATTTCTAGACTTCATAAATACAAATTCTCTGGACAACTTAACCCGTACCAAAATTAGGGGAGACAAAATCTTGGACTTGGTTCTCACCAATATGAGACACCTCTGTTCCCTGCCATTTGTAGTTTCCTCCCTATTTAACTCAGACTACAAATCAGTCATATTCACAATAAGTCTGAAAGTGGAAATATCCTCCAATGACCCAGCATTCTGAGATTATGTTAAAGCTAATCTACTAAATCTGAATGATGACCTGGCTAAATTCAATATTCCCTTCCACCCTGATAATTACTCTAAATGTGGAATCCTTCACTGCCAAATTCTCTGCAAATGTAAATAACTACCTAGATTCATCTCTCTCCCATCAAAGTAAATACAATGCCACATTCAAGAATAATGTAGAAAAACAGGATACTCCCAAATAATCTGGTAAACACTTTGTCCCAACAAAGGAAAGTATATAAAGCAAAAGTCATAAATGTGGGACAAAGCGAAGCAGAGCAAAACGTATAAAATCACCATAGCAGTCACAAGTAAAGATAGAACCAAATAATCCAGAAATTCCAGTGTAGATCGAATAAAATTTATTCAAGGGTGTCCAGACATAAAAAGTAAGCGCTTTCACTTGATAAGCTTCATCAGACAATAAAAATAATTCACCCATGACAAACATATATATATATATATATATATATATCATATTTCAAATATGAAAGAACCAATCAGTGAGATTCATTAATAAAACCTTAAAGACACATAAATACAAATAATACAAATGTACTAAATAACTATCTATATGATGTAATATATTAAAAATATGACATAAAAAGCACACAGAAATGTTTTACACATAAAAATATATAATCACTCACTTATTATTTCTACGTTTCCTAAGAAAGGGCTTAATAGAAGCCCTTTCATTTAATCCCTTCCCTTTGTCTGCCTTTAATCTAATAATCCACTGGCTTTCTATGGTCTCACTATAATTCCTAATATTACCTTCAAGTACATTAGGATGGATCACAGTTAGAGCTCTAAATAAAAAATATGTGTGTCACCACATCGAACAACATGCTTGGCTAATGCATTATGTTCAGAACCTTTCCTAATATGGTAGGTATGCTCACGTATTCTATCTTTAAATAGCCTATTTGTTTTTACAACATAAAAGCTTGAGCAGGCTTGACAAATAGCCAAGTAAACTAAATGTGGAGTCATTCAATTAGCTGAGGCAGTAGTTTTAAATGTCCTATTAAAATCAGAATGCAAAAATTCATCATTAATATCTATGAAAGAGCAAAAATTACATTTACCACAAGGTACTGTATGTGTCTGTCCAGTTGTCAAATTCATATCATTAGGATAGCAAAGTAGTCTTTTTAGATTCCTTTTATTTCTATATAGAAAAGATGGTTGCTCACCCACTACCTTTCTTATATTATCATCTGTTTGTAAAACTGACCAATGTTTACTAATTATCCTTCTGATTTCCATATGGTCAGTAGTATAAAAGAAGGGAAATTTAACAAAAGAATTGATAGTTGCTGGATCAGCAGGAATATTAGTAATAACTGGTCCAAAATAAGGTGCAGCCGTACCAGAATGTAAAGTAGAAATATTATGTAACTGTTCATCTACTTCAGGTTCTCTATATCCTCTTTCCAACAAATTCATCTTAACTCTCACTAATTCATCTACAAAACCTGGGTCTGTCGAATTCATCCTAGAGGAACATTTCCCTTGACCCTTAATAATGTTCTTAAAAACATAAGGGGGGTGCATACTAGATCTCATTAATAATGTATTTACATAACATGGTTTTCTGTATATCCCAGTATTAATTAACCCACAAGGTAGTTTTACTATGTAGATATCAAGAAAGTCTATCTTTTGTGTCGAGTATTTCATAGTGAATTTAAGAAATTCTGTGAGACCATTCATGGTGGTAAACAATGTATCCAGCTGTTGTATGTCTCCATCCCATAGTAAAAACAAATTATCTACGAAACGTCGATAGAACTTCACATGTTGTTTGAAGTCAGTTAGTTGGAACAGGGTAGCCTCTTCCCATTGTGCCAAAAACATGTTTGCATAACTATTGGCACAAGGGGTACCCATGGCTACCCCATCCTGTTGCTTATATATCTTATTTTGAAACATAAACAAATTATTTTCTAACACTAGTTCCAACATGTGGTTAATTAATACTGGGATATACAGAAAACCATGTTATGTAAATACATTATTAATGAGATCTAGTATGCAACCCCCTTATGTTTTTAAGAACATTATTAAGGGTCAAGGGATACGTTCCTCTAGGATGAATTCGACAGACCCAGGTTTTGTAGATGAATTAGTGAGAGTTAAGATGAATTTGTTGGAAAGAGGATATAGAGAACCTGAAGTAGATGAACAGTTACATAATATTTCTACTTTACGTTCGGGTACGGCTGCACCTTATTTTGGACCAGTTATTAGTAATATTCCTGCTGATCCAGCAACTATCAATTCTTTTGTTAAATTTCCCTCCTTTTATACTACTGACCATATGGAAATCAGAAGGATAATTAGTAAACATTGGTCAGTTTTACAAACAGATGATAATATAAGAAAGGTAGTGGGTGAGCAACCATCTTTTCTATATAGAAATAAAAAGAATCTAAAAAGACTACTTTGCTATCCTAATTATATGAATTTGACAACTGGACAGACACATACAGTACCTTGTGGTAAATGTAATTTTTGCTCTTTTATAGATATTAGTGATGAATTTTTGCATCCTGATTTTAATAGGACATTTAAAACTACTGCCTCAGCTAATTGCATGACTCCACATTTAGTTTACTTGGCTATTTGTCAAGCCTGCTCAAGCTTTTATGTTGTAAAAACAAATAGGCTATTTAAAGATAGAATATGTGAGCATACCTACCATATTAGGAAAGGTTCTGAACATAATGCATTAGCCAAGCATGTTGTTCGATGTGGTGACACACATATTTTTTATTTAGAGCTCTAACTGTGATCCATCCTAATGTACGTGAAGGTGATATTAGGAATTATACTGAGACCATAGAAAGCCAGTGGATTATTAGATTAAAGGCAGACAAAGGGAAGGGATTAAATGAAAGGGCTTCCATTAAGCCCTTTCTTAGGAAACGTAGAAATAATAAGTGAGTGATTATATATTTTTATGTGTAAAACATTTCTATGTGCTTTTTATGTCATATTTTTAATATATTACATAATATAGATAGTTATTTACTACATTTGTATTATTTGTATTTATGTGTCTTTAAGGTTTTATTAATGAATCTCATTGATTGGTTCTTTCATATTTGAAATATGATATATATATCTGTTTGTCATGGGTGAATTATTTTTATTGTCTGATGAAGCTTATCAAGTGAAAGCGCTTACTTTTATGTCTGGACACCCTTGAATAAATTTTATTCGATCTACACTGGAATTTCTGGATTATTTGGTTCTATCTTTACTTGTGACTGCTACGGTGATTTTGTACGTTTTGCTCTGCTTCACTTTGTCCCACATTTATGACTTTTTCTTTATATACATTCAAGAATAAACCACTATGGTGGAACCCAAATATAAATAGGTTTTACAATAAAAGTAAAAAGCTCATTGCACGAAAAAGAAAATAACTCTCCAAATTCTAAAAATGTTCTTGCTAAAATTAACAGGGAACTCTGGTCCATGATCAAATCAATTAAAGCCAGGTTCAAGGTAAAAAAAACAGTATCAAAACATACACCGGCATCCACCACCCCTCATATCTCCCAAAAACAAGTCCTCAAAGCACTATCCAAGGCCAAGAACACTGCTTTTATGGATCCCATAACATACCACACGGACTGCTAGTCAGCCTGAAAATGGCCTCTCAAACCCCCTACCAAGGATATTTAATATTAGCTTCCAAACAGGGTTTGTGCCAAATGAGTGGAGGACTACAACAGTCATCCCTTTGCACAAAGATGTGTAAAAATATATATAAACTCCCGCTCTTTAAAGGCTGCTCAACCAAATGAAAATATTTCGAAAACAAGCAGAACTAGGCCACCATTGAGAAACATTTATTAACTAATAAACAATAAAAGAGCATAAAAACAGCAGAGGCATAAAAACACGAATAAGTGCTTTCAACTCATACAGCCTTCTTCAGATCCTGAATTACTACCAGTACTCCTCCCCTTTAAAGCAAAAAGCAACCAATTAAAATTCATCTAGGAATTCTCCTCCCTTTCATCAAATACTGCAATACTGCAATACTGCCAGTGCTCTTCCCCTTTGAAGCAAAAAGTAATCAATTAAAATTTAAATTTTATCTAGGAAGTTTTCACCCTTTCAACATTGGCTTCAAAGGAATCAACAGAGCAAACCAAGTCCTATGCACGAGGGAATGCACGGTCCAAACCAAGTAGAAAGCACCAAATAGACCAGCAAGGCAGCACGGAGTTCAATATATTTATTTTAATACTTAAATAACAGACTAGTTTCGGCAAACAGCCTTCTTCAGTGTAAGACAGTACAGTCAAGTTCCTTTTACTCATCCATTTAAATACATAGCATGAGCCAATGAAAAATTGAGCTCATGAATATTCATGAAATTAAAACATATTTCTTAGACTTAATGTTTTTCTCATACAAATATACAGTGGGTAACATATACAATAAAGTCAATCCTGAACAGAGAAGATAGCAACCCAGAATAAATGTATACATATAATTTGACATGTTGTTAGTATAGTATAGCATATCTGTCTAGCCATATAAATATATTTATATTTATCTTTTTATTCTGTACTTTGATCGCCACTGGCACTAGATATTGAACATAAATTCATCAATATCACCAATGGTATTGTATATCAAGTACTTATATTGAGATGGCTCAGACTCGCTGTATCAAAAAAGGGGGTGGGTGGGTTGCAGTTAGGCAAATTGGGTGATCGACATATCCTGAGTATATAACTATTACCAACAATGGTGAAAATTAAGAACCAAAAACACAAAAGCATAACCTCCAAAACTGGAAATGTGATGATGAGTACAGGTAATTTCAAGTGATAAGTATAAGTGTGTTAAAAATAACATATATAGGTGCTAGTCAAAAGACCAGCATATTCTAGGTACATGTTGTTCATACAAACACTAAAATTTTCCACCTGACAGTTTACTATATCATAGTTGGTGCTACAAAACGGCCCATATGGCTCAATATTCAAAACTCTGATCTATAGTATATTTAGCTTCATTATCCACAAATATAAAACGAGATGGTTTCAAAAGATGAATGTGACCCAAGGCTTAGTATCAGATTAATCAACATTATTGTTACAAGATAACCATGTTCTCCTATAAGTGATCATTCAGTCCGGGATGAAATAGACCCCCCAATGTAGTAATCCAATATTTTTTGATCCAGTAACCCATGCCAACCTTGTTTATTTGTTCTGTCTCCAGAAATACGATCAATAACCATAAAACTGAACTTGGCCTGAGGATGTTTCAGTGTATGTTGATAAAGGGCACTGGTCTCCTTATGGTTTATATCACGTTCATTCATTCTGAATCTCAAAGCTCTAGAGGTTTGTCCAACATAGAATGCCCCACAATAACAGGAAAGATCTTAATGTCAAATATTCTGCTGGTATTACGACTGGTAAACTCCTTGGATTTAAGCATATGTGGGCAGGATCCACAATGGCCACAAGGAAATGAACCAATAAGTTCATCACCATGAAGTGTCAGTTGTTTATGAGTAGTGCCCCACTTGCCATGTGTTGGAAATGTGAAAAGTACGAGGCTAGGGTTTTACCACGTTTATATGAAAAAAGACATCGTGGTCCCGCTTGTCATTAGCCAGTAGAATGTTCCAATGTTTATTGATAATGTTTCTGATCATATTGATATTTCTGCCATAAGTAGTGATAAATCTGACACATGTACTGAGGATTGATTTTTGTCCTTAATCTGGTATTGTAATAAGTCATCCCTCTCTAGACTATTGGCTCTACTCTGGGCAGACACAATATCAAATCTATCATATCCCTATTGGTAAACCTCTGACTGAGGTCCCTACTGGCCAATTGATATTCCTCTATGTTTGAACTTATAAATTGAGATATGAATACTCCTGATGGTGTGGGGGTGTAGACTTGATGCATGTAACAAGGTGTTATATTGAAACCTTGGTGGACAAAGTATTATCTGGGTTCCTGTAAACAGAAAATTGATGGAGTTTTTATCATACAAATTCAAGTCCCCAGACATTGTCATTAAGATACTCAACAAATTAACCCACATCAGCCCGCCACACCAACCAGCAGTCATCCAAATGTCCATTTCCACCTGAAAGATGTTGTGTGATATATCATATATCATGTATTCTTCGACATAGGCCATGAAAAGGTCAGCATATATTAAGATGCCCCATAGCTGTTCCTTGTAGCTGGAAAATACAGAACATTCTTATTTAGCACATGTTCAGACATACATATCAAAAGGGTGTTAAACCCAGGTGCATATAAGTTGACCCTTTCCAACCAATATTGAATAGATTGCAGATATATAATGATTTTACATCCAATGTACATAAATACCATTCGGGTTCCAATTGGGTCTCCCTGATTAACTGCAAAAATTGTGTGGTGTCCTGCAACCTAGATCTTATATGTCCCAAAAGAGGTTTCAGATATTTGGTAAGGAAGGCCGATAAGGGTTTTATATATGTGGATAATGAACCTAAATATACTTTGGTTCGGTATAGATCAGAGTTTTGAATATTGAGCCATATGGGCCGTTTTGTAGCACCAACTATGATATGGGCGGTGTCTATGTATAGTAAACTGTCAGGTGGAAAATTTTAGTGTTTGTATGAACAACATGTACCCAGAATATGCTGGTCTTTTTGACTAGCACCTATATATGTTATTTTTAACACACTTATACTTATCACTTGAAATTACCTGTACTCATCATCACATTTCCAGTTTTGGAGGTTATGCTTTTGTGTTTTGGTTCTTAATTTTCACCATTGTTGGTAATAGTTATATACTCAGGATATGTCGATCACCCAATTTCTGAGCCATCTCAATATAAGTACTTGATATACAATACCATTGGTGATATTGACGAATTTATGTTCAATATCTAGTGCCAGTGGCGATCAAAGTACAGAATAAAAAGATAAATATAAATATATTTATATGGCTAGACAGATATGCTATACTATACTAACAACATGTCAAATTATATGTATACATTTATTCTGGGTTGCTATCTTCTCTGTTCAGGATTGACTTTATTGTATATGTTACCCACTGTATATTTGTATGAGAAAAACATTAAGTCTAAGAAATATGTTTTAATTTCATGAATATTCATGAGCTCAATTTTTCATTGGCTCATGCTATGTATTTAAATGGATGAGTAAAAGGAACTTGACTGTACTGTCTATATTGAACTCCGTGCTGCCTTGCTGGTCTATTTGGTGCTTCAAAGGAATCAATACATTCAATCCACGGAGCCGATCAGCTTGAAAATCAGTAATATATCTGGTCTCCAAAACCTCTGTTTTATTATATTAATCACCACCCCTAAGATTATCATGTTCAAATTCTAATGCCATCAATATAAATGTGTTATGCATTCTCTAGGATATGTTTAGACAAAGCACTGGTGTCCTTTCCTAGTTTAATGTCACTGAGGTGATGTAGAATTCTATCTCTGAACTACTGATTAGTCTTACCAACATAAAATCCATTACAGAGGGTGCAAGTAGCTACATAAATAATATTTTTGGTGTTACAATCTGCATTGATTTTCTGCTGATATAACCTTTTAGTAACAGGATGTCTAAAAGAGCTGCTACTGTTATTTGAAGCACACGCCCTGCATTTCCTGCAGGGAAAAGTCCCATTCTTTAAGGTTGTTTTCTTTGATGGAACCCCATCCTTACAACAGAGAAGTATCTTCAAATTCATTTTTATTTTTAAAACAAAACCCCAGAACTTCACCCATTTGTTGTTGTTGTGTCTTTCTGCTTTTTCCCGGTTAGGGGTCACCACAGTGGACCTCCGGTCTGCTAATGATTGGTAGTTGATTTTTACGTGCCGAGTTACCAGCCCTGATGCACAACCTTCAACAAAGGCACTGTCGTTTATTTTGTCATCCATTGTTAGTATGCACCAATTCTTCTTAATAATCTCACAAACCTGTGAGACATCACTGCTGTACATAAGCAGGCATCTTAAGCCACTTTTATTACTGTTATCTTGCTGTGGTATGCAACAGGTTAGTTCTGATGTAGTATTCTCTGAAAAGTAAGGATGTCCTCTTGTTCTTCTCATATTCCTAGTGGTCATGAGTCCCCGTTGGACCACTTGTTGTCTATAACCATGAAAATGAAGACATTTCACTAACTGTTCAGTTTCCTTCATACATACTTCTTCATCAGTGCATAATCTAGAGGTGCAAAGTAACTGCCCCTTGATAATATATGGGTATACATGTGCAGAATGCATACTTCTCCTTCACAGAAAGTAGTTCTTCCAACAGTCCTTTTTGTGCATCCATGTATTCAATTTTCCTTGATCATCCAATAATAATGTTACATCTAAACACTCAATTACTCGAGTGTATCTGTGGACATCAAATTGCAAAAAAGTGGTGGTATTTGCCATATACTCAACAAAGCAAGAAAGTTAATTGTCACTGACACACCACAAGAGAAAAATGTCATCAACAAATCATCCATAATAAACAATATTATCCGTCCATATATTTTTGGCATTGAAAATAAAGTCAAATTCCCATTGGACCATCACTATATTGAAGTAGCTGTTGGCACATGATGTGCCCATTGCCACTCCCCATTTCTGCCAGTAATGCTCACAGCCATACAAGAAGATGTTATTACCAAGTATAATATCCAAAAGTAAACACACCAGGAGAGCAGTGTTGCCATCAAGAACATTACTCTATTTTAAAAATTCTTTATTAGCTTCAATGCCAATGTCATTAGGGATTACTATAAATAGATTTTTAACATGGTAACCATTACAAGATCCATGTTGTTGTTCAATGTTTGTACACAACAATTCAGAGCATCTAAAAACTGTGAGGTGTCCATTAGTACAGTAACAGTTCTGGGTAAAACTTTCTTTAGTTGATGTTCCACATAAATAGAAGCCAGTTCTGTGAGCCATCCACCCCCTTATAAACAATCATAGAAGTGGGTTTTGTTTATCCTTGTGTACACACTACATATCAAAACCTTGCAAAAGCATTCAACACCACCCCACATTCAGGTATAGCTGGATAAACTCACCCAACTAAGTGTAAATCCCTAGGTAAATCTCTGGATAGCAAACAGGCTCACAAACAGAATACAGGACATCAGGGGTGGGGGTGTTCTACATTCTCCAAAAGACCTGTCACTAGCTGTGTACCTCAGGGTTCATTCCTCTGGCCACTCCTCTTTGGGATTTACTTCTTGGAGGTCAAAGCTAATATTAATGGCTATGGGCGACAGTGTTTGCAAATTACTACAAACTTGGTGCCTTCATAAACACCAAGATCCTTCAGGAGGTCCAGTCCCAAACAAATAGTCGGTGTCAAAACTATAGCTTAAAGTTAAACACCCAAAAATGTATACTAGTATACTTCAGGAAGCATGGCGTCCCCCTGGAACTTTCACATTGAAAACACTCCACTGAAAACAGATCTGGTAGTTAGCTCCCTGAAAACCCGTGTAAACAATGAGCTGTCCTTCGATCATCTTGTGTTATCCACTATTATGCCTTTTTTTTCTTCAGTTTATTAGTGTGGGTATGGCTCCAGTGAGGTGATTATTCCAATATATTTGGCCCTTTAGATCTTCACTGTAATGCCCTCCCAACTGAAAAATCTTGGATCAGTGAGGGACAATTTCTGTCTTACTTTCAGTGCCTCTGTTGATTACACCCTTTCAGACCTACTGCACATCCAAAAGTATAACAGTGTAGAAACACCCACTTAGGAGATCTTAATCTTTTCTGCAACTTAAACAGAACATGCTAGAGGGATAGATATGTTTCACGGAGAAAACCACTATTCTGGAACTGTCTTCCTTTCCACATAAAGCAAAGTGCATCTCTTATTTTATTCAGGCTTAATCTGGATGAATGGGTGTGAAACCACAAGTTCACCCCTGGAACATAAATGTCTGTCCAGCTCTGGTTATTTGTATTAAAAGTACAGTTGATGCTGGGTTAATTGTACATATATTCTAGGAGTAATAAACCTCTTAGAAATGCATAGCAAGGCTTCTGAAGATCCACACAGATCAATAGCCTGTTAATTACATATGGACTGAATCTAAAAGTGTCACTATTCATAAAAGCACACACATGTATATATTTTATATATATTATAGTTACTGCTTTCACTTTTGTGGTTTGTGTTGTCTTCCCTTGCTTGTTCCTCTCCCTTTCTATATAGCACTGATGAGCTGTGTTTCAGTGATGCATCTATCCACAGATACAGGTGAAACTTGCTCATATTCAAAGAACATTTTTGTTTTTGCACTGCAAAGTTTTTTGTGTATTGCTCTATAGTCAGATGTGATATCTATTACAGAAGTGTAACCCCTAATACATCCTTTTTGGGTGCTGTGCTCCCTGTATTCGCTTACATAAGTTCCAGTAACCATGACTGGAAGGAAAGCATAGGATTTTCTTACTAATGTTTGTAAGTAGTTTTATTTTATTTGTAATGACAAAAACTAATCAGGCTTTCTTTAAGGAAATATTTGTTCATTTTCATCCATAAGTGAACTCTTGAGCCACTGCCACCTTTCTGCACACATAAGTAAGAAATTACTAGCTTGGATGCATTAAGAAAACAAACACTACAACTTTGTTTCATCCAGCTAGTAATCATATTAATGACCACATTTCAATTCATAGAAACTGTAAAATCTTCTGTAACGGTTTTGATTGGATACAAGCAACTCAAAGAAGCATTTCACAGATGTAGTCTGTCTTACTGCTTAAAGTCTGTTCCAAAAACTCTCTAGAAAAGATACAGTATTGAAATAAATGTCAAGTGCCTTTTCCCCTTGAAATATGTAGGACTGCCTATAAATCTTAAGTCTATAATAATTCTTTAAGTAATTACATACGTTAATTTTTGTAAGATAAATGTTCTGCATGGAAAAGTTTCAAGATGCAGGCCATACAAAAATCATTTTGTATTTTGACCTGATACTATTTCAGTTACAAAGTATACATCCTGGACCAAACCGCTCTGCTTTTCCATACCAAAGAAATACTCATTTCACCCCAGTAATGACACAATTACCTGCAAAATTATTTACTGATTTCTTTTTTTTTCACGTTCTGTAATACAATATGCAGTTTCTTTCAAACTGCTACGCCAATTACTTTCTTTGGAGACCAGGTTCCTGTCATTTTTTTTTCTTTTTTAAAAAACTTTCTTCAGACACTGGTATCCTTTCATTTTCCCCAATTTAAACCATCTGTGACATATTAATGGCACTACTGGTTAATAGATAGACAGAAAGATACATATGTCATTCAACCAATCCATTTTGTGGCCATTTTCATCTTTGTTTAAAAATGAAAGAGCATCTATAGTGCTTTAAACATCTTATTTCATTCTCCTGATGCATTTTTACTGCGGTCATTCCATGTGTTGCAAAACTTTGTCAAAATTCCACATTGATATTATTGTTTCTGCCTTTAGTTTCACAGTGCCATCACTCATCAGCACTATGTCCTCATCCATCACACACACACACACACACACACACACACACACACACACACACACACACACACACACACACACAGATGAACTCAAGGTCCATCTTTTGGTGAAAAAATATCTCCAGCCTCCTAGCAACACCCCCCCTCGTCTCAATAAATACAATCCATAGAATTCTCAAAAATATAAAAAGAAAATGGTCACTAGGATCTGCCCATTTCAACAAAATGCAATAAGCACATTTTACTGTGCCTATTCATATACATTAATTAGGACAGTTTGCTTACTTGTAGTACATGAAGACAGATTATACATATTGCCGGACAGAAACAGACCACTGGGCTGAAATATTGCTCAGAGACAATTCTATCAAAAAGGGTTCTCCAGATTCCTAACTTCTTGTGCAGATCCCATTAGTATGATCCATTTGTATTTGAATATGTCCTTGTTGCTCTGCCGCATAACTGCTTCCTGAAATTAATTCCATGGACCTGTCATCTTTTGTTCATAGATTAGTACTAGGCTAACTGCCCTTGTGGGCCATTTTAAGCCTAGCCAATTATCCCATGTGAGAATCAAACTCTACACCTTGTATCTACGATAATTAGATTCATAGTCAAGTACTAGGACAGCAGCTCTACTGGGCCATTTTAAGCACAGCCAGTTTCCCTTTCAAAGGTGAGAATCAGACCTTGTACCTTGTATCTGGAAGACAAACACCTTAACCATTATATCAATTCTCAGCTACGAAACTGCGAAAAATTATGTTTACCTTACATCATATTACTTCATGTTTTAAAGTGGCAGTGTGTAAGGACTGTGATTTTTCTACAAAGGCTATGAGGAGCAGCTTTATGATATAATTTTTAAGATCAAAATAATACAGAAAATACTAGAAAAATGTCTACTAATTGCATGACAATCATTCAAAGATGCAGGGGGCCATGCAAGATCATTACAAATGCATTTTGAAGTACTGACACTTTCTGGAAGCTCTCAGAGGTACACATGCCCTATCTCAAATATTCTAGTTACAGTATAGCATACCACAGAAAGATATATTGTATTGTTATGTTAGCTTTGTTAGTATGAGAGTTGCTGTCCTATACACAATTTTATAATACCAAACTCTTAAGTTAAATGGCCTTCATTAATAATAATATTGTCTATTAATAAGGTTGGCCCACTGCAGGGGTGGCCCATTAGCGATGTCTGGTTAATTGACTAGCTTAAGGTCACACATTAGGCAAACAAAGGCTGAGGGAATCAAACTTGGTACTACAGGAACTATAGCTCAGAACCTGAACCTCTGCACCAACTACCAGACTATGTCAGTTAGGCAATGAGTTTTGTTGGACTAACTATTACAATATAGAGTCCATAAAGAAGAAGAAAAACATACCTATTTAATAATGATATGAATGTTTGAATCAATGAGTTTATGAGTGTATGACAAGGAATGGTAAGCTTAAAATATGTATGGTACAAACACTACACACAACCCAAAAAGGGTACCAAGCCACCAATGGAGAGATTTATTATTCAGGAACATTTAGAGTTACAAAGTGTCCTTATTGTCACAGGACAGCCTTGATTATGAGAGTTGTGTAAATGTGACTGTGTGTCTGTTAGTGTGTGTGTGTGTGTGTGTGTGTGTGTGTGTGTGTGTGGTAGGGGTAGACAAAAAAAGGGCAAGAACAATGACGAATGTGCTAATATTTCAGTAAAATGTATTTCCCAGCTTCTCCTAAATACTTATTTGCTATAAATTAAATATGTTAGTATCATATGAATTATAATACCCTCATGTGATATTAAGTCCAAGAAATTGGTGAAACTACAAATGCAGATAAGCCCCCTGCAAAATATCCTTTATTTTATTTTTAATTTTCATCTAGATGATGTTGCAATTTGTTTTTTGCCCGATTATAACTGAATGTAACAAAGTCTTTTTTTTTAAATGGGTGTAAATGCGTAGGTATTAAGAGCTGGAGCCTGGAACTACAGCTAAACATATGTTTCATAAATATGGAAAAGACAATTGTAATTATTTGGTTCAATGGCCTTAGCTCACTAAAAGTGATAGTGCACTGTAATTCCCTGAACCTTTTATAAGGCTATTTTTTAAAAAAATCTCAAAAAGAAGCTCAAACAAAAAGTAAACAAAGTGCCGGCCTCTTGCTGGTCATCTTTTACTGGCTGACAAGAATCATCTAAAAGTAGGAAAATAGTGTTTGTAGTTAGAAGTTTGAAACTTAATTCTGCAAAATTAAAGACATAGCTGCAGGCAGTTAATAGAACAGTTAATACTTTACAGAAGTGTGCGGCAGACAATTCATGCACCACTTAGGGACTTTATCCTTTAATATAGTTAGAAAACTTAAAAATAACTTAACCAGAACCTTCCTATAATATCTCGCTCCTGATCCCCTCTGCACCCACTCCCCCTTATGCAGCCCATCCTGCCCTTTACAAAGCAGACAGGCCTTCCTCTCTGAGAGAGCGGGCAGAAGGGGAAGAATTCGGAGACAAACCCTCTACTATTTCCCCTGATACAGCTAGCCCCCAAGTACCTTCTAGTGCATCAGTTTGTCTTAAAAGCTCTATTTATAACATGAGGTTGCAACAGCAGCGACAACAAAACACTGCATCAACCTCTGACTAAATGTGAATGAGAACTGCACTCAAAGGTAAACAGTTCTGTAAACATCAGAAGTACATTTCAGTGAGAAAACACTGAACGGATTTGGTAAAATTGTTTCTCCTAGCAAAATAACTACCTTAAAGAAATTTAAGAGATTAGTTATCCAGTTTTCGATAGTTACAGATGGGGAAGAATACAGGTGTACTCCACCTCCCAAGCAAAGTTCCATGGATGCATCTACATGTGATTCATCCTCTGATGATGATATTCCTACCACCACCTCACCTCCTGATGCTCAAATTCACCCTTTGAGGGAAGTACCAAACTCTGCAGTGGCACAGGACAATGATGCTGAGCCCACCATAACAGTGGCCTGTGGAATGTAATAGATTTTCAAACTATTGTAGACTCTCTCCCTCCCATTTGTACACATTCAGACAAATATGCTAAGATTCTAGAAGGACATATGCAATTGCAAAACCCCATGATTAAAAACCTGCAAGCAGTTCTGAAGGCTTCTGCTCCAAAATATATTTTCAAAAAGGTATGGGAAAATCAGCTATTGATGACACTATTCCAAAACATACCGAGGGCATATTTTCAGCAAAAAAGAGAAAATATAGGGTGCCCTCCAACACCTAACTGGGCATGAATTAAAACTATTGTAAAAAAGAAAAAATAATCTACCGATGCATACTTGCACAACATGATAAATTACATTTGAGACTTTTTTCAGGGCACCCAAAACTTATTGAACACTAAGCAGCCAGTGGGCACTCAGAAGCATTTGTGGAGGTTTACTATCAACTATAAGGGATCAGATAAAAAAGGTCAGTTTAAGTTAGCCTAGTTTAGGTATACACAAAACTGTTGATCAGTCACAGTATGTAGCAGACAATATAATCAGAGAAGAAAAAGAACAGCAAAATAAATTAGTAGATGCTCTACTTCAGCAGTTTGATACTATTTCAAGAGAAGGGCATAACAGGAGAAACAGGGGTGGTAGAGGAAGATTTATATTTTTCCAACAACAAACCCCAGACAATCCTCACAGAAATGTTCTCACCTACTCATAGTCAAACTCAGAAATTGGATCACGTACCATCCCTTGTTAATTGTGGCCAAAGTGGGTATTGGCATAATTAATGTTCTTTTCTTTAGCCATCAAACCTGTACTTTCATCCTACAAATCATCCCAATGTCCAAGTTCCACAGATGGTGGGGAAACCATCTCCAACTTGGACTGCCACTTGGCAGCCACCAATGTGGCAACAGGATCAATAGGACAGCCGTGAACTGGAGACACAACTAATTTCATTGTTACCAGTAGACCAGGAATATCCTTTTTTTGGCAATAAAGTGCATATTTCTAATCTTCCTTTCCTTATGGATACAGGAGTAACTCTTAGATAATTTCATCTGATGGGAAAAGCCTTCCACTTTCTACCATCTCTGTCAGAGGTGTCAGGATTTCAGGAATTCAGCTGGATTACCCAGAGATGATGTCTGTCCCATTTCAAATTAGTCTTTTGCAAGATCAGCATGCTTTCATTTTAGGAAGTTCTGCACCTTTAAATCTGTTAGGTATTTGTTAAATAATTGTGCACATTAAGGTGTACTGTATTTTTCATTCTGGATAGAGTCTTTCTGAATTTCTTAAACAAATTCTCTCTGTTGGGTCTGTATTCAACCAATATTTGTTCACACAAAGATATGATCTTCGCAGTACTTAGATTAGAAAAGACCTCCGGGTGACTGATTTGGAGAGACTTGAACCAAAGCTGTGGACTACCAATGACAATGAGGTAGGACTCTTAAAAGATGAAGAACCAATTAGGGTTACTTTACAACTCTGAGTCTTTACCAATGGTAGTCCAATATCCCTTATCGGTGGAGGCAGAGAAGAGAAATGAGCCTGTTATTTCTGCATTACATTAGCAAGGAATAATAATCCTACTAGAAGCCCAAGTAATACTCCTATTTTACTGGATAAAAAAATAGGCAAGGACACCTATAGGTCTGTGCAAGATTTAAGAGCAGTAACTGCAATAGTAGTGCCTAATATGGCTACTATACCTTGTTAACTGTATTAATGAGCGGTTTCCTGTGGTACAGCAGTGCAAGGTTTGATTCCCTCAGCTTCAACTGCCTAACTGTGTGGCTCTGAGCTAGTCACTTAACTAGACACTGTTCCTGGGCTGACTCTGAAAATGGTCCCTACAACTGTAGATGTTTTCTCCAGATAGGAATGATACAGCCCTGGAAAAAAATACAAATAAATAAATAAATACTAATCTCTATTTTTCTGACAGCTACCACCTTTTTGGTGATTGATATTTCCTCCGATTTATTTTCATCCCTATTCACCTAGACAGTCAGTATTTGTTTGCTTTTACTTACAGAAGGCTACAGTACACTTGAACAAGGAAACCTCAAGGATATGTACAAACACCTACTCGTTTTTCTGGAGAAACGAAGAAACAATTAGAATTCAATCGCCCTGTGGATCCATGCTAATACAGTATGTGGACAATTTATATTTAGCTTCTGGTTCTTATTCTAGCTGTCATCAAGATACTATTTTTCTTTTGACTAAGTTAGTGAAATTGGGGTTCAAGGTCAATAAGGAAAAACTGCAGTTGTGGAAACCACAAGTCCAGTACTTAGGACATGTTTATTTCAGAGGAATCTTGACAGATTTTACCATCATAAATTACTGATATTCAAACTACATCATGCCCCATAACCATACCTCTCAACTGTACAGATTTTTGCAAAAAGTCCAGATTTTTGCCTCATATTTTTGGGCCGTTTTTCATAAAATTATGGTTTTCTGGCAAATCATTAAAGATTGAAATTAAAGAATACTGACAGACATTTGAGCTTCATACTTCATACCCTTCAGAAAATTCATGCTAATGCAAAATCTGTCCTTCTATCAACTTTCTAAATTTGTAAGAGCAAATTTTAAATATTGTCCCTATTTTGGGGGCTTTGTCCCACTTTTATTTAATGCTTTGTCCAGATTTCTTGGTCTAAGGGGTTGAGAGTTATGCCCATAACTTTGAAGCAGCTGCAACTCATTTTGGAGCTGACAGGTTACAGTTGACAATCGATTTCAAATTAGTAGTAAAGCCTGTGCTAGAATTATTGAAAAAAAATATCCCTGAGCCCTTGCCTTGCCACAAATGCCATGAAAAACCTTTTATTCTACTAAAAACTTTGCTTTCAAACCCTCCCACTCTTGGGCTTCTAGATTACTCAAAGAAGTTCTTCATGTTCTGCTGTGAAAAAAAAAATAAAGTAGCATTAGGATTATGAACAGAGCATGGAAATGATGGTTTTAGGCCTATTGCTTATTTCGGTATGAATCTTGACCCTATAGCTGCATCCCTCCCCCACTGCTTTAGGATAGTGGCTGCGACAGTGCGCATAATAGAAACAGCATCTGCTCTAACTCTTGAGCATGAGACTTTTGTGGCAGTTCTATAGAAGAGCTGCTTATTTGTCAGTCGCTAAACTGACTAAATATGAATTGTCTTTAGTTAATAATCCTTCTTTGGAGATTATTGGGTCTCCCCTTCTTAATCTTGCTTCTAATTCATGTAGTGAATGAAGGCAAACCCTAAGTGATTGTGTGTTTGTTGTTAACCATGTACTTCCTCCTAGATCATATCTAAAAGATGTCCCATTACTGAATTCTGTGTGACTCCCATTTGTCAATTGCTAAGGAACCAAATAATTTTCATGAGATAGTTCAGCAGAGAATAATAATCTCCTTTATTGCAAAGAAAGACAAATATGTGGGAAACTTGGAAATCAAAACCCTGTTCCCTTGGCCTACAAATATCATGTTTTATACCTGCTTTCATTAAATGCAACATTATTGTAACATGCATAGAATGGCCACCAATGTGGTAACAGGATCAATAGGACAGCCGTGAACTGGAGACACAACTAATTTCATTGTTACCAGTAGACCAGGAATATCCTTTTTTTGGCAATAAAGTGCATATTTCTAATCTTCCTTTCCTTATGGATACAGGAGTAACTCTTAGGTAATTTCATCTGATGGGAAAAGCCTTCCACTTTCTACCATCTCTGTCAGAGGTGTCAGGATTTCAGGAATTCAGCTGGATTACCCAGAGATGATGTCTGTCCCATTTCAAATTAGTCTTTTGCAAGATCAGCATGCTTTCATTTTAGGAAGTTCTGCACC
Source organism: Protopterus annectens (assembly GCF_019279795.1). Taxonomy (NCBI): domain Eukaryota; kingdom Metazoa; phylum Chordata; order Ceratodontiformes; family Protopteridae; genus Protopterus; species Protopterus annectens. Next base: position 1,035,471,990 of record NC_056748.1, read on the forward strand.
TTTAAATCTGTTAGGTATTTGTTAAATAATTGTGCACATTAAGGTGTACTGTATTTTTCATTCTGGATAGAGTCTTTCTGAATTTCTTAAACAAATTCTCTCTGTTGGGTCTGTATTCAACCAATATTTGTTCACACAAAGATATGATCTTCGCAGTACTTAGATTAGAAAAGACCTCCGGGTGACTGATTTGGAGAGACTTGAACCAAAGCTGTGGACTACCAATGACAATGAGGTAGGACTCTTAAAAGATGAAGAACCAATTAGGGTTACTTTACAACTCTGAGTCTTTACCAATGGTAGTCCAATATCCCTTATCGGTGGAGGCAGAGAAGAGAAATGAGCCTGTTATTTCTGCATTACATTAGCAAGGAATAATAATCCTACTAGAAGCCCAAGTAATACTCCTATTTTACTGGATAAAAAAATAGGCAAGGACACCTATAGGTCTGTGCAAGATTTAAGAGCAGTAACTGCAATAGTAGTGCCTAATATGGCTACTATACCTTGTTAACTGTATTAATGAGCGGTTTCCTGTGGTACAGCAGTGCAAGGTTTGATTCCCTCAGCTTCCACTGCCTAACTGTGTGGCTCTGAGCTAGTCACTTAACTAGACACTGTTCCTGGGCTGACTCTGAAAATGGTCCCTGCAACTGTAGATGTTTTCTCCAGATAGGAATGATACAGCCCTGGAAAACAAATACAAATAAATAAATAAATACTAATCTCTATTCTTCTGACAGCTACCACCTTTTTGGTGATTGATATTTCCTCCGATTTATTTTCATCCCTATTCACCTAGACAGTCAGTATTTGTTTGCTTTTACTTACAGAAGGCTACAGTACACTTGAACAAGGAAACCTCAAGGATATGTACAAACACTTACTCGTTTTTCTGGAGAAACGAAGAAACAATTAGAATTCAATCACCCTGTGGATCCATGCTAATACAGTATGTGGACGATTTATATTTAGCTTCTGGTTCTTATTCTAGCTGTCATCAAGATACTATTTTTCTTTTGACTAAGTTAGTGAAATTGGGGTTCAAGGTCAATAAGGAAAAACTGCAGTTGTGGAAACCACAAGTCCAGTACTTAGGACATGTTTATTTCAGAGGAATCTTGACAGATTTTACCATCATAAATTACTGATATTCAAACTACATCATGCCCCATAACCATACCTCTCAACTGTACAGATTTTTGCAAAAAGTCCAGATTTTTGCCTCATATTTTTGGGCCGTTTTCATAAAATTATGGTTTTCTGGCAAATCATTAAAGATTGAAATTAAAGAATACTGACAGACATTTGAGCTTCATACTTCATACCCTTCAGAAAATTCATGCTAATGCAAAATCTGTCCTTCTATCAACTTTCTAAATTTGTAAGAGCAAATTTTAAATATTGTCCCTATTTTGGGGCCTTTGTCCCACTTTTATTTAATGCTTTGTCCAGATTTCTTGGTCTAAGGGGTTGAGAGTTATGCCCATAACTTTGAAGCAGCTGCAACTCATTTTGGAGCTGACAGGTTACAGTTGACAATCGATTTCAAATTAGTAGTAAAGCCTTTGCTAGAATTATTGAAAAAAATATCCCTGAGCCCTTGCCTTGCCACAAATGCCATGAAAAACCTTTTATTCTACTAAAAACTTTGTTTTCAAACCCTCCCACTCTTGGGCTTCTAGATTACTCAAAGAAGTTCTTCATGTTCTGCTGTGAAAAAAAAAATAAAGTAGCATTAGGATTATCAACAGAGCATGGAAATTATGGTTTTAGGCCTATTGCTTATTTCGGTATGAATCTTGACCCTATAGCTGCATCCCTCCCCCACTGCTTTAGGATAGTGGCCGCGACAGTGCGCATAATAGAAACAGCATCTGCTCTAACTCTTGAGCATGAGACTTTTGTGGCAGTTCTATAGAAGAGCTGCTTATTTGTCAGTCACTAAACTGACTAAATATGAATTGTCTTTAGTTAATAATCCTTCTTTGGAGATTATTGGGTCTCCCCTTCTTAATCTTGCTTCTAATTCATGTAGTGAATGAAGGCAAACCCTAAGTGATTGTGTGTTTGTTGTTAACCATGTACTTCCTCCTAGATCATATCTAAAAGATGTCCCATTACTGAATTCTGTGTGACTCCCATTTGTCAATTGCTAAGGAACCAAATAATTTTCATGAGATAGTTCAGCAGAGAATAATAATCTCCTTTATTGCAAAGAAAGACAAATATGTGGGAAACTTGGAAATCAAAACCCTGTTCCCTTGGCCTACAAATATCATGTTTTATACCTGCTTTCATTAAATGCAACATTATTGTAACATGCATAGAATGGCCACTGACCAAGTAGAAATGAATACTACAGCATTCATTTTGCTAAGCTCTCCTGACTGCTTGTTTATGACCTTCATATTAGCCACAAGTTCTGAATCTTACACTTTCCTAATACTTTTCTAATCCTGTTAGCACTTGTTAATATTAGACAGGAAGCACATTAACAGATAGTTACTGAAGGGCACTCAAAATTTTATTCTTCTAATAAAGCACATTAAGAATGAAATGTACTCACTAACAGTTTTTCCTTCTCCTTACTTCTCAGCCTTCATACAATGGATCCCATCTTTGAAGTGAAAATGGTTCATTAGTAATTGCATTTTCCATTTGTAAAGCAAACCAGGTATTATTGACTGGACAATTAAATGGAAATGTTTCTGCTCAGATGCTAACCTTGTAGGCATTACTGAAGTATGCAAACTGGCAAAGGACAAAGTCAAGAGTTTTACAGATGAATACTATACACATGGGGTAGCTCACAATTTTCTGACACTTTGGAGGGAAAATAGGGTATATAAAATCATGTCTTTGTCAACAAACTTCTAAATGCACTTTTGTTACCTAGGAAAATAGTAGTAGTCAAGGACTGATGATTTTTACATTTCAAAAGGCAATGCATATGCTGACATAGCAGCCAGCCAAGCTGCATTGTCTTATCCTGTACAGGCTTTATTTCTGCAGCAGTTACAAGTTAATAATACACCTGTTTCTTTACTGGAAGTGTTGTCATTTCAAAATCAAGCTGATGATCCTGAAAAGATTAGGTGGATCTGTGACTGCTGTAGCTGCCCCCCAGGCTTATTATGGCACCATCCAGATGGGTGGCAAGTACCTCCACTTTCTTTATTAGTCCAGCTGGTGCGGGCTTATCATCTGCCTCCTCATTTTGACTGACTGGTATACCCATACATCTCCAAAGTAATTCAGCACTTTGTAAATATTTATACAGTGTCTGTTCAATACGTGTCAAAAGATGTTCCATTTCCCAAATTGTCTTTAAAAAAGCTGGGCCATTTTGTTGTGTACAATGGGATTTTACTGAACTCCTGCAATAGCAAAAGTTCAAGTATGTTTTAGTAATTGTAGATGTTTTCTCTGGATAGAAATGACGCAATTACAGTCACCGAGAAACAGTTGCAAGAGACTGTACCCAGGTTTGGAGTACCTTGCTGTATTCAATCAAACAGGAGGACTCATTTTACAAGTCAGGTAACACATCAAGTATGTAGAATTATGAAGGTAAGTATATAGTATCATTGTCCACATAGACCCCAAGCATCAGCAGTTGTTGAAAGAATGAATCAGACTTTAAAAACTAGAAATGCAAAACTGTGTGAAGAGACGGATCTTATTTATTTTATTTAACACTTGTTTACCGGGAAAGTCCGATGTGGAATGAGCCAATTTTCAGCGGAGCCCCAGGGAGAAGCACTCCAGACACGTCTTTGTAATGTGGGAGGAAACTGAAGCACCCAGAGGAAACCCACACGAATGCAGGGAGGACATGCAGACTCAACATAGAAGGCACCCCAGCCAAGAATTGAAACAGAGAACCTCTTGCTGTGAGGAGACAATGTTAACCACTGCGCCATCCACTCTCTGGCCACTGGTCTTTAGTGGCCACAGGCTCAGCCTCTAGTATTATTTAGTATTCATAGTGCAATTAACACTCCCAGAAAGTGTTCTCCCAATGAAATCCTTAGCAGGATGTCAGCTACACCACTGCCAAGTAATTTGGAGTTACTGGATGTTGATGAATCTATTTTTCTTTAGCAAGTCTCTTATTTCTGTTCTACAGCGCATTCATCCCACATGTCACTGCAGCTCAACAACAACCTGATCCCAACTTCTGCCATGATACTGTCCCAGGAGACTGTGTATACATTCCATTAGACACCATGCTGTTCAAGCTAGATGAAAAGGACCCTTCCTGGTTCTACTTATGACAGCTACTGCCAACTGATGTGATGGATCAACCACTTGGATTCATGTGTTGCATGTTAAGAAGGCCCTCCCTAATAACGGATATCATCAAAATGCTGACAATATCATTCCACCTACATCTGATAATTAACCTATTGGATCCTGTACCAGAATAAAAACAGGGAATTTAACTCAGCCAAAATGAGGCCTACTGATCCAGCAGTTTTGCCTGCAATGGACAAAAAGTTGGAATTGGCCCAGAGATCTCTGAATGAGACAGGTGACCAAGTGCCGCTCAGCAGGTTCCATTGCCACTTGACCCAGTGTGAAGTTTATTTGAAAACTGACAATATATGAACTATGTCGACAAACCAAGGAAATGTAGACACACTGTAAAAGAGATGAGATGCACAAAACTCCTCCGTCCCTCGAGACCACCAAAATAAAACTCCAAGTCGCCAAAATGTAAAATGAATAAAATTTATTAGGTTTAAGCTTCTCCCAAGCTTTTCGTCGGTTACAATACACCAACTTCCTCAGAAATCTCCTTGCAGCTTCATTGGCCTCGTTTCCTTGTTGCATATGATCCTTGTAAATCTTTAACCAAAAGAAACTCTCCTTGGCTTGTAAAGTAAGAGTTTCCCAAAGCAAAAGTCAGCTTCAGTCACTCCACCAGCTAATCAGTTGGTTATCCTCTCCTTTCCCAGTTTTGCCAGAACTCGACATAAAAAAAAAAAAATAAAATAAGTAAGAATCCTTATCAAAAGTTCGGTCACCCTCTGTAGTGCACTCCCAAAATAATCCCACAGGAATGACCAGGAAGTTGGTGTATTGTAACCGATGAAAAGCTTGGGAGAAGCTTAAACCTAATAAATTTTGTTCGTTTTACATTTTGGCAACTTGGAGTTTTATTTTGGTGTTCTCGAGGGATGGAGGAGTTGTGTGCATCTCAATATATGAACTATAAAAAGAAAGTGAATCATCCATGTTTGCAATTTCTTGAGAATCCTCTACATCCTCACCCTGCTCGATATTTAAATGGACTTACTGTATCATTTGTACAGCTATACTGGTAGTCAAGATTTTTTTATTGCATTTCTTCTTTTCATCAGAAGGTATACTGATAGTCATCATTCTTTTATTGCATTTCTTCTTTTCATCAGAAGCCATCAAAACTGTAAGTACTGAACAGGCTTTATGAAAAAATAAGCATTTTGTTAGAATTAAGCAAAGGTCATCAGACTGGCATGCCAAGTTTAATACGTTTTCTGCCAGACTGTATGCATATGCTAAGACTATGAATGTTAGTAACTGTTGGGTATGTGCTCCTATACCAATAGCAGACAATGGAGGTATTCATTGTTTCTGGTATCAGCAATAGAAACAGAAGTAGGAAAAGAGTTTGAACCAGTTTTGGTGAACAAATATTAAAAGTGGCAGAAATAATTCTTGGCATAATGTTTCCCCCTTTTCTAGACTTATTCCACTTCAATTATCAGTAACTGCTAAAGGACGTACTTGCTATGTTAAGAATGGGACACTTCCTGTTGGGAGGAGTGATTGTAATATAACTAGGTCAATGAAGAATGTGGCTGGAGGACAGAGCATGGCCATGTTGTGTGAATTTCATTACATTTGCCTATCCCTGGTTGCTAGAAGACTGGTCGGAATGTTGTTACATTTGTCATGTTATTCCGACTGTTCAACACACAGAGACTTTACCCAATAAGATAATTTGCAATGTCTGCTGAATGAGGTAGGCAAAGGACATGAAAAATCTGGTTAGAAAGACAGACATTTCCTGGATTTGTTATCAAGATTTAGAACAGACACATTCAAAGGACTGTCTCATATGGACTTTGGTGATGATGTCATTTCAGGAGCATTTAGGAATTGAAAAAACTATCTAAATTGTTAGAGGTGTTGAGTAATAGAAGCTTTGAATCAGTAAATCAAATTAATATTGAAATGACAGCCATGTATAGTATAGTGTCGCAGAATCGAATTATGCTTGATTTCACCCTTGCTTTTAAGGGTGGTACGTCTGCGCTCCCAAAGAGAGTGCTGCTTGTTTACTCCAGATAATGAACATACCATTCATGGTCATTCAGAGTTGCTACATGCTAAAGAAGCTAACAACTCTCAATGGACATGGTTTACAAATTTGTTTTCAGCATGGGGAGGAAGTCTTTTAAATGTTTTATGCAGATCTCTATTACAGTAATTTTTTATGCATGATTTTATTTAATAATCATAAAGTTTCTTGAATCTAGAAAAAAGTATTGTTTGTGTCTTTTCGGCTTTTCCCGGTTAGGGGTCGCCACAGTGGAACTCTGGTCTGCTAATGCTTGGCAGTAGAGTTTTACGTGCTGGCTTGCTGGTCTTAACGCACAACCTTCAACGCAGGAACGCCCGTTCACGCATGTCGCCACACAGAAGATGCTCTAACTGAGAATCAAACGGGCAACGTCTAACTGTGAGGCGACAATGCTACCGCAGCACCACCACCGCAGTATAATCTAGAAAAAAGTATTAAACTACATAAAATATATGTAAAGATAGCAAAAGTGAAAATGAAAATCTGCCACTAACCAGTTTTAAAGAAAACTATGATGAGGAAGAAGATAGTAAGGAAAGTACATTACAACGTTTTGGGCAGATATATGATAATATATTTAAGAAAGAAATCAGACTGAAAGGCATTCAGTTTATTTAGTCCATCCAGAAACGGAAGTGTATTTATTGCTCATAAAACTTTTTTGCCAAGAGCTCGTGCAGGTATTATGCATATAAAGGACAGAAGGAAACTGCATGCCAAGCATGTCTGATCGCTTGTAAAAAAGTATCTCCCCATGTGAAAACTTATTATTACTGTCCAGTCAAGTGACGCTTCATAGCATCAAATAGGGATTGAGAAGGGAGAAGTGTGAAAAGGAGAAATGTTTTTTAAGTGTTTTATATAATACTTTTTCTTTGACAGCAGAACCTATCTTATTTCTTAATATATCCTGACAGCATAGGTCTGTCTTTGTTTTCCACTGTCTTGGTGCTTTGTAGTACCAATGTGGAAGACTAGTAATTATGCCTAATAAGACAAAGCTTAGATATGGAAGTGTTCTTTTACAATAAAGATCTCTCTTCTTTGCTGAACTGTTGAATTCTATTTTGTACCTCAACAGTATGCACTTACTTTTTTCTTTTCTTCCAGTAAAAATATCATCCATGTATAAGCTGCACTGTTTTTGCATACTGCAATTTTTTAAAATCTTCATCTAAAACAAGTTACAGATAGATATAGTTTATCCAGCCATCCAAAACCCCCTTTTTTAATTTTTGCACATGGAGTCGGGGTGTCATATCAACTGTGATCATATAGGGCCAATGTTTACACGGCCGGGTTGGTTAGCCTGCTGCAAACAGGAATGACTTATACTCTACTTTACTTACAAACTAAAGGTGTTGCTGTGGGCATGCCCATAGCAAATTCCTATGCCAATTTGGTATTAAATGAGTGGAAAACTGAGTTTATATTTAGTGACAGGAATGTGTTGAATTCCAAGGTATTGTTTTACTGACACTTAGGGTTGCCACCTTTTCAAATGGCCAAAGTGGGACATTTTTGGTACAAACATCAGATTTTACAGACCAACACATACCCACTGTCAGTACAAAGGATAGAACTTTTTAAAAAATTTTTTAAAAAAAATACAGTATTTAACTTGATTTAAACTGTGTATGAAGGAGTGTTGAAGGAATTTTTAACTGAAGTTATTCTGCTCTTCAGTTTTTCCCACCCACCCGCCCTGTTTTTGTTTTGGTGTTAATCTTAGTGGCATTGAAACTGCCCGCCCCTCAGCCTGCCTCTGGGCCCATCTCATTTGCTCACTCAACTGAGTGCAGTGAGATCATATTCTGATTTCAGGCACTCCTACTGTGTACAAAGAGAGCATCTGGGAAATAGAAAAAAAAAAAAAAAAAATTAAGCTTATTTCCTGCCTTTCTTGTTAAGTGGTACAGACTATTTGTAGGCTTCTGAGCCCCCAAGCCCTTCTGTGTTTGAGGGAAGCCTTCTAGCTTTTTTTTTTCTTATAACTAGCCAGTTTTCTAGTTTCAGCACTCAAATCTGTTTCTTTGATCTCAGCACTTGTTCAAAAAAAAAAAATGTCATCTGCTTTTACTGTACTTGTGTTTCTACCTACTTCTTTTTTCTTTTGCATCATCTTAAAATACTCAATTGTATTTATTACTGCTTGGTGTAACTCATTCTAAGCCTTTTGGTTTAAACACTTGGGCTTCGGACCAGTTAGTTGTTTTACACTGAGAGGGTTTGTGGTCTGCACTGTTGTGGCAGAACAGGTAGCTTACATCCTTCTAGGTTGAGAACTGCTGATTGAGGGCTCAGTGTCTGTTATTCTAAAAGTGTATTAATTCTGGTTTAAGCACTTGGGCTTTCAAGCCAGTTATTTTACATTAAGAGGGTTCGTGGTCTGCACTCTTGTGGGAGTAGAGGCTGGACTCTGCCCTTCTGAGCTGGGAATTTCTGGTTAAAGGCTTATAGTGCATGCATATCTGAACTGTTTCTTACTGAAGTTGGTGCGCCTTGTTTGCTGTGGCATAGACTGGATTCGGGCCTGCTGGATCTAGCTTTGTTTGTGTAACTTGAGCACTAATCCAGACATTCTCTAAAGTATTCAATGGTATTTATTACTGCTTGGTTGTAACTTGATTAAAGTGTAGCTATCATTCAAGTCTTTTGGATTAAGCACTTGGGCTTCAGACCAGTTGTTTTACATTAGGAAGGTTTGTGGCAAGCACTGTGGTGGCAGGACAGGTAGCTTTCATCCTTCTAAGTTGGGAACTGCTGATTGAGAGCCCAGTGTCCAAGTGTATTAGTTCTGGTTTAGGCACTTGGGCTTCAGGCCAGTTATTTTACATTAAGAAGGTTTGTGGTCTGCACTCTTGTGGGAGAAGAGGCTGGACTCTGCCCTTCTGAGCTGGGAATTTCTGGTTAAAGGTTTATAGTGCCTGAATATTTGAACTGTATCTTACTGAAATTGGTACACCTTGTTTGCTCTAGCATAGACTAGATCCAGGCCTGCTGAATCTAGCTTTGTTTATATGCTTGTTGTTTGTTTGCTTGTTATTTCCCTGGAAGCTAATTCCACCTAATATGCAACTTCTCAGCGCTTCTGTGGATCACTAGTGATATCTGCATTGCTTACTGTACTTATTTCCTTGTTTCACTTGAAAGAAAGTTACTGTTTGTCGTTTTTGCATTTAGTTACTTGTAACACATTGCACTCAAGTTACCTGGTACTTGCTCACTAACGCAATTATATAAGTCAGCACTAAAAATTAAAAGCACTACACCCTCACTCCCCACTGGCCCTTGTTTTCAATTAAGGATTTCCCAATATTATTCTAGCATGTCCAAAGGTCAGTTGTCAATCTCCTCTCCGGTCCAGCTGGTGAATCTGGGAATCTTGAGGCAATGTTATAACTGCCTCATGTACACAGACAACCCTCTCCTCCTCCCACATAACACAAATACTTGAGAGATGCAGCTATTTAGCCAAACTGGAGGCTGAGCTCTCTCAACTCAGGACTGGCAAGACCAGACAGGAGGAGAAGGCAACTACACACACCACAAAACCAGCCTCACATAATGCTACCACTCCACTGAATCAAACACATAAACACACAAAGACATACTCGGAGGCTCTGAGTAAATATTTACCTAAACAGCAGAGGCCTCCAAAGCAGACACCCAAACAACTGCTACCTCAAGACACCCCACAAGCAACACATAAACCACAAAAGCAGTGTGCAAAGCAGTCACAGCCCTTAAGGCGAAATACAACACCAAACATACTTGTCATAGGTGACTCCATAGTCAGACACACTGACGTCCCACTCACCAGGCTAAACAAGGAGAGAGTCACAGTAAGCTGCCTATCGGGCACTAGAATCCGCCACATAACACAAGCACTCGGGTCACTCCACGGCAAGTACAAATATGACACAGTCATTGTCCATGCTGGTGTGAACGACCTGAGATGCACCTCCCTGGACTACATGAAAAGAGACATAGAGGAGCTCTCTGATTATGTAGCCCAGGCAGGTATGACCCTAACCCTGAGCAGTATCCTTCCTTCACCAAGAATGATGCCACAATATAGAGACAAGATGATCAGCTTTAACAATTGGCTTAATGTCTGGTGTCATTCAAAGGGGATCCAGTGTCTGTCTGCCTGGGATGACATGCTTGACAAGCCACGCTGCTTCAAGGGACGGCTTGCACCTGTCACCCTGGGATTCGGATATTGGCTAAGGCTCTTGCCATCCCATAGTGCCTTTTTTAGGCAAGGCTCAAATTCTAAATCTACCACCCTAGAAAACAAAAATGGGAAGAAACTGAGGGTAATGCTGCTCAATGCCAGAAGTCTAAATCTCAAAATGCATGCACTCGAGGCCCTCCTCAGTATGGAGAACATCGATGTCTGTGCTGTAACTGAAACCTGGTTCAAGGCTCCTGAGAGCACCCCGGCACTATTAGGTTTTACCTCATATCATGCGTTCCGGCCCCAAAACCCGGACCACACCACAAAAGGAGGGGGGTGTATCCATATTCATAAAGGATACCCACACCTCCAGGTTGGTGGCAACGCACGAAGCTTCGGAAACCATCCAGGTGCAACTAACCATAGGCAAAACTGCTCTACAAATTGTAGCATGCTACAGGCCACCCTCTCAAACTCAGGAACCCCACACAGCCTTCCTGAAGACACTGGAGGGTATAAATGTATCTCCAAACACCATCATATTGGGTGACTTCAACTACCCGAATATAGACTGGGAACATTACTCAAGCCCTAACTTTCTAGCCCAACGGTTCCTGGAGTTCATAAATTCAAATGCCATGGAACAGCTAGTCACTGTTCCCATGAGAGGAGAAAATATACTAGATCTCATTGTCACAAACATGGGGACAAAATGCTCCACACCGGAAGTATATCCCTCATTGGTGAGATCTGATCATAAACTAATCTCACTGGAAATCCACATCCCGCCCCACCCCAAACAAAAAGACCATAGTGAAGAACTTCTCTAAAGCAAACTTCACACTACTCAAGACTGGTGTGGTATCCTTCAAGGCCCCTGAGCCAGAGGAAACCACAACCCAAGCTCGGAAGCCCTTACAAATGCCTTCTATGAACACCTCCAGGACTGCATGGATCAGGCAATCCCAAATAAAACCAAGACTCTTTCCACAAAGGGCAAACGTCCAGTCTGGTGGACCCCAGCCATTAACAAACTTTACAATAAGAGGAGAAAGCTATTACATGATAGAACAAAATCCATAAAAGGGAAGTCACCCCTGATCATTATTAGTAAAAAAATACGAGCACTCATAAAATCAACTAAGGCCAATTTTGAGAGAAAAATTGCCATGGATTCAAAGGACAATCATAAGGCCTTTTTCAGCTATGTTAGGAACCTGGGTGGAAACTCCCAGATATGTTCAGAATTAGTCCAAAATGATACAAAAATCACTGAACCCACAGACATTGCCAACATACTGGCAGACAGGTTCAGTGAAAACTTCACCCCCCTCTCCACCCCTAAAGGAGAGATAACTATCCCAGCCGAGTGTAGCCTCCCGGACATCTCAAATGCGCAGGTGAAAGCTGCTCTCTCTAAAGCTAAAAACACAGCATCAATGGGACCGGATGGTGTCCCCGGCTGTGTGCTACACGAGCTAAATGAGGAATTAAACCCGCACATAAGGCAGCTGTTTAATCTCAGCCTTACCACAGGATACGTGCCCAAGGAGTGGCGTACGGCAACTGTGGTCCCACTCCACAAAGGCGGCGCCTCTACGGACCCTGGTAATTACCGCCCCATAAGCTTAACAAGTCTTGTCTGCAAAGCTATGGAGAGGATCATAATGGAGCTCATAAACAAAGATATAGGGGACTTGCAGACATTGGACCCGACCCAGTTTGGCTTTGTCAAGGGAAGATCAAGCCTTTTGAACTTGGTTGACTTCTTTGAAACAGTCACCAAGGCCATTGATGAGGGAAAGGCAGTCCATACAGCCTACCTTGACCTTGCAAAGGCTTTCGACACAATACCCCACTCGGGTATTGTAGAAAAACTTACCAGCTTAAATGTAAACCCATATGTCACAAGATGGGTTGCAAACTGGCTTAAGGACAGAACCCACAGGGTTAGAGTTGCTGGCGCTGTGTCAGACTCCAAGCCGGTCACAAGTGGTGTCCCACAGGGCTCAGTCCTTGGCCCCTATTGTTTGGCATCTACTTCTCAGAAGTACAGGCCAACATGGGAGGACTTTGGCTGACAAAGTTTGCAGGCGACTGCAAACTGGGCCATAGTGGAAAGTGCATCGGACACAGATATCCTTCAGAAGGGACTCACGGAAACAGATAGCTGGTGCCAGAGCCATGGCCTGAAGTTAAACGCCAAAAAATGTATAGTCATACCCTTCGGGAAAAACAAGGTAACCCCAAGCTACCAATATAGGTGGCAATCCACTAAGCACAGAAGAGGTTATCAGGGACCTGGGGACCCAGGTTGACAGTGGCCTTTCTTTTGACACTCACGTTGCTAAAGTGGTTAGAAAGACCTTCTACATTGCCCACCTGATCATGAAGGGATTCACATCCAGATCTAGTGAGGTCATTGTTCCCCTGTACTCTTCACTTATCAGACCAATGATCGAGTACAATGCCCCATTCGGGATGTATCTCACCCGACATCTGCAGCAATTGGAGAGACCCCAAAGTTCCTCACCAAAAGGATAAAGGGACTCCAAAATCTGTCATATGCTGCCAGATTGAAGAAACTCCAGCTCTATTCAGTCGCATACCGTCTGCTCAGAGGTGACATGTGCCTGACATACAAGGCCATGTCCAACCCGGAATTAATGGACATGCTCCACCTCAAAAATCCAAATCCACCAAAACCACTAGAGCAAGCGACTTAAACCTTAGCACAGATATAAATAGGACGTGCTGGAGGGATAGATTTATCACTCAGAGACTCCCTATGCTGTGGAATAAAATCCCGGTCCATGTGAGGCAGAGCACCTCGCTGACTCTGTTCAAGAGAAATCTAGACCTGTGGATGGGAGATCGTAGGTTTACCCCGGGAATCATCTCTGTGTCACTGCTGGACAGAGGCACAACAAACTAATGGGCACAGTATTTTTTCATATAAGGGGTGGCGTAAGCCACAAAAATTTGGGCTAGGCTTATAAATGCCTTAGGGCAGATAGCCTAGTATAAACCTATGAACCTATGAACCTATGAACTTAACTTTTTTGCCTAAATAAAAGCTTATTCTTGTAGCATTTTAGTTGCTTATTCTGTTTCTTATAACATTTAGGTATTTTAGATACAAAATAAATGTTTTATGCAACTATTACATAAAATATAGGAAATAATTTTGTCCTAAAATCTCAGGACATTTGCCATTTTTACAATTTTTTGTCAGGACACAACTGCCCAAAGAGGGACTGTCCCTCACAAAGTGGGACAGGTGGTAACCCTACACTTTGTAGATGATTGCTTTTTAATTTGGAGAGACAACAGAGATACATTATGTGGCTATGTAGAATATCTTAATGCAACAACAGATTTTTTGAAGTTTAAAATGACTTGTTCTGATAGCCAAATTGTCTTTTTAGATGTAAGCCTTTTAAAAATGAAGGAACAACAGGTATGGGTATATATAGGAAAGAGGTGCATGCAAATAAATATACTCACTGGCGAAGCATGCTTGCACTTCATGCTTTTAATGGGATTGTAAAAGCTCAACTGATGAGAGTTAGTAGATTAAATACTAATGAAGATATGTATAAGAGACAGGTGGATGAGATGGTTCTGGAATTTCATGAAAGAAGCTATGAAAATACATTAATACAGTGAGCAATTAATGAAGTATTTAATAAAAGGGGGAACAATGCTAGACCTTTCTTTAGAGTTTCTAGTAATGAAGAGATGAATAATAATGTACTAACATTAAAATAATGACAAACGCACACATGATAATATCATAAGATATGTGACCACATATAATAGAAGGACCAATGATGCTAAGCAAATTATATATTGTAACTGGAATATCCTGAGAGCTATGCCAGAACTGGTAAACATGTTGGATGATAAGCCCAGGTTTTCATATAGAAATGGTAAGAACATGAAAAGAGGGCTATATTATAAAGATTAAGTCAGAACATAAAAAATGGGTACCTAATAGGTGTGGGACATTCCCTTGTCATAACTGCAGCTGCTACTGAGATATTACTTCTGACAATATCTTTATACATCTTATAACTAAGAAGATATATGAACTGAATTGTCTAGCAACATGCAATATTATGAGCATAGTTTGAGTACTTGTACTATGCTGCGGTGGTGGTGCTGCAGTAGCTTTGTCGCCTCACAGTAAGACGTTGTCCTGTTCGATTCTCAGTTAGAGCATCTTCTGTGTGGAGACATGTGTGAATGGGCGTACCTTCGTTGAAGGTTGTGCGTCAGGGCCGGCAACTCGGCAAGTAAAAATCTAGTGCCAATCATTAGCGGACCGGAGTTCCGCTGTGGTGACCCCTAACCGGGAAAAGCCGAAAGACACAACAAGTTTGAGTATTTGTACTAAATGTCCTTCTTTTTATGTAGGAAAATGTAGTCATAAATTAAAGAACTGAGTGATAGAACACAAATCAGATATATGGAGGAACATATAGACAAATGCCTTAGCTAAACATATTTTAAAAGCCGGGCCAGATCATGAGTTTAAATTCAGAGTAACTGATATTAAATATAAACATATCAGAGGGGAGGATGCTAACAATGAACTTGAACTTACTGAATATAACTAGATTTTAAGACTGCAGGCAGACACAAAACCTGGTATAAACAGCATGCTTTCAATTAAACTTATTTTAATTAAGAAACAGATGCAATTACATTGCTCTTAAACTGATGCTGATGCTATATGTTAATTTTAGTGTTTTAAATGTTTTTAATTGATTATAAAATTCTATTGGTTGGCTGTGTCATGTGTTCTTGAATTCAATTACTATATAAATTGATTTATTTCAACTGTTTTTATTCAGCATTGAGGAAGGATTTTTACCTGAAAGCTTTGCTTTTTGTTTTTTTAATAAAAGTATTTGGTGTTTCTAAGTGCGGAAGTCCTTCTTTATTAAAGTAATTTTGCTCCCCATTGCCAGCAGTGGAAATAATTTTATTTTCATTCATTCATTTATTTATATTGATAGCTAGTTAAAGTACTTCAGATTTCCTTTTATTTTATTTTATTTTTTTTTATTTTACATTTGTTGACCGGGCTAGTCTAGCTGGATATATGTCCATTTTCAGTAGAGGCCCGGGGAGAAAAGCTCCATGTGCAAAACAATATGAATAATACAATAGACAACATATTATAGACCAAAAATAGAATCAAAACAATATATAATAAAAAAACATTTCAGTATGGTCATAAAAAAAGTCTACAGAATAATAGAAAAAAAAATACATTTAAAATATGGTCATGAAAAAAGTCTACAGAAGAATATATGCAATGTATACAATGGTAAAGCAGTTAAACAAAGATGATAATAAAGAAGTAATTATGAAGAATTCAGTCAAAGAATTCATAGTAAGCAGCTTTAGAAGGGAAGGGTAGCTGATGCAGGTGGTTGTAGGGAGAAGAAACAGCAGTTAGTCAGGGATAATACAGGAACATAACCAGTGTTTCTTGAGATGAAGCTTGAGCTTCTTTTTGAAAAGTTTATGAGAGCAGAGAGTAGTAAGTTCAGTGGGTAGAAGATTCCATAGCTTACTAACGGTGTTACAGATGAGGGAGTCGCCTGCTACATTGTTAGCTCTGCTGGTGTTAAACAGTAGTTTATTAGCAGAGCGTAAGTTTTTAGGATTATGGTAGAGGGTGAGTAGGCTTAAGAGTATAGGAGTATTAGAGGGTTGATACATTCTTTTATGGGCAATAGTAAGCTGTGAAAAATGAAGATGCTGCAAAAATTCTAACCAATCAAGTTGTCTAAGATTTAGACAGTGGTGAGTTCGGAAAGGAGAGGCAGCAGCAAATCTGGCAATATTATTAAAGGATACAGTCAGCTTGTGTGTGTTGGTTTTAGAAAGGTTTGTATAGATGGGTGAGGCATAGAGTAGAGTAGAAATGAGATGAGTTCTGGCTATAGCAGTCCTGGCTGTTGGAGTAAGAAAGGGTTTGATTCTATAGAGGGATCCAAGTTTCTTGTTGACTGTTTTATTGTACTATTAATATGTGTGTCAAAGTTGAGGTTATTGTCAATAGTTATTCCTAGGAGCTTGGTAGTTGGGTCTGGAGGGATAACAGTGCCATTGTTAGATGTAAGTGTAAATTCTATGGGGGTGGACTTACGTGTTGGGGAGAAGAGTAGCAGTTTTGTTTTCTTTGGATTGTGGAGGAGACAGCGGTTTGTAAACCATTGTTCCACAGTGTTAAATGCATTCTGGGTTATGGTTTGCAGTTCAATTTGAGAGGTAGCTGAGCAGATAATAGTGGAGTCATCTGCGTACTGAATGCAGGTAGAATGAGGAATAGCTGAGTGAAGATCATTAATATAGATGGAAAATTTTATTAATGTTTTAAAGAAAGGGCACATAACACAAGTAAGCTAAAGTAAATTCAGCTGTATATCATGGTTGCCATCAGTTGTTACTTTTCTTTGTTGAACAGAAAATGCTCATACACTCCACTTGTGTAAGGACCTACTCAAAGTCAATGGAAGATGTCTCTTTCCAAGGATCTGTGCACCAGATATGCATCCTCCTCTGGAAGGATGTCACAAAACATAAAATATCTTCTTATAAACCGTATGAGTACACCTAGTTGATAGGACTGCCAGCTGTCTCGATTCCTGCAGAGAAGTCCTGCTTTGAGTAGTTTTCTTTTGTTGTGGTGGGACAGCATAGAAATTGTAAATGTGTTGATACTGTACAAGTTCTCTCTAAATGTCACAGATATCTTTGATACCACATTTGAGTCATCTTAAAACGTAAAGTAGTATAAGCCACAAACATTTACAGGTTAAGCTTAGCATTTCAGTACTGTAATGGTGCTTATGTAAATTTGTCAAAAGAGGTAACAACTGCCTTTGAACCAGTGATTGATCTAATTGCTCTGTTTTGCTACGAAAGGCATGGCTACACTGGAAGCAACTGTGAATCAATGTAAGTTCTCTTCCTCTCTGCAATAAAGACATTGGAAAACTGTTTCACACCTCTCTGTCATTTTGTACAGCAGTTGTTGAGCTCATGACATCAGCAGGACTAATTACTGCAATAAGGTTGTGAGTAGTAACTGACTACAGACTTCTCTGTGTCTCTGGTTTGTTGTGCAAACATAGATAAATTTCTCTGCAAATTATGTGAGAAGTTAAGCTTAAAAAAGGTGGGTGTCTTTCTCTTCCTTTCATTCCAAGGCAAGAAAATGAAAGTTTATAAAGTACAAACTGGTTTCTGGTACGAACACAATACAGTAACCATATTGTAGGGAGAAAAGCAACCTACAAGTAGGGTTAAACTGTAGGAGAAGTAGTTTTCCTTTAAATAACATTATGTTTCACTTGAATGGGCTGCCAGCTTTTGGCATACAAATAAGAGATTGCTGAAACATGAAAAAATATACTGAAGGACCAGTTACAGGATAAATGTGCAATCTCATTCACCTCTCACATGTTTAGGTTCCTTTTTACTACTGAGTAATTTCTCAATACGATGTACATCTCAGAAAATAGAGGTACACAAAAGCAAATACAAGTCAGAGTTCCTTATTTCAATCAACAGCAACATACGCATACTGTAACTTACTCTTAGGGAACATAGCTCAGCTTCTGCTTTCTTGCAAGGACAAATTATGGGTAACTAATGCTGGTCCTCAGCTTTCTGAAACAGAACAGGCAGGAATAAAATAAAGAAAATGCTTTAAAAAGAGTCATATTCTACTCTTGCATTACATATTATTTCAAGAATAAATATGTTGTCTTTAAGGGTAAAGTTTATTTCTGATAAAACTAAATACGCTTTTTGCAGTGGTTTTGGGCATGTAAAATGTTACAGTTCAATAAGAAATACACCTCTTTTCATGGTACTGGAAAAGATGGAAACACTAAACACCACCACTGTGTCTAAGAGTGCTTGTCATTTGTGCAAAAACAGCACTGTCAAGGTTTGTAATTAAGAACTGATTTCAGCAAATTAACTTCTGTTACTATGCTTATTTTTAAATGGTAATGGTAAATGTGTATTCTTAATGAGTATCTGTGATAGTTATAAATTATTAATCTTACTCTAAGATGCAATGACTTTAAAGTCATTACATATAGATTGTGGGAGGTGCACAAAAAATTTCACTTAGGCTAACTTAGGTTTTATGTGTGTGGAGTTCAGAAGTGTTGCATTCAATCATTTTTGCAATTCATGGTTTACTGTTGAAGTACTTTAGAATAGTGTGACAACCCAGAATACGAAATGTTGTATTCTGGGGAATTGCTTTTGCGTTTTTCACTGTTGTAAAAGGCATCACTGAGTCTTGATCAGGTCTGGCAAGAAACAGTGTTATTAGAAACATGCCCTTGCATAAATGCAGGATGTTTTTTTTCAGCGATGTATTTTGTAATGTAATAACTCTCTTAAGTGAAGTCTAAGCATGCATCTTCTTGTCTTGATTCATCTCAGGTGTGTTACATTTGCAGGAAAATGTGTACCTTAGCATTCCATATTGCTTAAGTAATTGATAGTGTTAGCTAATAAGATTCATCCATTGATTACATCATCAAATACAAGGAACGGATAGTGTCATTCATACTCTCTTTTGTGACTCTTTTATACTCTTATGACTCAGAGATTTATTTTGTCCTTTTCAGTCATGACCACAGAATTTAGTCAGTAATGAGTTCTTACTGTTGCTAAAAGGAATAAGTGTCAAATAATAAAAATGCTATGAAACAGCTAAATAATGTTGCATTTTGGTTCAGTCCTTAGTGAATGTAATGGGAAGTGATCAGTCTTCAGATTAGGCACACAAAAAAACTGACATCCACTAAGTCGTGCAAATGCTTTGGTAATTACAAAATGTTTCTGCCATGATTCAGAAGAAATAATGGGAATAATTTGCATAACAATTTGCTAGGTGTTTGTTTGCTGTCTAGTCATTTGTCAAAAATGGCAGCAGGAGAAAAGATAGCTTAAATAACAAACATACTGTGCAGATGTAAACCCATCAGAAAGAAAAATGACCGTGCCAAAATTAAAGGCACCCGGGAAAGGCTGAAAAAGGTTTCAAAAATGCTACATTTAAGTTCAGGAAACAGCTGTTCAGTTCAATGTGCCTTTCATAGAACTGTGATACTATAAATGTTAATGTCAGCGGTTCAGCAATTATAGTTGTATCTCCCAACTCACTGTTTCAGAATGTGGGAGACAGTATTTAAAGCAATCTAGGACCACAAAAAGAATAGGACCACATTTTACAAATTGATACTGCGTAAGCAGATAATATGTTAGACAAGCTTTTGACTATTATTCATTTCCTGTACAAGAAAACACTTATAAGTCCCATGTGAAGTATTGTTTTCTTAGTTTAATCTGCATTATTTTATCCATATTTAAATAAATGCATAAGTTTTTTTTTTGGGGGGGGGGAAACATTATGTATTTCAATGTTTATAGACTCAGTTTTTGTATGTATCATACATCTAGACCTAAGCCTTGTGCATTTTCTCTATTTTTTCCACTTTTTCTTTCAGGGAATGTTATACACGATATGTCTGAATTAGCAAACAAATCATAGAATGCACCCATTGTGTGGACCAAGGTACAGCTCTGTCAGGCAAATTACATTTGTCACAAAGTAAAAAGGTATGACAGCTGTTACAGAATACATTTTTACCTATAATGATGCTTAAGTTTAGCTCTGAACATTTTAATTCAGTGCTGCAGTGAAATGAAACATATCTTCACCTATTCTGGGGATAACAACTTGTCTGCTATCACATTATTCTACGGGTTACTTTACATTTACACTTTACTTCACATTTGATATTGTGGCCATACTATAAAGAACTGCAGAAGGTTTGTTCTGAGTTTTATGATTGGTTCCCTTTTTTATTTTTCCTTTTATTGGCCTATACATGAATTCACTAGAGAATAGTAAAGTTCTTTATAGATTAGCCACAATATCCATTATCTTGTCTTGATTGGCCATAGCCGCGAATGCTGATGATCTCTGCTTTTAGTTTTGCACAGGATTAATTATAATCTTTGGCTGAGCTATTGATTGGATGAATGGAATCTCGCCAAAATCCATTGGCCTTTTGTGATTGGCCATCAAATTTAATTAATATTTTGACAGGCTGTAGCCGTGAATGCGGACAATTTTATCCTGAGATTTATGATTGTCTTTTCTTTCTCTATTTCTCTTTTGGCTGATCAATTGAATTGCATTGTCCACTAGAGATGCATTAATGATGACCTGTTCAGATTTTTTGAGATCTCCAACCCAACCATTCCCAAAATAAGTGGCCTCCCTAAGATTCACAAGGACCCTGTTAATCCACCATAGTATCTGAGAGAGGCTGGATAACAGAACCCTTGTCCATCGATGTAGAAAATGAACTAAGAAGTCTATTAAACCTGACCACCATGGTTCTGACTCTGGAAGTTTTTTAACTTCCCTCTACAGTAGGTTCCGCAACCTACCCTCT
This sequence comes from Protopterus annectens, assembly GCF_019279795.1. Classification (NCBI taxonomy): domain Eukaryota; kingdom Metazoa; phylum Chordata; order Ceratodontiformes; family Protopteridae; genus Protopterus; species Protopterus annectens. The sequence continues at coordinate 1,035,493,039 of NC_056748.1, forward strand.
CTATTTGATTTGATGTTGGTCACCATAGATGGCGTAAACCTGTTTACTGTTATCCCCCATGAATATGGGATAGAGACAATCAGGGGTTTAGCTCTCTCCAAAGGACAGAACAAAGAAGTTGTTTGCTCCCTCCTAGAACTAATCCTAGAGAACAATTTCTTTATATATGGGAACACATGCTTTTGTCAAACATGGGGGAGGGTAGCAATGGGCACCCCATGTGCTAATAGTTATTCGAACTTAGTCTTACCCACTGGGAAATGACTTATGTTCTAAGTGACAACAATCCATGGATGCAACATATACCCTTTTGCAGCCATTTTGTTGATGATGTCTTCCTCCTATGGGATGTGAATGAATAGGACTTAAATGACTTTAGTAATTATTTGAATTCTTCCACTACTTTCCTGAGATTCACCTTTGATTTCTCCACATCTGAGATCAGTTACTTGGATATAACCTTGACCTTGGACAATGTTCACTACCTTCACAGAGATAGCATGTATCCGGGCCATATTTTCAAAAATATTTTTGAAAATCAGATGTCAAGAGCTTCCAGGCTATGTACTGAAGAATAGGCATATGATACTGAATGTCTCTCACTTCAGTCAAACCTTAAGACAAGAGGCTATAAAAATAAAGACCTAAAGAGAAATTCCAACCTATCCATTGAAGTAAGTAACAGAGTACATCCTTACTTTTCACATGCCCACAGTGTTACAAACACCACTAATTTGACAGAAAATGGATGCACACATCTTAACAAAGTTAACTGTATTCTCACTTATAGTTCAGACAATAAGCAAATATGCCAAATTATCAAGAATGTCTGGCCCATCCTACCTGAAAATGATAGGATTAAAGATATTGTTGGAGACTCCCCCAGGTTTGTCTTCAAAAATAAGAGTAATCTTAAACAGTTGCTGTGCAACAAGGATGGCTTTAAATGAAAAGCACCTGCCAGCAGTGAAGGCACGCACAAGTGAGGAAGATGTAAAGCTTGCCAATACATTGATAAAAATAATTCTTTTGTGGATCCCAAAACCTACCGCTTCAAAGTAGCAGCCACCTGTACCACACATCATTTAGTCTATTTAGCAACATGCTGTGATTGCTCCTCCTTCTACATTGGAAAGACTGATCAACAATTTAAGAACAGAATCCTGCGACATATTAGAGATATTTCTAAACTCGACCCACATAACAGTCTTGCAGGTCATATTGTACTTTATCCAATACATATGGTTTTGTTCAAAGTAATTGAAGTCATCCAACCAACACCCAGGGGAGGAGACTACTCTCATTGTACTGAACTCTGTGAAATGAAATGGATCACGAATTTGAGGAGTACCCACTTTCCAGGCCTCAATAACATGATACCTCTTAAACCAGCTCTCAAAATTAGATGTGTCACAGTAGCAAAATTATATCTTAATCTATTTTCCAGCATTACAAGTTTTCACTGGGGTTTTACATTGAACAGACACATCCTACTTGCATTTTTGAATACGCACTCATAAGCAGGTTTATTGTTTAGACTTTCTAGGTTTGACATAATGGTCTATTATTAATCCTTAGCTGAAAAGCATCTCTGCATGAAGTGACTTGTTTATGATTTTATTTCAGATTTTGACTACGCTTATATGTTGCTAGATATGTTTTCTCTTTCCTGAATATGCTGAAAGCAGTTCGTATCAAACTGTTCTTGTATGATCAATATGATAGGCTGGTTTTGCCATTTCGCAATGCTTATTGGTTATACAGTGCATTCGTAGGCATATTGTCCCCCTTTTTTGTGATTTATTTACTTTCACCATTATTTTTTAAAAAAGATTGCAGTCTAGACACTCTTATTTCTGTCAAACTAGATTGCGTATGTTCTGAGTATGTACTTATATTGGCCTTATTCGTTAGATTTGGTAAGATTGACATTGGTCCAAAAATAATTTTTAGCTGTAAAGTATTTTCATATGAAGTGATTTGTCCATAATTTTATTTTAGATTTTTCCCTTCAAAATGTAACCTTGACCAAGGCTAGGTGTTGTTAGATATGTTTTTCTTTTTGAATATGCTGAGAGCAGTATGTACTAAACTGTTCCTATATTATTTGTGTGATTGTCTATTTTTGCCATTCCGTAATGTTTATTGGTCATACTGTGCATTTGTTCATTCAGAAAATTTTTAAATATTCATGACATTTTGGCCTTTTTCTTTTGTGACTTATCAGCCTTAACTGGCACAAATAGATTCCACGCCAGTTAGATTAGTTTGTAATATCTTACATTATACATGTTTCATTCCTATATATATTCTTAAAACTAACTTAATATTTGTCTACATTAATAAGTAAACTTTTAAGCTCTAGTTAATATTGACACATATTATGAATAACTCCAATGTGCCAATCACAACATTTGTTAGGATTCCTTTTCCATTATTTTCCCTTTGAGTAAGGATTTTGGACAGACATTTTTGCAACGTTAAATGTATGCACGTGGAAATTATGTATCTAAATGTATTCGATATGTCTCCTCATCTATTATCCATGCAATCCAGGTGATTGGCTCCCTCTTCTCGTTTTCTCTGCCCATTGGCTGAGAATTGATTGGTTGATTGCAGTCTAGCCAAAAATTCCATTGGCCTTCTGTGGATTGGCCATCATACTTATTTTTATTTATTTTTTATTTTATTTTACATTTGTTAACCGGGGGTGTCTGACTGAGCCGAAAAGGCCCTTTTCAGCAGAGGCCCGGGGAGAAAAGCTCCACAAAGAAAAATTACAGACACATTTAGTTATTTAGACATACTTGATTAGTCATTCTGATTGGCTCTAGCCATGAATGCGGAAGTTTTTTTCTGAGTTTCGTGACTGGTTTCCTTTTCCATTTTTCTTTTTTATTGGCCTATGCATTAATTCACTAGAGACTAGTAAAGTTCTTTTTGGATGGCCACAATATCCATTACTTTGCCTTGATTGGCCATAGCCGCAAATGTGGACGGTCTCTGCTTTTAGTTTTGCCCATTGGCCGAGCTATAGATTAGTTGACTACAGTCTAGCCAAAATTCCATTGACCTTTTGTGGATTGACCATCATTCTTGATTAGTCACTCTGATTGGCCCTAGCCGTGAATTAATATTCTGAATGGCCGAAGAGCGAACACGGACAATTTTATCCTGAGATTTATGATTGTTTTTTCTTTCTCTATTTCCCTTTTGGCTGATCAATTGAATTGTCCACTAGAGATTAATAAATAGCCGAATGGGTTTTGATGGGTTGGTCTTAACATTCATCATTTCGCTCTGATTTGCCACAGCCGCGAATGCGGACTGTGCCTCCCTTTTGGTTTAATGTCCAATATAAAGTTATTATATAACTTCTGTCCACAGCTGCGAAAGTGGGCAGACTTAAATATTTACTTATCTGTATGAATATTCAAAAAATACAATACACAAGTCACATATGTTCTTTGAATATCAGTGCTATGAAGTCTGCATTAATAAAATTGGTTCCCAAGCATTCCATGATTCCCTGTTTACAATATTTTACACATGGTTTTCCATTTTTGTTTCTACCCTAATATTGAGGCTTCATTTCAAATAATTCTTTCATTATTGTATCTATGAAGAGAAACACCCTTTTGTCATGGTTGATGAGTTTTAACCAGATTTAATATACATATGCATTGCAGAGGCAGTGGCAACTGTATGCTTTACGTGTTTTAAGCTTATATATGCTGTTTAAATTTTATAAACTATGATGATTTATATTTTCTAATGTTTTTATTGTTTAATAAATTATGGTTAATAATGCTGTGGCTTAACTAGGGTTTGAACGAATAAGAAATGACAACAGAATTTTATATATTTTTTATGATATACTGCTTTCAAACAGGAACTATGCCTTGCTTAGGTCTTTTACTATTGGTCATGATCAGCAGGGAGGAAACCTCTCCTTAATTTAGGATTGGTTAGATGTGTATAATGTCATCACACTTCCTGGTTTTACATTTGGTACTTTTGATTTGTTAATTTTTATAGGAGTGTTAGTTGAATTAATTATGACTGGTTATTCATTGCTATTTTAACCACTATGTACATTATTATCTGATGAAGGTGAAGTTTCGCCGAAAGCGCTCATCTTTGTACTCATTCCTTCTTGTTTTTCTTAAATAAAATACGATTTATTTTTAATGCTCCAGTTGCCTTTCTACACACCCTCAGCCGTAGTGTTGCCTCAGGACTTTGTACTGCCCAACTGAAGAAACTGGTAGCTGAGTCTCCATTTTTATTTATTTATTTTTGCATAAAGGATAACTCTTAACAAAAATTATACCTTTTATCGTACTTGTTAACTGTTAAATATGTAGTGGCCAGTGCAAACATTTCACTGCTATTTCTTCTCTTTCAATATAATTGGTAAATAAATTACAATAGGGGAATAGCATCATCCTCTGTAAGAAGGCAGAAATAATTTGATTTAATAGTCATGGAATGATTTTCATAGGATGCATCACGTTGCATTAATAACATTGTTAGATGATAGTTTGAGTACTTCCCATTTCGGACCAAGCTAGTGTCTTAAAGCTAAAATACTGTATTTATCTTTTCTTCTGGGTGGGATTATTTCACATCCTACTGGTACATTGTTAAATTTAACTACCTTTCTCCCTCCCATACTGCTTTGCACTATATTCACTCATAGTCACATCCCTCCCTAACAGCTACTTTTCCCAAACAAATCCTCACTTCTTTCTATTTTAACTACATTCTTATACTCTAGCCTTTTAAACTCCTCTATTCCTTACATTCAAGAGAACATAATAGGACAACCTAACTCTCTTCCCTCATAAAAGATACTTCTTTCCTTCCTACCCTCAATAAGCTATCAGACTCCATCACCACTAAATATCTTTCTACCCTGCAACTTCTATTTCCTTCTTAATTCCTACTTCCCTACTACCTGCCAACCATAGCATACAGATGCCTTTAATTAATCATGCTACTCCTCAGCTTATCCTCTATTCTTCTACTGCTACTAGGCTATCTCTCATCATCTATAATAGCTCTCAGCATATCTCCAACTCTGTCCCAACCACTTATTCATACTTCCTCCCTACACTCTCCAGACATTGCACCAAATCTATTTAATGATAACCCTCATCTTTACCCCAGATATAGACTGATAAACTCCATTTCAACTCAAACCAAAGCAAAATTATGTGGAAAATACTCTCACAAAAACAAATATCCACGCAGCACAATAAACATCAAGATCATTTTTCCACACACTACTCTAACCCTACAACGGTCAAGCCCAAACATGGTAATCTACCTTTTGCCATAAATGTTAGAAGCTTAAGAAATAAAATTGCGAATTACATACTTGGAAGCCTGACATCCTTGCTGTAACTGAAACTTGGCTTAAACACAGCAAAAATTACTCCAAAATTATACCTCCCAGCTGTAACATCATCTGTAATGACTGTATAAAGAGGAAAGGCAGTGGTATTCCTTTAATATCTCCCAACAATGGCCACATTTCCCAATACAACAAACCAATACCAAAATTAAATTCAGCAGAGCTTCTTATTACTTTCCTGAAATTAAACAATTATAAATAAATATGTATTACTATTCTTCACATCCTTCCTGGTGATAATACAGCCAAACTGGAAGATATCCTACACTGGATATCCATAAGAATTCCACAAGAAAAAATACTGCTAGGTAACATGAATGTCAGTTGGTTAGACAAACTCTAACTCCCCTGCATCCAGCTAATGAAAAGCCTCACACATTATAGCAAGACACCAAATTCACTATTAGACTAAATTCTAATATCAGACCCTAGCATATACACCATGTTTGCTACAATGTCTACTGTCTCCATGATCATCTCCTAATCTATACAGCCAGACAAGGAGTCCGAATGGAGAGATGATAAACCAGGATCCAAAGGAGAGTAGTATTGCTGGAACTGAATTCATCCTCAAGTCTTGGTGAGTACCTTCATGAGGTGGACCCTGTTTTTCACAAAACTCACCAAGAACACACTGATATATAGACTGTATTTTATACAGCATATGGCATTGACAGAAGTAGGTTAAAAAATAAAAAAGATAGCTGGGAGCACAAGACCCAGGATATAAAAGTGACCAGTACTGGTAGGCACACTGGTGCTAGAAATGGAAAATAAATGACAGTGTAGAATCCTCAAGACACGGAAACATTCCTACAATGGGGCTAGGCCAGGCCCAGGGGAGGATGCCCCCCCCCCCACTGTAGAAGGAAGTAGCAGTCCACAAAAACTGATAGGCCAAAAAGCAGCCATACAGACGAAAGAGTGGACTATTGAGGATAAAAAAGAAATTATGTATTGTTACTATTATGCAAGATGTGCAGAATATCCAGACAGAAGATATTCAAAAAGATTAAGACAGAAATTATAGGAAAGAAAAATACGTCCACGAGAAAAACTGTCAGAAGCTACAAATGCAAATTTGTGTTCATTAATACAACAGATCCATAAAAAACAATATACATACCAAAAAACCTTGGAAAAATAAATGACTGAGGAAGTGTGAAAATATAAAGAACAAAATCTAGACATTTTTAAAGGTATAAAAAAAGAAATATGGACATGGGAAAGAACAAGGGATCTGATATGGTGCAATATTTATTCAAAGGAGAAATCCAAATTAATCAGTACAAAAAGGCAGCCTCAAAGATATTCAAAGGGAAATACAGGCAAAGGCATCCAGATATGTAAAATTTCACAATACAAAAAAAATAAGATCACAAAGAGGGAATGTAGAACAGAAGATGTGTAAAGTAGAAGTTACAAAAATAGAAGCTGAAGTTATGTAATACTTGAAAAGTGAAGGATTTAGTGTAGAAAGTCTAACATAGGTTATATCACAGGATGATGGAACAACGAGTCCCCAAAGTAAGGAGAAACAGGAGGAGCAGGAGACATATAGACATGAGAAAGAAAAAGAAGTTTTATCTTGTGCAATATTTATGCAAAGGAGAAAGCAAACTAATAAACACAAAAAGAGCAGCACCAAATATATTTCAAGAGAAATACAGGCAAAGGCATCCAGATATGGAAAAAATTTTACAATACAAAAATAAGAAAACAAAGAGGAAAAATATGAAAGAGGATTAGTAATGGAGAAGTTAGAGAAACAGAAACTGAGGTTATGGATTACCTGCAAAGTGAAGGATTTGGTGTAGAAAATTTAACTCAGATAACATCACAGCGGGGCAGGATAAAGAAATAGACACCTAAATTAAAGAGAAACCAGTGGAGTTGGAAACATCTGATCAGTTGCCATATGAAGATATTTTGGAGCCTTCCACAGGAAACCAGTACAAATGTTCAGTTGGAGATGGACAGCAAGGGAAGGAACAGGAAAATTTGACAACTCTGACGCAGTCAATGTTGAGCAGTGATAGGCTAGTGAGTTCCCATATGAAAAAGCAAAGGATGAAACAGGATGAAGCTGATGAGAACGTGGCACAGGAAGATGCTCTGGAACTTTTTATAAAATGTCCATAGGAATGGAGAACAAAGAATGCAGCCTCAGTTTAGAAGAAAATGATCTAAGAGAAGAGTTGCTTGATTTAATAGAGATGGACAGACATGTTAAGCTCAATGAAAGAAATAGACTACAGAAGGTCAATAAAACCCAAAAAGTTAGAAGTTTGATAAAACAAATGAACACAGTAATTGGGACTTTTCCTAGAGATTTGTGTGATATTACAGAAGTAAATAGGATATATTACTGTGCAGCTAAATTAATAATAGGTAAGGTTTTACCACAAAAACACAGGCAGTACGGGAAAGGAAGGGGAGAAATCAAATGCCATCATGGAAGAATCAAACAGAGAAAACTATAAAGCAATTAAGACAAGAAGTGTCACTGTTAGAAGAGTAGAGAGGAGAGAACAGATGATGAAGATCTAACGCAAGCACTCAGGTCACTCCAGAACAAGTACAAATACCGACTCTGTCATTGTCCATGTTGGTGTGAATGACCTGAGCCGTACCTCCCTGGACTACATGAAAAGAGACATGAATGAGCTCTCTGATCTTGTAGCCCAGGCTGGTATGACCCTGACCCTGAGTAGCATCCTGCCCTCACCAAGAATGATACCACAGTATAAAGAAAAAATTATCAATTTCAACAACTGGCTAAGTTTCTGGTGTCATTCAAAGGGGATCCAGTGTCTGTCTGCCTGGGATGACATGCTCGACAAGCCACGCTGCTTCGTTAGAGACTGCTTGCACCTGTCACCCTTAGGCTTTCGAATACTAGTCAAGGCTCTTGCCACCCCCATAGTGCCTTTTTTAAGCAAGGCTCAAAAGACAAACCCACCACCATAAATAACACAAGTAACAAAAAACTGAGGGTGATGCTACTCAATGCCAGAAGTGTAAACCTCAAAATGCACGCATTCAAGGCACTACTCAGTATGGAGAAAATCAATATATGTGCAGTAACAGAAACCTGGTTTAAGGCTCCAGAGAGCACCCCAGCACTACCAGGCTACAACTCATACCATACATTTCGGCCACAGAACCCGGATCGAAATACAAAAGGTGGGGGTGTATCCATATTCATCAAGGATACCCACACCTCAAGGTTAGTGGCACAGCACAATACTTCAGAGATCATCCACGTGCAACTAATGGGCAAAACTGCAATTCAAATTGTAGCTTGCTACAGATCACCCACCATGTCCCAGGACCCCCATTCCGCATTTCTGGAAACACTGGGAAATATAAAGGTCCTACCAAACACCCTAATATTGGGTGATTTCAATTACCCAAACATTAATTGGGAGAACTACTCAAGTACTAACTCCCTTGCCCAACATTTCCTAGAATTTATAAACTCAAACGCCCTGGATCAACTAGTCAACACTCCCACCAGAGGTGAAAACATAGCGGACCTGGTCATCATCAACATGGGTGACCGGTGCTCCACACCGGAGGTCACCCCCCTCACTGGTTAGATCTGACCATAAACAAATCACTTTGGATATCCACATTCTGCCCCCACCCCCAGACAAGGAAACCACTGTGAAAAACTTTTCAAAAGCAAACTTTACGTTACTTAAGACCGAGGTGGAAAGTTTCAAAGCCCCCATGCTAAAGGATAACATTGTCCAAGCTGCAAAATCCTTTACTAATGCATTCTACGGGCACCTACAAGAATGCATGGATCGTGCTATCTCAAGCAAAGCCAAGACTCACTCCTCCAAGAAAAGGAAACCAGTCTGGTGGACTCCTGCCATAAACAAGCTATACAATAGAAGTAGAAAACTAGTACAGAAAAGAGTAAAATCCCAAGAAGGGAAGACATCCCTGATCAGTATCAGCAAGAAACTACGATCCCTCATAAAATCATTCAAGGCGAGTTTCGAAAGAAAAATTGCCAAGGACTCCAAAGACAACCACAAGGCATTCTTTAGCTATGTCAAGAATCTAAGTGGCAATGCTCAGATCTGCTTGGAGTTAGTGCAGAATGGTACAAAATACATTGAACTGACGGATATTGCCAACATCCTGGCAGACAGGTTCACCCCCCCCCCCCACCCCCAAAAGGGCCCATAACCATACCAGAAGAATGTAGAGCTCCTGAAATCACAGACACTCAGGTTAAAACAGCCCTCTCCAAAGCCAAAAATACAGCATCAATGGGACCAGACGGAGTCCCAGGCTGCGTCCTACACAAGCTCAAAGACAAACTAACCCCTCAACTAAACACACTGTTCAAACTCAGCCTCTCCTCAGGTTACGTACCCATAGAGTGGCGCACAGCAACAATTATTCCGCTCCACAAAGGTGGAGCCACAACAGACCCCGGGAACTATCGCCCTATAAGCCTGACTAGCTTGGTCTGCAAGGCTATGGTGCACATCATCATGGAACTCATTAACAGAGACATTGGGAACCTCCAAACACTGGACCCTACCCAGTTTGGTTTTGTTAAGGGCAGATCATGCCTCCTAAAACTGGTGGACTTCTTTGAGACAGTTACCAAGGCTATAGACAAGGGAAAGGTGGTACACACAGCCTACCTAGACCTCGCAAAGGCCTTTGACACCATTCCCCATTCTGGTATTATAGACAAGCTCTCCAGCCTGAACATAAACCCCTACGTCATAAGATGGGTTGCCAACTGGCTCACGGACAGAACCCACATGGTAAGAGTTGTGGGAGCTAGGTATGACTCTAAACCGGTTACAAGTGGCATTCGCCAGGGCTCAGTCCTAGGACCCCTCCTGTTCGGCATATACTTCTCAGAGGTACAGGCAAGCACAGGAGGATTATGGCTGACCAAGTTCACAGACGACTGCAAACTAGGGGCTATAATTGACTTTCCAGCTGACACAGACATCCTCCAAAAGGGTCTCACTGAGACGGACACCTGGTGTCAAAATCATGGCCTCAAGCTAAATGCCAAAAAGTGCATAGTCATCCCCTTTGGAAAAAACAAAGTACCCACAAACTACCACATAGGTGGTAGTCCCCTAAGTACGGAAGACGTAATAAGGGATCTGGGGACTCAAGTAGATAGTAAACTCTCCTTTGATAATCACATTGCCAAAGTGGTTAGAAAATCCTTCTATGTGGCACACCCTATCACAAAAGGGTACACATCCAGATCAAAAGAGGTCATTGTGCCCCTCTACTCATCGTTCATCAGACCCATCATAGAGTACAACACCCCATTTGGGATGTATCTTACAAGACACCTGCAACAGCTGGAAAGACCACAGAAGTACCTCACCAAGAGGATCACTGGCCTCAAACAGATGCCCTATGCAGCTCGACTGAAGAAACTCCAGCTGTACTCGGTTGCATACCGACTACTCAGAGGTGATCTCTGCGTGACATACAAGGCCATGTCCAACCCAGAACTGATCGAAATGCTCCACCTAAAGAAAAGCTTATCTCCTCGAGCCACACATTCTAGGGATCTAAACCTCACCACAACAATAAATAGGACGTGCTGGAGGGATAGATTCCTGTCACAGAGACTTCCCATACTTTGGAACAAGATTCCAATCTACATTAGGCAGAGCTCCTCGCTAACACTCTTCAAGAGAAACCTTGACGAGTGGATGGGGAACAGAAAGTTTACCCTGGGGATCACTTCAGTGGCTCTGCTGGACAGAGGCACAGGGAACTAATCTAAGGGGGGTGGTGAAAGACAACACATTCTGGCTAGGCTTACAAATGCCTTCGGGCAGATAGCCTAGTACCTACCTATGAACCTATGAACCTAACGTGCACTATCACAAATAATAAACTAAAAACATCAGCACAGGCAGAAAAACTTAGAAGATATGCAGAAAAAGATAAAGGGACAAGTATAAAATAAGCAATTTATTGATGACCCAAAAAAGTTTTATAAAGAATTGGGAAACAAGGCAAAAGGAATTCAAACACCATCAAAAAAAGAAGAAATAGATACATTTTGGAGAAATATCTATGAAGATCCTGTGGAACATAATAAAGATGATAAATGGATAGAAGAAGTAAAAGAAAGAACAAGAAGTTCATATGTTCAGAATATGAAATGGGATTAAGTAACAGACATACAGATTGAATTAAAGATAAGAAATGCTGCTAGCTGGAAAACCCCAGGCCCAGATGCAGCACTTAATTTCTGCCTAAAAGTATTAACATCTTTACATGAATATCTAGCCATGAGTAGGAACTATTTATATGCACACCCCAAACAGACACCAACCTGGTTAACAACAGGATAAACAATACTCCTACTTAGGAGTGAACCTGCATGCTATCCTAAAAACTATAGAACAAAAACTTGCCTTCTGATGATGTATAAAATATGCACTGGAATTGATGCCGACAGAGTTTATAATCATTTAGAAGAAAACTCAATCATGGCAATAGAAAAAAAAGGGTAACACAATAAAGTTATATGGACCAAAGGATCATTAGTTGTTAAATAAACTTATAATGGAGAACTGTAAAAAGAAGAAGACTCTAAGTATGAAATGGCTAGAACACAAAAAATCATTTGATAGTATCCCACATTCATGGATAAAAAACTGCTTACAAATGTATAAAATACACCCTATACTGATCGATTATTGTTACAGCAACCATGAAACAGTGGCAAACCACTTTGCAATTAAGCCATGATAAAGGACAAATTATTATTCTGGGGTAAAAATTCAAAGGGGGATATTCCCGGGTGACTCTTTGTCACTGCTGCTGTGTTATCTTTACCTTAAGCCATTAAACTGTTTACTTAACAGATTAGATCACGGCTACACTTTGACTCCCAGAAAACAACAAAGTGTAAAGACGTCTTATCTTCTTTTTGTGTGTGATTTAAAACTGTACAGTTCTTCAGGTGAGGAACTGAAAGCAGAACTCCAAATGGTCAAAACTTTTCCAGATGATATAAGAATGTCATTTGGTCTTGATAAATGTGCAAAGCAAACTTTAAAGCAGGAAAGCAGTGGCACCAAGAAAATACCAGTCTGGGACAGGAATGTGATATAAAAGAACTGGAGCAAAAGGGAGTGTATAAATATTTGGGAATTGATGAAGGATCAACAATAAAAGATGAACAAATATGAATAAAATTTAGTAAGGGATATTTTAGAAAGCTAAAATTAATACTCTAAACAGCACTGACATCTGGGAACAAAGTCCAAGCTATAAACCAATTTGCTCTTCCTGTCCTAACTTACAGTTTTGGAGTGACTGACTGGTCCAAAAGGTGTTGGATCAGTTGGACAGGAAAAGAAGAAGAATGCTTCATGCTCATCAAATGATTTATAAAAATCAGTGTATAGCAAGACTATATATTCCTCATTCTGAAGGAGGTATAGTCTCCTCAAAATTGACTACATGTATTGATCTGCAGTCATAGGACTGCATACATATCTGCTGCTCTCACAAGATACAAACTTAGTGAAAATTTTAAAATAATGTGGAGAATAAGTCTAAGATGACTTTCCCGCTTAGTTCAGCAGCATCAAACGAGAATGGGAATCAAACCAGAAATAGATAAAAAAAATCAGGCAGCAACTGAATGTGCCAAAAAATAAAACAAAGAATATAAAGTGAAGGATCAGATGAGAAGGCAAGAAATATAGTTACAAGTATAGAAAGCTATTGGAACAATCTCATTTTGATCAGGATCGAACACCAGAATGGTTAAGGAGAGGTGAACTTAAACCAAAAGACAAAAGGTTAATAGTGGCGGCCCAAGATAGTAGACTACATACACATTGGTTTACAAAGTCCATTGAATATGTGTGAGAAACAGACAAATGTAGGTTTTGTAAAAATGAATTGGAAACGGTTGCGCATCTTGTTGCTGGTTGTGCTATACTAATGGCAGAAAGACTGTATACTGAAAGGCATAACAATGTGGCGAGACTGTTGCATTGGAAATTGTGTACCATTATAATACTGAAGTAACTGAAAAGCCCTGGAAACATAAGCCACAAAGCATTATAGAAAATGATGAAGTTTATATCACATGGGATCACCCATTACCAACAATTCAAAAAAAGATATGAGAAAACCAGGTATAGCAATCCATGTAAAGAAGACAAAAGAAGCACTTGACCATTGAATTGCTACACACAGTGATTACAGTGTCTTACATACAGAGAAACACAAAGTCATAAAATACCAGGATTTGCAGGCAGAAATGAGGGCAATGTGGAAGAAGGCTACCCAGACAGTTACAATAGTAGTAGGAGCAACAGGTCTTATTAAAAAGAATTTACAATCATACTTTGATATGTTACTGATACATGTAACTCTATGAATTGCAGAAGAATTTCCTGAACTTTAATCATACTTTGACTTCGGAATGGGGTCCATTCCTGTCATGGTATTAGAAACCCAAAAGACTTGGAGAAATTAAAAAAAACAGACATCTTACACATCCACTTAAACAGCATGTAACCTTTCCAAGTTTAATCTAGAAATGTTCATTACTACCCTATCATCTATTAACTGAAACTTCCTAAAAAATCCTCCCCTTGGATGATGCTGTAAATTAATTCAATACAACTTTCCTGAATATCCTTGCACCTCCTAGAAGGAAGGGACTAAAAACAAACAATGCAATTTGACTATCCAAAATAGTAGGATGCTAATGCAGGACAGAGAAAAACCATGGAAAGAATGACAAAAATATAAAATACCACAATATCTTGAAAACTTCAGAATGCTTCAGAATCGTAGTAAAACGCAAATTAACGAAGACAAAAAAACTATACTATAATAACTTTCAGAATACTGGTAAACACATTCATAAAAAAATGTTGGACAGCTATTAAAAAAATCTTGCATTTCAGCCATAAATTCAACTGTAACCCCTCTCCCAATAATTCAGCACTTGAAACTGCAATATAATTCAACTCTAACTTCAAAGATAGTATAGCATCTCTAACCAACGATTCCTCAACATCTAATCTTAACTCTTCCCAGCAGCCATGTATCACTACATCCACTTTCACCTTCATACCTGTGCCCACATCCTACATAAAGATACTCTTAAACAAACTCAAACCATACTCTACTTCAGCTGATGACCTTCCAAGCAAGTACCTTAAAATAGCAGCCGACAGCATTGCCTACCCTGTCTCAATCCTTATAAAAAGGTTAATCTAGGAAGCCCACATTCCCTCTCTCTGGAAAAAGTCATTCATTATCCCTTTGCACAAAATAAGAAATTCAACAGACATCACTAACTTTAGACCTGTTGTACTTGCATTGCCCCCTCTCCAAAATACTTGAAAAATGTATTCAAAAACAATTGCTAAAATCTGTTACAGGAAGAACTCCTATCCCCCACACAATATGGTTTCCTTCCTTCCCATAGTACTAATACTGCACTTCTAACCTATATAGATACTGTCAATAAAGTTAGGGATAAAGGCAAACTAATCTCCTCCTTATTTCTAGACTTTTCTAAAGCCTTTGACACAATTTGTCACAGCAAACTTCTATAGGAATGTCCCATTAGGTCTCTCTCAGCCCACCTGTCTATGGTTCAAAAACTACCTTTCCAACAGGTATCAGTCAGTAAAATGGCACTCTGCCATCTCTCTATACCTCCCAGTCACAACTGGTGTACCACATGGCTCTATCCTTGGTCCCCTCCTCTTTAACATTCTCAGCAAAGGCCCCATGCATCCACACAACAGGCCTCCCTAATACAGTACACAGTTGACTCCACACCCATTTGCATATCTGACAACATGGCAGACTGCCCCAAAAATTATTTGGGAAGCATTAACCACAACTAAAACATGGCTTTGTAACTCACAATTCATGTTCAACCCTAAAAAAAAAAATACTAGTTTTGACCCAAATCCATCTCCCATGAATAAATACAATTTAAAATCATCTCTCTCTCTCTTGAAAATACAACCACTGAAGTCACCTCTCATAGCAGATTATTAGGGATGGTAGTGGGTGATAATATAGCAATAACCCACGCCTGGGTGTGGGTAATGCTGGATTTACCCACGGTTGGCCTGGTTTGGTCCCGAGGGACCAAACAAAGACAACCGTGGGTAAATCCAGCATTACCCACACCCAGAAGTGGTTATTATATTATACAATGACATTATTTAAGAAAATAAATAATTACTTTTCTTAAATAATGGCATTGTATAATGCCTCTTTGCTGCCCTTCCGCAGCTGTCTGGTGTTCCGCGGCAGTTCTGATGTACTGTGCATGCCTACGCAGTACACCAGAGCTGTGGGCAAAAGCAACGGAGAACGCAAGATCTCCGTTGCTTTTTACTGTCTCGCTATGTTAAATGAGTTTAACATAGCGAGACAGGTTAAAATAACGGAGATCTCCGTTGCTTATTTTAAAGTCTCTATGTTAAACTCATTTAACATAGCGAGACAGGTTAAAAAAAAAAGCAACGGAGATCGCAAGATCTCCGTTGCTTTTTACACACTGTGTCACTATGTTAAAGGAGTTTAACAAAGCGAGATAGCTTTAAAAAAAGGAACGGAGATCTGCGTTGCTTTTTTTAAACCTGTGTCGCTATGTTAAACTCTTTTAACATAGCGAGATTAGTTTATACTAACGGAAAAAGTCTGGGCGACCGGACCTTTTTCCGTTAGTATATTGAGGGATTTACAACGGGCACGCTGGTTGGGCTGGCCAATCAGTGTGCATGTTTTAGAGGAGGCATTGTATAATGTTAAATTTAACCTGCATATACAAAATGGCATAAGAAAAACTCAGCAAAAACTAGGGATGCTTTATAGAGCCAAAACCTTTCTTACCAATGTAACTAAAGATACACTTGCCACTACTTATCTCCTCCCCACACTTCTTTATAGTGCTTCCATCCTTTCTAACCTTGAGGCATTACAAAAATCAAAACTTGAACAATGTTGTAACAAAGTTGCTAAATTTGCAGCAAATATCCCTTTCAGGACCCACCACTGTAAAGCACCAAAAAAGCCTAAACTGGTTAGAACTACCCCATCAACTAACACATACACAGCTTCTTACCACCTGTAAAACTATCCAGAATCCATCTGCTTGTCCAGCCCTTAATAATATTCTACACAACTATGTTCCCAGTCAGTCATTACAATCCAGTGACCAAAAACTCTTGTCTGTCCACAAACCTATCAAATCTGCTGGGCATTGTCTATACTTGCACCTTGTTGCTAAGGCCTAGATTCCTTATCTTAGTCCATCAGGTCAGTACCCTCCCTCATATCCTTTAAAACCATTCTAAAATACTTTCTAGCTGAAAGCTGGCTCTATTCTTGATCAACATCAAGATAATCTATATCCCTAAAGGTGAACAAACACCTGTTCATACCTTGCATCTCCATGCTCTCTTATTCTACAAATTTCTCTCCCCAGCCTTTTCTCTAAATATATCATAAGCCTGCTTTTCTCTCACTTCGTATTGCAATTCTTGTTTGAATTATACTGACTTATATAGACTTTAATTTCTCTATAAACTGTCTAAAATTTCTCTAACTATTAAATAATTGTTGTATAACCTGTATCCTTCTTAACCAGTGTTTACATATTATGTCTAACTTGGTATAATTTTATTTATTTATTTAACATTTGATTACTGGGAAATTCTGACTTGGAATGAATCCAATTTTCAGAGGAGGCTCAGGGAGAAACGCCCCAGACACATGTCTATGTAATGTGGGAGGAAACCAGAGCACCCAAAGGAAGCCCACATGAACGCAGAGAGGACATGCAGACTCTGCACAGAAGGCACCCCAGCCGAGAATCAAACTGGAGAACCTCTTGTTGTGAGGCGACAATGCTACCACTGCACCACTAAGCTGTGTGGTTTACTAGAGATGCTGAACCCTTATTCCGAGCCTTCCCTGTGACTTCAGTATGTCAGTGAGGAAATGGAAATATAATTATTTAAACTCAAGCACAGTAAAATAATGAAAACTTGCCACTTTAGAAAGAAAATGTTGTAACTGGCACTGAGAATACTATTCTTTGTGATTATTTCCTTTTGTCTTTTAAGTAGTCATTGAAAAGTAAGAAATGGTAATTAAACCTGAGTGACTAAAAGAAAGCAGGTATATGTGAAAACACATGTTAACGGTGGGTATGTGTGAAAACACATGTAAAGTCAATGCATTGACAGGAGCTTAGGGGCTATGATGTAATATTTTAAAGCCAAACACGCCAATGTGGGATACCTAGAGGTAGACTAAAAAATCAAGTTGCCGGACTCCACGTGGACAGACTCTGGAATTACATTTAAAAATATAAAAAAAAAGCATACAGAGTCCAAAACTGGTAAATCAAGACATGATAAAATAAACATGTTTTTTCAGTCTGTGTGTACAGTTCTCCTTTAATAACAGTCAGTCTGAAATACTGATAGGCACACTATCCTATTAGAGATGGAAGGTTAGCAGAACAATGAAACTAAGGTTCTGTAACAACACATATACAAAAAGTGGCCAAGCATCAGGAAGGCCACCGAATCAGGTGATGTATTGCTCAAACTTCCTTAAGGTAGGCTAGATTAGAAAGAGACCCTGGAGGATAAGCATTCTGTGGAGTTTGCAGCCTGCATTTTTTCAAACACTTTTTTAACTTCACATATTATGCAGTGCCTCACAGCAAGAGGTTCTCCCGTTTGATTCTCGGCTGAAGTGTGGGGAGTGCCTTCAGTGTGGAGTCTGCATGTCCTCCCCACAGTTGGGTGGGAGTTCAAAAGACATGGGTAAATGAGCGTGCCTTCATTGAAGGTTGGACGTCGAGCTGGCACTTTGGCGTTCGTGAAAATGTACTGCCAATCATTAGCGGACCAGAGTTCCACTGTGGCGACCCCTCACTGGGAAAAGCCGAAAGACAAATCACAACAACAACATATTATGCAGTGACATGGGTACACATACAGTTATAAAAAAAGCAAACAAATCATTGCGTAGATTTTTCCTTTTCATGTAGCATACAAATTTGGCTTATTTCTTAACAATTATTATTCAAGTTAACATTATTTAAATTGCTCATGTTCTGCATTCCCTGAAATTTCACTCCTCCATCTCAACATTATTCTGCATACATTGTTCCCACAGATTCCATTTATTTCTACGTAATTTGTCACTTCCCTTTTCTAAACATTCCACCTCCAGTTCTTTTATCACCTTCAAAACATTCAATAATTCTGTTATGGTTGGTTTCACTTTTGGTTTCCATTTTCCAGTAATTGCGTTTTTTAACAACTAACTGCATTAAACTTAATCAGACCTAACTATGCCTATGTAGTTCAATTTCTACATTGCACTCAAAAGAATATTTTCCTTAGTTCTGATAATTTGCTCCCTAACATTTCTGCCTACGTACCCTACAGAGAATTTTAAAATTGACCAACGCGTTGCATTCCCAGAAAACAAGTTCCCAAGTTTCCCTCACTCTCCCACCTCACCTCCAACAATAGCTGCCTACCTGTGGAAAAAAAATCTGTAAAGTTTACTTGGGGTATAAAATACCTATGAAACACGTCCATGTAAAAAACCTAAACCTTCAAGATGTTATTACATACTTGGGAGATATATAAATAGCCTCCCATTATTCCTTTCCTTCTCATTCCCCAGTATTTTCTAACCTCCTCTGATTGATTCTTATAATTATCATGCATTATTGTATATGCTCTGTGTTGACCCAGCACTGGACCAGTAATTAAGGAGACTCAACCCTCACCACTGGCACCTGAGGGGAATGTTCACTGGGGGGATAGCAGGTACACACACAGTATTTCCAGATGCTCTCTGCATCAAGTGCAGTTTCCCTTAAGAGCACACAGACACCACAGTCAGTCCATGGCTGGTTTCTTCTTCTTTCCCCAGATCCCTAATAAGACTCCCCACTGGCACAGCTATAAAGTACAGATCTCAACTGAGTGTCCAAGCCAAGGCCTCCAGCACCCTCTCTGTCCAACCACGGCTTTGTGTCCCTGCCCAAGTAGCTGACACACACTCTGAGATTTGATTTACACACACAAACATGAGAAAGGTTGGCACAGGTTTGCTAGCTATGCCTCCCTCTGCCCAGACTATAAAGTAGTTATGACTGCCACCAGACACTCCTGCCAGCTACCTACTGAGTGAAATTAATATTAATACAAATGGTAGTCTGACCAAGAGCAAGGCTATTAGGAGTGGCCCACACAGTGTCAACAAATAAATATGCAAGTACTCTCAAAACTTAAATATCTTTACAAAGATCAGCTGCAATGAATGGTTTAAATAAATTTAATAATAAATAGTAAAAGAACAAGAAAATACTAAGTATATATTCACAGTGACATCAGAGTTCAAAGCCACAGGTTCTCCTTTCATCTTTTCCCTGTTAGGGGTCGCCACAGTGGAACTCCGGTCCACTAATGACTGGCAGTAGATTTTTATGATGCCGAGGTGCCAGCCCGATGCCCAACCTTCAATGAAGGCACGCCCATTGACACATGTCTTTCGAATGCCACTCGACCGCGGGGAGGACATATAGACTCCACAAAACCACAGGAAATATTTAAAATAACATTGCAGGACAGACTCGGACAAATAAAGAAAAAACGCTATCTAAACTAAGCTTCACTATATTCCTGACTGTATCTAAGAGAGTTACTATTTCCTAATAACGTACTTAATAGTGCAAGGCACATGATGTGGTGAATAGTTCTTCTTGTTGTCAGGCCCACGACAGAATAGAGAATGCTCTGTCTCACTAAGAGACTTCTTGGAATAATATCAAAAATATTACTTCTGATACATCTTGCAGAATGACATCACTTCTGGTCATCTGACTTCTAGTTCCCATGCAAAACCTCCATTGCTGGAAGCTGGCAGGACTTAGCAGCTACCTATAAAAAATACACACACAGGGGCTTTTGCTGAGATCTTTGGCAGGTGCTGGAAGTCATAAAACAATTGCATACTTCCACACTTCCAGAGTAGTAATTGGTTCACCTCAAAGATAACACAGAAAGCTTCCTAGTACAGACTGTGTGTCTCTAGCTGCATTGAAAGCTGTGAGATAGCATCTTTATGGCACAGCCTATAAAGTGATTTAATTTCAGATATTTTTCTAAAGTTTGCTGGACTGAGGTTAACCTCCTGTCTCCCATTTTCCTCTGTTAAAACATTTACATTTACACAGTTACAATAGTGCATGTACATTTATGTTCTTTACAGTAGGGCACACTGGGGATATATTTCAAACACAAGCACATTACAAATACCTTTTCAACACAAACATCTTCACAAATCAATTTGATATACACATGACATGCAGGTCTAATACATTTGTAACACCAGTATCTTGCATGACATACACATTTGTAACATAAGCATCTTGTATAAATCAGTTTGATATTCACAAATGTCATATAATTATTTACAAAATTCCAGCTAGATGTGCTGGCAGTACCTCCTTTCATCACATGCTCCAGTAATTATCCTCTTTAAACTACAGCTTCTGTTCTAGACTCAGCTATAAACTCATCAAGAGCTGGTCTTTCATTTAACACTCCTCAATCACTTTCTATTCACCTACACTCTTGTTATCAATGCATGGTAGGGAAGGCAGTCTTCAACTTACAGTCCAAACTTCTGCTATACCTGTATGTATGTATAAAAAAGGTAGTGTAGTATAGAAGGGGATAGAGGTTGAGCAATTAACCTGTATGGAGCCGGAGATGCAGTGATGATTGATGTTATGTGCTTCTCAACACCAAGCTAGAGTGTATGCTCATGTGATATTTATTTATTTTATTTATTTATATTTGTTTACTGGGGTACTGCACTGATCAGCATTGACCAATTAGGGTTCAGAGCATGTGAAATACAAAATGCTTCACAAACAAAAAATACAGAAATGTAAGCATAACAGAACAGTTTGAACTAATTACACACAAAAAACAGTGTGTGTACATTCCAGTGAACAAGCACAGTGCGATGTACCATCAAGCAGAGTGTAAGGTACAATACATACATTAGTTTCTAAAGTGGGTCAATCTTCGGTGAATGATACAAGAGGAAAAGACACTTGCACAGAAAATAAGTTAAGTGATATGTCCTGCGTTGAAGCAGGAGCATTTTACTTGGATGAAGTGCTTTTTGAGTTGCATTCTGAATCTGAAATAAGTGCTGATTTTGTTAATGTCAATGGGGAGAGCTTGCCAAAGAGTAGGTGCCAAGGAGAGGAAAGCACATGCAGTGCTGTGGAGTTTGTTGTCAGGTTGTATGAGGAGGTCTTTTCATGAGTTCTACCCTGAAAGGCAGTAAATGTGGGGAGATGGAGTAGTTTGTAGAGTTGGGATCCTAAAAGTAGGTTAGATCATTGTTTTATGAGTAGCAATTTGCCTTTTTCCTGTACATTGATGCTCACAGAAGGGTGAGCATGTAATGAATCAGTAGATGCTGTTAGAGGTGACCTGGAGCATGGCAATGTTTTCTTGGAGGGAGAAGCTAAGATTGGGAGCCCATATTCAAGTTGAAAAAGGAGAACTCCTTTGCCAAAGGTTGTTCTGGCTGGTTGAGATAGAAAAGGGAGAGCTTTCTGACCTAGAAGAGGAGGGAGTTTTTTTGGCTCTCACTTTGATATGTGGAAATGAAAGTTTAGTTACTAATCAAGCCATAGTCCTAGGTATTTGAAGGTGGAGGTTGTCTCTATGGCATGGTTGTATAGGTCAAAGATAGTTAAAGAGTCAGATGCTTGGTGAATTTTCCGTAGAATTCTAAAAACAATAGTTTTGGCCTTGGTGGGGCTGAGAAGTAGTTTTAGGTTTATGTGCCATTGGTGGAGCTCAAGTAAATCTGACTGGAGTTTACATTGAATATTGGTGTGAGAGTGACCTGATCTGTAAATGACCCTGTCATCAGCCTATAGGATAAGTGGGAGAAGTGACTGAGTGGGATTCAAGGCTCCAGTGAGCACCCCTGCACTACCAGGCTATAACTCATACCACACTATTCGGCCATGTAACCTGGACCGAAACACCAAAGGTGGGGGTGTGTCCATATTCATTAAGGATATCCACACCTCCAGGCTAGTTGCTCAGCATAATGCATCCGAGGTTATCCAAGTGCAACTAACTCTTGGCAAAACTGCAATCCAAATTGTAGCTTGCTACAGATCCCCCACCATGCCCCAGGATTCCCACTCCTCTTTTCTTGATGTACTGGAAAATATTAGGGTTCAACCAAACACCCTAATAATGGGCAACTTCAACTACCCCACCATTAACTGGGAAAACTACTCATGTACCAACTCCTTAGCGCAACGCTTTATGGAATTTATAAACTCCAATGCCCTAGATCAACTTATCCATACCCCCACCAGGGGCAACAATATCCTAGACCTAGTCATTACCAAAAGGAGTGACCGGTCTTCCACACCTGAAGTCAACTCCTCGTTGGTCCAAGCTGACCATAAGCTAATCACCCTTGATATCCACATCCCACCCCCATCCCCCATTAAGGAAACCACAGTAAAAAATTTCTCCAAAGCCAACTTCATGCTTCTTAAGACAGAAGTAGTGAACTTCATGACACCCATGCAGACGGACAGTACAGTTACAACTGCTGAATCCTACACAAATGCACTCTATAAGCACTTACATGAGTGCATGGATCGTGCTATCCCGAACAGAACCAAGACGCTATCCTCCAAAAAAAGGAAGCCAATCTGGTGGTCCCCTGCCATAAACAAACTGTACAACAGAAGGAAGAAACTGTTGCAAAAGAGAGTAAAATCCCATGAGTGGAAGAGCTCCCTGGTCAGCCTCAGTAAGAAGCTGAGATCCCTTATAAGATCCTCCATAGCTAGCTATGAAAATAAAATCGCCACTAATTCCAAGGACAACCACAAAGCATTCTATAGCTATGTCAAGAATCTCAATGGCAACACCCAGATCTGCTCTGAGTTACAGCACAAAGGCACAAAAATTACAGAACCAACTGATATTGCCAACATCCTGGCAGATAGGTTCAGTGCTAACTTTACCCCCCCATCACCCCCTAAAGGCCCCATATTTATACAGGAAGAATGCAGAGTCCCTGTAATCACAACTACACAGGTGAAAGCTGCACTCTCTAAAGCTAAAAACACAGCATCCATGGGACCGGACAACATCCCAGGCTGTGTTTTACACGAACTTCAGAATGAACTGGCTCCCCACTTAAGCACCATGATCAATAATAGCCTCGCATCAGGCTTTGTGCCCACTGAATGGTGCACAGCAACAGTTATCCCACTCCACAAAGGGGGAGCCACTACTGATCCCGGGAACTATAGACCTATAGTTTCTACCCTTATCTGCTCAGCACCATCCTCTACTGAGCTGATCTCACTGACCCAAACCACCTTTAATACTGTAGAAACTTGGTTTTCTAGACGGTTTCTCCTATTAAATGCCAAAAAAACAAAACTACTCCTCTTCACCCCCACCACTCGGTCCCCCCCTTAAATTTCTCCATTTCCTCAAATAATGGTACTATCATCTCTCCTGATCCAACTACAAAACTTTTAGGAATAACCATTGACAATAATCTCTCTTTCGACCAGCACATTAACAACAACATCAGGTTAGTTAACAGAAAAATAGGTTCCCTATATCGTATCAAACCTTTCCTAACCCCAATAACTAGAACCAAGATTGCACAATCTCACCTTCTATCTACCCTCCTATATGCTTCCCCAATTTATACAAACCTTAAGAAAACCAATCTAAACAAACTTGCTACTTGCTATAACAATATAGCTCGCTTCGCCACTAGTAGCCCCTTTAGGACCCACCACTGTATAAACCTAAAACAACTAGGCTGGAGTGAAGTTCAAAACCACATTATAATTCCTCAACTCACTATTGCCCACAATATATTACACCAACCTGACAATACCCCTATACTCTCACAACTTCTAATCCCTTACAACAATCTCACTTCGCTCATCTAGTAAACTCATGACAAAATCTATAAAGGCAAACAACACAGCAGGTGATTCCCTATTCAGTAACACAATAGGTAGAAATTGGAATCTCTTACCTTGTGACATAACTCTGACTACATCCCTACCTCTTTTCAAACAGAAAATTAAACGGTACTTCCAAAATCATTGGCTTTGTTCCTGCAGTACACCTGACTAACCTGTTTCTCTTACTCTGTTTCTCCTCTACTCTTTTTCATCTCTGCACTACATTAGTTCTGTTCCTTTTACTGTTGAGTTTTTAAGTATGTACATTTTGCACAATTGTTTGATATTTAATTAACTGCATATTGTAAACTTGATTCTCTTTGAAATTATCCTTTCAATCCTCTGTTTTTGTATTCTCTGATTTTAGCTATATCTTAGAATAGTCGATTTTATGTAATTGTAATGTACTTAGTTTATAGTGGAGCTTTTCTCCTCGGGCCTCTGCTGAAAATGGACATGTATCCAGCCAGACTAGCCCAGTCAACAAATGTAAAATAAATAAAATAAAAAATAAATATTAGCCTGACGAAACTGGTCTGCAAAGCCATGGAACGTATCATCATGGAACTCATAAACAAAGACATTGGTAACCTCCAAACTCTGGATCTCACCCAGTTCGGGTTTGTGAAAGGCAGATCATACCTCCTGAACCTGATCGACTTCTTTGAGGCAGTCACCAAAGCCGTAGATGAGGGTAAGGTGGTTCACACAGCCTATCTTGACCTCGCCAAGGCTTTCAACACCATCCCCCATTCTGGAATTATAGCTAAACTCAATAAACTAGGCATAAATCCCTACATCACAAGATGGGTTGCCAACTGGCTCACTGACAGAACCCACACTGTAAAGGTTGTACACTCCAAATTTGACCTCAAACCAGTGACAAGTGGAGTACCATAGGGTTCTGTCCTGGGACCGCTCCTGTTTGGTATCTACTTCTCTGAAGTACAGGCTAACACAGAAGGCTTCTGGCTAACGAAGTTCGCAGATGACTGCAAACTAGGAGCCATAGTCAAGTCCCCAAATGATGTGAACATCCTACAAAGGGGCCTCTCTGAGACAGATGCCTGGTGTCAGAGCCATGGCCTCAAGCTCAATGCCAAAAAGTGCAGTGTCATCCCCTTTGGTAAAAACTCTGTACCCATGAACTACCACATAGGCAGCAATCTACTTAACACCGAATGCTTGATAAGAGACCTTGGGACCCAGGTTGACAGTAGTCTCTCCTTTGATAGTCACATCGCCACAGTAGTCAGGAAGTCCTTCTACGTGGCACACCTCATCATAAAAAGGGTTCTCATCTAGGAAAAAAGAGGTCATCATTCCCCTCTACTCGACACTCATTAGACCCACTATAGAGTACAATGCCCCTTTTGGAATGTACCTCACAAGACATCTGCAGCAGCTGGAAAGGCCGCAGAAGTACCTCGCAAAGAGGATTACTGGACTCAAACAAATGCCCTACACTGACCGCCTCAAAAAACTCCAGCTTTACTCCATAGCATATCGCCTACTCAGAGGTGATCTCTGCCTAACATATAAAGCTATGTCAAACCCAGAGCTGTGGACATGCTACACCTAAAGAAATCCCAATCCCTCCGAGCTACATGCTCTAGGGACCTAAACCTTGTCACCACAATAAACAGGACATGCTGGAGGGATAGATTCCTATCCCAGAGACTTCCCATACTCTGGAACAGGCTACCCATCTATGTCAAGCAAAGTTCTTCATTAGCACTCTTCAAGAAAAATCTTGATGAGTGGATGGGAAATAGGAAATACACCCCGTGGATCACTTCTGTGTCTCTGCTTGACAGTGGCACAGGAAAATAACTTTCTTGGGTGGTGTAAGCCAGGGAACCTTGTTGGCTAGGCTTACGTAGGCCCTTGGGCCGATAGCCTAGTACCTACCTATGAACCTATGACCCTATGAACCTATGAGAAGGGGGAGGTCACAAGGAAGGTTGTTAATGAATATGGAGAGCAGGAGGTGCCCAAAATGGATCCTTGTGGTACACCTTTCATAACAGGTGCAGATTCTCATTGTGAGGATCCTATTTTTAACGCTGAAGAGTCTGCCATTGAGAAAGGTTTTAAAATAGGGAGTGGCGCCTGGACTGATACCAATTTCAATTAGTTTATTTTAGAGAAGACAGTGGTCAATGTAGTCAAATACCTTTGTCAGGTCTATAAATAGGGCACCTATAAGGAGGCCACTATCCGAGTTTAGCAGGGTGCCATCAGTTAGGGACCAAAGTTTTCTCATAGTACTTCATCTAGGCTAGACTCCATGTAACTTGGAGAAGAGCAGGTGGTAATCCTGGATATAGAGGGAGAGTGGAGTGTAGACTATCTTTTTAAGAACATTGCCCAGATCTGGGAGGATGGATATTGGATGGAAGTGAAAGGTATATTTTGAATTGGTTTGCTTTGGGAGGGGTTTAATTAGAGCAGTTTTCCAAATCTGTGGCATGATGTTTTGTGTGAGACATAGATTATATATGTGTGTGACACACAGACATAGATGCTCTCTGCAGTGATATATGGACCAGGTTTCAGATCTGGGAGCGGTGTCAGTGAAAATATTTTCAAGTAGAATAGAGACTTCTTTGGGATGTATTTATTTACTGTGGAAGAGGGGGATGGATGGTGGTGTCATAGGCGATGCATGATCTGTGACAGATGTGGAGTTTATTGATGGGAGATTACTAAATTCTTTAAGGAAATCCTCTGGAGAAAGTTTAAAAGTAGCGCATTGAATAGTGTTTGTAGACAAGGCATCATGGGGAGGTTTTCTTCCTGTAAGAAGGTTAACCTATTTCCAAATATGTTTTAGGGGGAATGTGAGAGGGTAATTTGTTATTTTGTTTGTAGATTTCCTTTGTGCCTTATTATGGACTTCTTGACTAGGTTACACAAGACTATAATGGAGGTGTGGTTGTCAGTTGTGGGGGTCTGTTTCCATTTTTATCATGCTTCATCTCTTAGAGTTAAAATATGTTTCAGTTCAGTGGACAGCCTTTCAGTTTTGGTGGATGTATAAAGCCTGTGCATAAGTGGAAAGAATTTGCCTTGCAGCTGGAATAAAAAGTTGGTTAGGCTTAAAGCTGCTGTATTAAGGTTATATAAGGAGAGTAGATGCTTCTAGTTCTGGGCTAGGAGAAACGTTATACGTTTGTGTATATTTGTAGTAGTCTGGTTTCTGAAGGGTTTTAATACTGGTGGTAGATTTATAGGATGGTTGACAACTGTAAAAGTGATCTGGCGGTAGTCGTTTAGTGATGGTGGCCGAATGTTTATGTTGGCGATGGTGCTTGGTATGTTTGCAATAATCAGGTCAAGTATGGAGTGTTTGGAGGATCTGAAATTTTAGTGTTAAGAAGGTGTCCTTTTACATATGTTAACTGGTAACCAGCAAACTCCACAAAATGGCATACTTAAAAACAACAAAACACCACACAGATGTCACAGTGAATAGTTTTAATCCGATTTGCAGTGTTTTGTACACGCACTTTTTCTAAGCACTGCCACTTTATCCTTTTCTCATTTTGGCTCCCTTTTTAGCTTTTAAATGCATCCAGGAAGTTGTTTTACTGTTTCTGAAGAAGTTCCTGTAGTTTTTGGAATGAAAGCATTAAAACAGGATTAAAACTCTTCACTGTGACATCTGTGCAGTTTTTTATATGTTGCTAACTGCTTAGAGGAATGCATTTTGGTGAAAGAAAGTGGATGTCCATTCAGATGACTCTTTGTGGATATTTTGTTGAATGTTTCAGCTTGCTTCCTTTATATAGTATATATTTTTAAAATATGATACGGAAAAATATGACCGTCACAAACAACTGCTATTATGAACACTCACATGGAATGCAAATGGCCTCTCAGATAAAATTAAACAAGAAAAAATCTTATGTGAAATAAGACAAAATAGCAGCAGAACAATCCAAGGCAACGCAGTACCATGTAAAAATGACCAGAGCATAAAATAAAGCTGTTTTACTGAAGCAAAAACCTTCAGTACTTCAGAAACAGGTAAGCACTTTCGCCACAGGGCTTTGTCAAACCATAAAAACACACACAAGCTCCCCTTCATCCACTTATATAATTATACAAAGCCAATTACATAAAGAGATAAATTAAACAATAAAATGAGTTATTCCATTAAGGCAGTGCACATTAAAGAAACAGTAGACTTTAAAACCATATACTTTAAAAATATGTCAGAAACTGGTACAGCATCAGCATAATAGTGAACATAATAAAAATGCTCAATGTATTGCAGAGGGAATTACCTGACTCTCAGGGCTCTTGATTTCAGTATAGGTTTCAATGGAACTTTGTCATTGAGACCTCGTCCACAGTCTGCCCTTAGTCTAATTATCAATTTAACTTCTCTGCTTTCTCTATGATTCCTGATATCACCACCATCACACTTGTTAGTTAAAACCACTTCAATAACTAAACATTTAAATATATGTAAACTACCCTCCTGTAAAACATGTTTGGACAATGCACTATTTTCTGAGCCAATCCTAATGTGGTAAAGATGCTCTTTGATTCTGTCTTTCAGCATCCTGTCAGTCTTCCCTACATAGAATGACTGACAGGATGTGCACTGTGCTAAATAAACAACATTAGCATTAGCACTGAATACATACTTGTGTCCAGTGTCCAGATGTACAAAAAACCTGGTTGTTTATACTATCACAGAAATTACATTGTCCACATGGACTTGTAACTAATCCATTAGGGTCACCACTAGATGCCACAGAATCTTTTGGATAGCAAAGCATCCTTTTAAGATTTTTATTTTTATATAAAAAATTTGGTGTGTCACCTATAGGTTGTCTAATGCCTGGGTCTGTTGTCAGAATCCTCCAATTTTTCCTAATAATGTCTGTAATGACATTAACATCAGTGGTATAAAATGGCTGGACCCTCATCTCCCTAATATTAACATTATTATCCAAAGAAACTTTTTCAACCACCCTCTCTGAGAAATATGGTCTCGCCACATTATCCCTGAGGCTTGGTATTTCACCTAGTCTCTTGTCTATTTCAGTACTACTATATCCTCCCATTAATAACTTGTTTCTCAAATCTAATAGTTCCTTATGAAAGCCCTCATCAGATACATTCAGCCTTGAGGCTCTTACACCTTGGCCTTTCATAATGTTTCTGAAGACATAGTTCGGGTGCATAACATTTACTCTCTTGGGACTTTTCTTGGTTTGTTTCTCTACTATTAAGAAACAAATCTTAGATTACATCAGAAAAGACAAAAGTAACATCATATTACTTCAGAAAACACCTTTAAAATAGAAAGGAACATAGACTTTTAAAAAGGGTTTTAAAGCAAGACTTTTTTTCTAATATGATTGAATGCAGGAAAGAGGTACTAATACTCAGGGTACCTGTCAAATCTTCGAACGCTCAAAATTTTGAACGTTACATGGTTGAGACCAAATGTTTGAAATTTTGAGTGCTCGAAGATAGAATTTCAACGGCACCGTACAATGCAGATAGGGAGAATTTCCCTTTTCTGCACTGAAGTGCGGTCTCGGAGTTGGTATATTTAAGTGGGGTGGGGGGGTATCTGTGTTTTCTTTTTTTTATGTTCCAACATCCAAATGTTGAATATTTGGTCTCGACCATGTAATGTTCAACATTTTGGATGTTCGAACATTTAACATAGACCCTAATACTCATGAGTCACAACACCATGATGGAATATGAAGAGGAAAAAATAGACCTGGAGGGGATGTATTGCTTAATAAAGGATTATTGGAGAATACTGAGAATAATAGTCAAAAATTTCTACACCCCTCCCAAATTACGTAAAGAAAAGATGCTGCAGTTATTAACTCCCTCTTCCTAGCACTGCTAACTACTTCCACCCTACCTATCTTATACAACCTCTATTCTTATAACTTTCCCCTCAAATCCAACTTCCACTCACCCACCTCTACCTATCCACCAGTCTTCCCTCAACTCCCTCATTCATTCTTAAATCTACCACTCGCCACTGTATCCAAAATCTTATCTCCATACACAAAGCTTAGCATATTTAAATCTAACCTCCCCAAAGGAAAACCTAAATACTTTCCACTTTATATCCCTAAGCCTCATCCAATCCCTACTCTCCTCTCCCTTCTACTCCCAGGTGACATAAACCCCAACCTTGGCGCAGCTTTATCCTACCCTTCTGATGGTACCTCCATGCAATCCGCAGTTCTCTTCTCCCATATCCCTCCAAAACACATCTCCCTATATTCCATCAACCTGAGAAGTTTAATAAACAAAACTAATGAATTCCATTCTTGGATCTCTCAAAACTCCCCTGACATCATAGCCCTTTGTGAAACTTGGCTAAAACCCCACATTCCAGATAAAGACATCCTTCCCCTGGCTACAACATTTTAAGATCAAGTCGAACAAAAAAAAAAAAGGAGGAGGTGTTGCTATAATGTACACTGAGAACCTCACTCTAACCCCTCTAGTTTCCCCCTCTCCTCCAGACTCACCTGCAGAACTTCTTTTGGCTAACTGTAAAATGAATCCCCACACCTCACTTAACATTGCTGCAATCTACATTCCTTCTGGTGACAACATCACAGTACTGGAAAGTATTCTTTCCTCTCTCTGCTCTAACCTCCACAATAAGACCATACTCATGGGACACGTCAACTGGTTAACACTCTCCACTGTATCCCTCTCCACCTCCTTTCACCCAACTAATAACTACACCTACCTATACCACTAAATCAACTACCCATTCAGCTCTACTTGACTGGATTCTAGTATCACATCCCCAGAAATATCACTTCCCTGAAACCCTACCAGACACCCTCAGTGACCACTGCCCAACCAAAGTCCTCTATTTCAGCCCACACATACTCAAACCTCATAAAATCAAAGCATGTCATAAATTAAAAAACTTTCACCCTAATGAACTAAACGGTCAACTCTTAGCTATTAACTGGACCTTTCTCAGCCAGTTACCCCTCGATAAAGCTGTTATGGAATTTAATAACATTTTCCTTAACATACTCAACTCCCTGGCCCCCACAAGCAATGTCAAAATAAAATCAGCTTGTATCCCCTTGGCTAACTCCCCCACTCACTCCCTTATGGTTCAGAGGGACAGAAATTGGAAGCTCTGTACCAAAACCATACTCCCCATCCACCTACAACAATATAGACATCTCCGTAACCTTACTAAGAAAGCCATTACCAATGACAAGAGAAACTATTACTCCAAACCCCCAAAACACACCTACATAACCCAAAGAAATTCTGGCATACAATTAATCAAATCCTTCATTCAGGTAACCCTTCCACCCCCCAACCTAGCCCCACTATTTCTCCCCTCCAAACCGCTACTAACTTTAACTCTTACTTCATAGGCTCCATTAGTAAACTAACCAACCAGCCTAACTCTAACACCACCCCACTCATCAACCCTCCTATTCCCTCTAATACCTCCTCTGTTTTCTGCTTAAAAACTGTATCCCCAGATACATAAAATCTCTGCTTCTTAAGCTTAAACCCTGCTCTCCTTTAACAGATGGTCTCCCTCCATTCTTTCTCCAGCTAGCTGCCAACTCCTTAGCCCTACCCATCTCTATTCTCATCACCCGATCTATTATTGAAGCCAAAGTCCCAGCCATATGGAAAAAGTTCTACACTCTACCCATCCATAAAGGAAGCAACTATCCAACTATAGGTCCATAGCAATTGTATCACCTCTCTCTAAGATTTTGGAAAAATGTGCACACAAACAAATCCTACAATACCTCATACAAGAGAACCTAATCACCCCCACTCAACATGGTTTTTGCACTAGTCATAGTACCTCTACTGCTCTCATCTCCTTCATAAACACCATCTCACAAGCCAGGGACCAGAATAAACTTGTCTCTTGCCTCTTTCTTGACCTCTCAAAGTCATTTGACACAGTCTTCCACCCCCTCCTCTTAGATAAACTCTCTGAATTAAAC
Organism: Protopterus annectens; assembly: GCF_019279795.1. Lineage (NCBI taxonomy): Eukaryota > Metazoa > Chordata > Ceratodontiformes > Protopteridae > Protopterus > Protopterus annectens. The sequence continues at coordinate 1,035,525,557 of NC_056748.1, forward strand.
CTATCCACCACCAATATCTTCTGATTCTCTAGTTACCTCAGCAATTGTTTCCAATCTGTCAAATGGATTTCTGCCATCTTCCCCAACCTCCCTGTACAGATGGGAGTACCCCAAGGTTCAATTTTAGGACCACTGCTGTTTAATATTTTTACTAAACAATTATCTACCTCTACCCCACACTCATCATTAGTACAGTATGCTGACAACTCCACAGTTATCACCATTGCTGATACCCTCCCCAAGCTCCATACTAGAACACAGAACTCCTTCTTGTCTATTGAAAGCTGGCTCAACTAAAACCATTTAATCTTAACTCATTAACCCCGACTACCGTCTCACGGCACCTCTGTGCTTAACACATAGGAAATGTATATGGTTACACCCGAGTGCATTCTCCCAACGCTAGTAACTTTGCAGGCATATTTTAGCTCCACTCTTGAAAATTAAGTTGAAAAGGTAACTGAACTTTGTCAGTTATCTTGTCAACTTATGTTTCAGCGTGGAGTTTTGTGTTGTTCATATCTGACTTTAGTGAGTAAATCAGCTTGCAATGCACCCTGTATTTTCCTCCCAACAGCAAGCTGAGTTAGGTTGCCTTTCATCAAGGAACAACTGGTAGCCAATCGGAGTCACCTCTTTTAACACCCCCCCGTGTTCTTTCCAAATAAATAAGAGGGTCATACAGTAGATATTCCCTTTCTTTTTCTGCATTTTGAGGAATTTACTGCTGCATCCCTCTGTTTATCATGCCGTTCATGTAGTGTCACGGTCTGCAAAGAAAAAGCTGCAACTTAGATTTATTTGTGTTTTCACCACCGAGCCTGCCTAAATCTTCAGTATGGGAAGATAGTATAATTCTATAGCTGTGGTCCATTTTTTTAATCAGGTTGTGGTTCTCCAGTGAATGACTGGCAGACTTCATATTCTTTCTTACTATAGCTGCTAGGCAAAACTAAAATCATCTCTAGTTTTGTCCAGCTTTCTTGCTCTAAGAGGTTGCGATGTAATCCCTTCCCTGCATTCACATTGCTTTATGTCGAGTGCTCCGTTTTACTTACAGATGACAAATTAGAGAGATAGCTGAGGATATTAGCAAGCTTTCACAACAGGTAGCAAACTGTTTTGGGTACTTCTTCCATATAGTTGCATCCATCAGCTGTTAAGCCGGTTTACTGTATGATTTGACAGCAGAAAGGGAACTTTTCCGTTAAACCCCTACCACGTGTTTCGCCTTATTCCTCAAACACAAGGAAGACTCAAAGGTCCATGACAGACCAAGCGTGGTGCCAATATGAAGCCCTGGGGAAAGGAACAACAGGGTGAGACATGCCAGTCTAGCTCCCAAGATGAAATAAACCAAACTGTGGCAGGCTGAAATCTAGGAGAAATAAGTCAAAATACGAATGGCAATACAAAAATATGCAAGTGTGGCAGTATGCCAATAATATAAAATGTACAAAGCTCAACTACTTACATTTATAACCTCAAAACTGTAGAGTACTGTAGCTAAAAATCTGCCAAAGATGGGTAAACTTTCAAAAGGTCCTCCAAAAGATGTAGTTGCTACTAGAAATAACCACAAACAGTACCAATGAATAGGAATGAAGGAATCTATACCGCAGTGATTATCCTGTTATTACTACATCATTTGCTGTGGTGTGTGATCACACCACTGTGTCATACAGTACAAAGATCACTGCAACATGAATTTTACATGTGAACAGGACCTTACAAATGAATGCAATTTATAGATTTTGTATGGCTTTCTTGTCTATAGCACTCCCCAAACTGCTGTAGATGTATCAATGGCTATTTCAGCCGTAGAGTGCACAGACATCAAGAATGTGGAGAGATGACAATTTGGCAGACTCGCAAATACATGAGCAGAAACATTCCCACAGAATCATGGGTGATTAATGAAGAGCAATGAACCTTATCTAAGTACAGCTCCAAAATAGGGAGTGTTGTGGTTATTAATATCTGATGCTCTCCGAAGCTGTCTGTCATGACTGCATGCCACGTCCCACACAAATACACGTACTACAATCGCTGGCATGGCATTCATTTCATGAAGTAATCATTGACTCCAACAATAATTTAAAGAGCAAAAATGTAACAACCAGATCAAGTAAAAGGTAAAAAAGCAGCTAGAAGAGGGAACATCTCAGTTAAAACAACAAAATAACCATACTTCTTAGGAATAAGGTGAGACGCATGGTAGGGGTTTAATGGAAAAGTACCTTTTTTTCTTATGGGAACCTTAATGCAACTTGACGTTGACGTACAGAAGCTGAGTGGTGTAGCTGGAGACTGGGACAGATGAGATGGCTTTATGGAAACAATTCAGAATGGTTCTGTAATGAAGTACATAGGCTTCAGTACTGGCTGTCAAGTGGATGGAGTATATTGTGTTGTAAAACCGGGCAGGGGAACAGGCTGATGGGCTGTTTTTCCCTAGAGGTTTTCAGACATGGACGAAAGTATAGCTGACATTAAAGTAGTTTTGCATCTTGCTAGGAAGAACTTTACTGGATCTTATTCTTTTGGCTAATTTAAGCAATCATAACAACAGGCAGTAGGCCTTATTTGGCTGCGTGACACCGAACCAAATGGCCTTTTATGTGAACCAAGAAATGCAGTTTGCTGTCACACACTGGGAGAAGTAGTGGATTTTATTTATGTTTCAGCAATATTTACTTCTGGAGTGTATGGAGTTCTGGTGTAGTTATATGTTGAGGTGCTTTGACAGTCTGGATAAATAGTTAAGTACTTGCTCACACTTTTTGAATAGGGACATGGCTAAGTTTTAACTTTAATACCAGTCAGGGAAGTAGAGTGAAATACATGTTGTCTTATTTGTATTCCATAAGACAATTAGCTTGTGTTAAGAGCACCTGTGGAAGTTTGTGTTGGTCATTCTCACATCCTGTAAGAGGTATGTTTTAATGCGCTTTTTTGAAACATTGACTACAACAATTTTAAGAAAGTGTGACTTTACTTACTTTGAGGTACTTCTGAGACCAAATTTTCAAGATGTGTGGGAATGCTGTCTCAATCGGTTTGGGCACAGTGGATTGTACGAATCTTCGTGCCTAAACTAAACTACCAAAGCATGCCGTAAAAAATACTGTGTTATTGAAAATGCATCTGGTTAATTTTTTTTTTTTTTTTTTTATTTTGTGTATAGGTTTGTGGCTTACTTTTTGTAGTTCTATCCTTTTTAATTCATATAAATGTTTATGTATAGATGATATGCAATTGTTTTGGTGCTTCTGCTTTCCAGGCTGAACCTGAAATAAGTCCCTGTGGATCAACCCATTAGTGAATGAATATACTCTTTGCTTACTGTGTGACTAAGTAACATAACGGGCAGACTGAGAAAAGGTCTATGTTAATGCATGCTTTACCCCATATAACAAATATAATTAGTGTCAATGTACAGACCATAGTTCATGCCAGACAAACGTTTTTCAGTTAGCATGTTATTCTGTACTTGGTAAATTCAGAGCAAGCTGTCTGTATTTATTTCTTAATGCATGTTTTCTGTATGTATTATGGCTGCTCACCTATGTTTGGTGCTGTGATTTTATAACAGCCTAAAAATGACCATGGTATAGAGAAATACTACTACTTATTGATATATACAGGTCATTTGGCCCTGCTAATCTTACTTTTCACCTGTGGGGGTGGGGTCTAGTTATTGAACAGACTAGTAATTAGGAGCTGATAAGATGAAACCGTAGTCGGAGGAAGAAGTCTTGTACAGTTATTGTTTGCAATTTTATTTGCTGTGATCGCACTGTCTGGGAAGGGTATTTGGATATTATTATTGTTATTATTACTATTGTTATCCTTTAATTTTTTACAGGTAAGTAGACTGGTCCGAGGACCCTTTTCTGCCTGGATCTTGGCCAAGGTAGACAAAACAAAATACATGAAACTCAAAAAACATATGAAATGTATTCCATGCTTCTGTGCTATTTGAATAAGGCTCGGAGGTATAATTATACTAGCGAGGTCTACTGTACTTCTCTGTGTATGAAATGCAAGTTTGTGGCCTTGCACATAGCTTCAGTAATCTTGTACATCCTGATTTGGGTACTAGGTTTACGGCGAGTTGTGACACCACTGATCTCGTTTGTTTTGCATTCTGTAAAATATGCACCTGTTTTTACATACATTGGTTTATATGTTATCTGTTATCTATGTTGGTGCTTGTGCATACTCCAAAATTTTATTGCAGGGATCCCTTGGGTGACTGTATATTTTGGGGCATGTTCTTACCAGGAACTGTTACTGAAGGGTTGTTTGGGGAAATATTTCATTCTGGTGCTTGTGCATACATCAACATGTTATGGTAGGTGTCAAATTGGAGAATGCTTCATTTTGGTGCATGTATATACCAGGAACTGTTACAGAAGGGTCATTTTGGCGCTCGTACATACTGCAGCATTTTATTGCAGTGGTCCCTTGGGTGAAGGCTTCATTTTGGTGCATGTTCTTACCAGGAACTGTTACGGAAGGGTCATTTGGGGAAATATTTCATTCTGGTGCTTGTGCATACATCAACATTTTACTGTAGGGGTCACTTGGGTGAATGTTTCATGCTGGTGTTTTTGGTGATTGTGTATTGTATTGTGTGTACTGTCATGGAAATGCTTCATGTTGGTGCTTGTGCATACTTCATCATTTTACTGAAGGGTTGGCTTGGGTGAATGTTTCATTTTGGTGCATGTACATACTAGGCACTGTTACTGAAGGGTCGTTTGGGGAAATAGTAAATTCTGGTGCTTGTGCATACTGCAACATTTTATGGTAGGGGTCACTTGGGTGAATGATTCATTCTGGTGATTGCACATACTAGGAAGTGTTACAAAAGGGTCATTCAGGGGAAATGCTTCATGTTGGTGCTTGTGCATACTGCAACATTTTATTGTAGGGGTCACTTGGGTGAATGCTTCATTCCGGTGATTGCACATACTAGGAAGTGTTACAGAAGGGTCATTCAGGGGAAATGCTTCATGTTGGTGCTCGTGCATACTGCAACATTTTATTGTAGGGGTCACTTGGGTGAATGCTTCATTTTTGTGCACATACATAATGTATATACTTACACATATATGCATACAAACATACACACACATACATAGCCGGCCTTAGGCATAGGCCAACTAGGAGGCTGCCTAGAGCATCACTCTAGCAGGGGCGCTTTGCCAGTATTTGTTTTGTGTAAGCAGACCAGGATGGGGGCACCGGGTGGTATGGTGGGGGTGCCATGGAGCCCTTTTGCCTAGGGCACCAGTTGACCTAAGGCCACTCCTGCACACATACATACACATGTATATATGCATGAAACTATTTCTGGTCTCCAGGGGAAGAACAACTTTTGGTTCAGTGGTGCAGAGGAACATCTTTTATGAGCTACCCAGAGTCTAAGGTAGCTGGGGACTCTGGCCCACAGGTTGAGGATAGAATGAAAATTGACAACATCAGATAAAGAAGTTATGTATTCGCCATGCTCAGACCAGTGCAGAGTGTATGGTTAAGAACGGATAGGCCTGCATAAGTATCAGTGAAATTAAGGTGGTGATTCTAGCTTTAGAATCCCAACTTGACTTTTGGTCTTCAGTTGTGGGTCACTTGGCCAATGTTTCATTTTAGTGCTTGTGTATACCTGGACATACTATTGAATGGGTCATTGCGGGGAATGTTTCATTGTAGTTCTTGTGCATACTTGGGACAGAGTGAAGGGGTCTCGTGTACAATGCTTCATTTGGGCTCTTGTGCATACTTGGACAGACTGCTGCAGGGGTCACCATAATGTTCCATCTGTGTTGTCCATTTTTTTCATTCTTCCATCTACTACATACCCTCTGGACCCCCTGATATTTTCTTCCTCTATATATATATATATATATATATATATATATATATGTTTATGCATGTATGTTTGTATATGGATATATATATGTACGTACTTAATTTTGGTGATTGTGCATATCTCAACATTTTCCCGAAGGGGTCATTTGGGTGAATGTTTCATTTTGAGGCATGTGTACAACATGTACTGATGAATATGTCGGTAGGGTAAATAATTAATTTGTGTACCAGGCAAGTGCTTGTGCATACATGGTCAGACTGCTGAAGTGATCGCTGGGCAAAACAGTTTATTGTGTCATTTTTGCGCTTATGCTTACACAACACAAACAACTGATTCGCTGGCTTACTGCAAGGTGCCATGCCATGCTATCTCAGCTGATCTATTTGTTGGAATATTGTAGTACACATATGGTGTAACAAGCATAGGATATCGTTTGCTCAGGTTTCACTGATGGTTATTATCATTTTTTGTTTATGTACCTAGCTTTCAAGAATAATTTATCTGTTAACAATATGCACATCCTGTCTTGAGGAAAACTGATGATAAATATGTCTGAAGAAATGTTGGAATGATGGATAACAAACAGTGCAGATAAATATATCTAAATGTTGGAATGATGGATAACAAACAGTGCAGATAAATATATCTAAACCTTCTGCACGTGTATTCTCATTCAGTCTTTATAATGAATAATGTCTAGGCGGTATGAGAGGCTTAGTTACATATATTTTATTGCTGATTTTTGGCATTGCTCAACCAGATATTTTGGACAATATTTCTACCTTTTCACTTCTGTGTCATATTGTAACCAGAGGGATGATTAGGTGAGAACTTGAATTGCTACTTTTTGGACTAATTCTTACACAGCGGAACCATTAAAGTCTGACATTTCTGCTTGTATTTTTGTATCTCTGCTTATACTCTGTAGTTGTCTGAGTGAGGCAAAGGTTATTACTTGCTGACTACTACCAGTATGCAGCTACCATATATTTTGGCCAGTTTTCCTGGCTTTGTCAGTTGGGTCTGGACATTAGGTGGGAGGAAGGGCTCAGTAATATCCAAGAGTTATACTATTTCTACTGAATTATAATGATATACTATTTCTACTGAATTATAATGAATGCTTACTCCTCAAAAGGTTATGTGCAGCAATTATCACCTGTGTCTGAGCATGCATAACTTTCAAGTGATGAAATGCAGCTCATTATCACATTAACAATAAGTGCAGTTCCACTATAGCACTGAGTCATTATCACTTTTCAGATGAAACTCTCAGCAGCTGTCACTGTTGAGTAGAGGTCGTTATCACATTGATGCATGCACAAGCCAGATTTGGGTTTTTGTCTGCATGGAGTCATTTCAAGACATACCCCACCAATTTCTTTCTATCATGTGTACAATTTGTTTGATGCACAGTAATGTCCTCATTGTGGTTATATGGTTCCCAGAAGAGACTAATAAGCATATAAATGCCGTGGAGAAGAGAACGGTCTTTTTAGAGTTGCAAGCCTTTCAGAACTCCTTCCTCTAGGGATAACTGCTATCCAAACGGACAATATGTCACTGGTTTGGTACATCAACAAACAAGGGGGAACCAACCCCCTTTACCAACAAGCAGTGAGAGTTGAGCTGTGGGGAATCTCCTCCAACTGCTTTTTTTTGGTGATGCACATACTGGGGAAATCCAAGATTCTTGCAGACAAGCTGAGCAGAACTATCCTGATGCCTCATGAGTGATCTCTCAAGCAATCAGTAGCAAATATGATATTCCACAAATGGGATCAACCTTGCTGCAGTCTATTAGCCTCTCCACTCACCAACAACATTTATTAGGACATAGTAATGCAAAACCTGTTATTCTGTTAACTTTATAAGAGCAATCTGTAAAAACTGTTGATATTTTTGGTCCTCCATCCCACTGTGATTTATGGCTTTGTCCACATTTCTTGCTGTAAGAGGTTGAGAGGTATGTACTGAAGGGGTCACCAGGGAATGCATATGATATGCATAAATATGTAGTCTTCCAATACATCTGTCAAACATCAGTAGTAATCTGTTTGCATTTTCTTTCCTGTGCAGGGTCGTCCACCTTCTGACACTGACATGGCTTCATGAGCAGGAGAACGACAAGTGAGAGTGTGGGTATGTGGCCATTCCTACATTCACTGGGCTGCCAGCCATGCATCTGTAAGTGAAAACCAGTACAACCTGAACTTCCCCACATCTAGTGTGAAGGTATACCAGATTGCAAGAAGAGGTATGCATTGGAGTGGAGTACTGTAGTTATTGGAAGAGAAGTGTTCCTTCTACCCTGAGCCCAACATTCTTGTGCTGCACATTGGAGGGAATGATGTCATCAGTCATCCACTCAGAATGCTACAGTTTCAAATCAGAGCAATTTTTGAACACCTGCAGTCCTGGTGGCCACGTTGTCATTTTGTGTGGTCTGACATAATTCCTCACCAGATATGGAAAATGGCAAAGAGTAATGAGCAGCGCACAAGGCCAGACGTTTACAGAATGGGTTCATGCATGGCTTGCTGCACAGGGTCGGTGGATCTACAATCTGCCATGACAGCATCACCACAGAAAATGTTCACCTTTTCAGAAGGGATGGCATGCACCTAACTTAGGAGGGCATTGCGTTTTTCTTGACTGACCTCCACAATGGCATGAGGAGAGCTATGCATGATAAATTGTTAACATGCAGCTTGTGAGAAGAATGGAAAATACCCATGACAAAGTAGGACCAGTATGGCAAGTAAAACTCTATTGTTATACTTATGTCAGTAACTATCCTGCAATACTTTTTTTTCTTTTGCTTTTATTAGGCATGTGTAGAGTTTACATGACAGGAAGGGCTTAGTAATACAGAACTTGATCCCTTAGGTCCACTGCTGAAGGGACACATGTAAAGAGAAAAGGCATAGGTAAGGCAGACTGCTGACACTGAAGGAGGTCATGATACTGTAGTGGTATCAGCTGTCTGAGTGGGTAGCCAGCACAGGTATTGGACAGATCAGGTGGCCTTGTATGGCACTGAAGTCCCATGCCTGTCCTGGGTTCATTAGTGGAGAGGCAGTCCTGACCTTGCTTTTTCTCTTTACATGTACCCATTCAGCAGTTTATTGGCTACAACAAGAATGTGTGTATTTTTTCATATGTTGGTAAATAACTTTGCTAGGTAGCATGTAATTGTGCCAAGTCATACCTCAATTTGAAGATAGTGTTAGTCCTTACAACATGATAAAAGAACAGTGTGTTTGCTGTACACATGTACAGATAGCAGATTTTATGAGTTAGGTTATGAAAGTTATGATATTTTTGGATATTTTAGTGAATGACTTAGCTAAGGAAAGATGTCAACGTGCTAAGTAATACCTCATTTTCAAGACAGTATTAGTCCTTACACTGTGGTAAAAGAAATATGGTCTTGTGGTGTACACATGTACATATATCACTTTGTTTAGGGCGTACATCATGGAAATTATGATTTTTTTCATATTTTTGGTAAATAACTGTGCCAGGGAGCATGCTATTGTGCTAAGTAATACCTCATTTTGAAGACAGTATTAATAGTTCTAACATGGTAAAAGAACTGTGCCTGCATGTTGTGCACATGTACAGATATCAAAGTTTGTTTCAGACTTGGGTTATGGGCATTATGATTATTTTCATATTTTGGTAAATAACTTTGCAAGGGAGCATCTGCATGTGCTAAGTAATACCTCAGTTTGAAGACAGTATTGATAGCTGCAACATGGTAAAAGAACTGTGCCTGTATGTTGTACACATGTACAGATATCAAAGTTTGCTTTGGACTTATGGCTATGGAAATTATGATTTTTTTTCATATTTTGGTATATAACTTTGCAAGGGAGTATCACACTGAGATAAGTAATACCTCATTTTGAAGACAGTAGTCATAGTTTTAACATGGTAAAAGAACTGCGCCTGTATGTTATAGACATTTACAGATATCAAAGTTTGTGTCGGACTTAGGTTATGGAAATTATGATTTTTTTTTCATATTTTGGTAAATAACTTTGCAAGGGAGCATGACAGTGTGCCAAGCAATACCTAATTTTGAAGACAGTGTTACTCCTTACAACATGGTAAAATAACTGTCTCTGTGCACTGTACACATGTACAGATAACACAGTTTTAGTATTGTAGGATTATGAAAATTATACATTTCCAGTACTTCTCATTATTATGGCCATATCTTTGCAAGGTAGCATGGTGATGACATAAATGATGCACCATTTTGAAGCTGACATTGAGACACACAACTTCTACACTGATATGTAGTCTCTGTCTGTTACAGGTGATGAGATATTATGCTTTATTTATTTATCAGTTATGAGAAATATTATATTAATCATATTTCTGTGAATATCTCTGTAAAGGAGCATCACACAGTAATGGTTAAGGCATCATTTTAAAGCTGACATTGATACAAACAAATTAAATACAATTTGTATGGGTCTACATGGTACATTGACCAATATATTGTGCTTTGCTTTTCTAAAAAGGTACAAAATATGCACAATATCAGCATTCCTTGCCAAATATTTAATAATGACTTTGATATGCACTATCAGCATTTACACTGTTGCAAATGTCTGTGTCTGCTGAACAACTTTTGCATTTACATTTTTAGTCTAGCTCTTATAGTTAAAGAGTTATGAACATTTGTTTTCTGTATGGTATTACAAACAGATTTTCTGAAAATGAGCCCGGGCTGCACTGTTGTTCCTATGGTGGAATTAAGCAGGCAGCTTTTTCCTGAGCTGCTCCGGAGTGAATGAGTTAAACCCAAAGAAGGTCAAACTCTTACTCTTTGTACCAAAAACAATGAACCATCTGAAAACATCATTCCCACAATAACACACCCATCACAGTGGAAAGCCATACTAAACTACTTCGGGTCATTATTGACAATCAGCTAAAATTTGACCTTTATGTACTAAGTAACATTAAGAAAACCCACCAAAAACTTGGTCTCCTTCAGAGAACAAAAACTTTCTTTCAAGTAAAGCTTAAACCGCCCTATCACATGCCTACCTATTACCAACCCCTCTCTACGGCTCTCAAATATTGACCAATTTACAGACGTCACTTATTTATAAACTAGAGTCCACTTACAACAAGGTAGCCAAATTTGCTGCTAAACTACCATACTCCTCTCATCACTACTTAGAAATCAAAAAACTGAACTGGTTAGAATTCCCCCATAACCTTCTCATCTCTCAGCTTCAGATTATTCATTCTATTCTATACCAGCCCACCTTCTGACCCAGCATCACGTCTATTATCTCCTCCTACATGCCATTAAGAATGCTCCAGAGCTCTGAACAACATCTCCTGTCCATTCACAAACCCAAGATCAGCACTGGTAAAAACCTTTATAGCTGTTACCCTGCTGAAAACTGGAATAAACTACGACTTGACATCCAACACATTACAGCCAAACACGAATTCAGAAAAGATGTAAAAAATCACTTAATTAAAAATAAACTATGTCTGTGCTATCCCCCCGACTGACCCATCTCATCTAAGCTATCCAGTCTGTGTCCTTTCTCCTACATCAGTGTAACCCTACCTTCCTCCTAATTTCTCTTTATTTCAAATCAGCACTCCAACATTCCTGTCCCTTTACCTTTTACCTACATTCTTGTAGAATCTTTCTTACCTGACCACCTCTTCTCCCTTCACAGCCAGTTTAATATGTACTGATGTCTAACTATTCTACTTTTGGATAACTAAGGATAGAAACCCTTACTTATTTACCTTACACTATACTGCACCCACTGTACTTTGCCTTGACTTAAATGTAAATTTTATCTTTACTATTTTTTTACTGTGCATTGTACCTACAGTGCTTGCTGATACGTAGAGTCTAATTGCTATTCATTTTAAACCTGCTTTTTGTATATCACTATTGTAGATTTTGTATAATTATCTATGTACTATGTCAACTTAATTTTATGTATTAACTGTGGAGCTTTTCTCCCCAGGTCTCCACTAAAAAGTGTTCTGTCCCAGCTGGATCAACCAATGTCAAATAAATAAATTAATTAATAAATAATACATAAAGTAAAATAAAAAATAAATAAAGTAACTAAGTTGTTCCTAACAGTATGCAGAAATTGTAGGAGATTAAACAGCAGTTAAGAATAATTCATAACACATTTTTTGGAATTGTGAGAGATATGTAAACAAGATATGACACATTTAATTGGAAGTATAACTGAAACAAGTTTTCAATCACATCTTAAACCATATTACTTAAATTGGATATTATGCAATCTGATGACAATATAGAAGCAATGTATCTGTGAAGACTTTGATGCAATAAAGAGAAAGAATAACTGATATAGAGAAAACATGGAACTAAATTTGCAATCTATAAAGAAGGAAGAAAAATAAGAAAGGGGAACAAGACAGAGCATAAGGGAATGTGCTGAGACGAAATATTACAATTTTTTTTTTTTGGAAATTGAAAACAAAGTAGGGCAGAAAAAGTCCCTAGAGAAATATGAAGGAAACTTGGATCTCAATGAAGTATTTTGTTTATTCCATTTACTATATAATCCACACAAATTAAAAAAACTAGAAGATATCAAGAAGATACTAGTAGAGCTATAATCTTTCACAACATTTTATATTAAGCACATTGCTTTTAACCTCTTCCTCTAAAAATTAGTACATAGACATGAAAATGGATGGTAGCTTTTTAACTCAATATAGCTCAATAGTAGAGAGAGTGACAGAGAGGGGGGTATGGAGTTTAACAAAGTGGGAAAAAGAAAGGAGATGGAGAATAGTACAGAACAGAAAAGGTAATGGAGCCCGAAAGACACAAAAAGAGAGATGGTCATATGAAAGACAGTAAAAATAAAATACGATATAAATAAAAATGAAAGTTATGCAAGAAATGTTAATTTAACAGTTTTGAAAAAGAAGCGAAAGAGAGAGAATGTAAAGATATTAAAGTTGCAGTAAGTGGTGGAATAATACATAAACAGTTTTCCCAGAAAGAACACAGAAAAAAGAAAGCACTAAGGTAAGAACATTTGAAAACAAATAAATGAGGGGTGATTGGAAGCCAAAGATGGTTTAAACACTGAGGAATCTGACTCATTCAGATTGATTTTTAACAAAGCTGTTAAAAAGAAACAGGCAAAACTGAAATAAGTTATTTACTAGAAACTTTAATAAACTTAATTCTGGGTGATGGGATTACATACTGGATATTTCACGAAAAAAGAATATTCAGATAATTCACACTGCTATGTTGTTATATATTCAGTGAATTTAGAAATACATATAAATGGAAATAGGCATCCATTCTATCTGTATGAATGTATTCTACATTTTGAAAACTAAAACATTTTTATAAATACTAAGGAGGAGGCTGGACATCAATGTAAGAGATAAAGTAGGCGCCATAAATCTAGGTAGATAAAAAGGCAAGAAACAACATGTAGAAAGGAACAGTCAAAGAAGTAACAGGACTGAACCCTCTCTGCTATCTATATATAAAGTATCTAAAATGGGGAGAGAAACTACATGGAAAAAAGCAATTCAACTGAATACAATTTTTTTGAAACATTACTATAAAATATTTGAAATTGATGACATCATATTGGTGGACAGAGCTGAAGAAGGAACTAAGACTGAAGCATGGTATAATAAAGTGGCAGGTAAAGGATTTAAGAAAGAATTTGAATAAACAATGCAAGAAGTGCATTTATGTGATAATTTGAACCTACAAAGGTAATAGTAGAAGAGTTGGACAAGACACAGGTAAGTTAAGTAGGATAAGTAGGATCTCCAAATTGTTTTCTTTGAATTTAGTTATAAGTAGCAAATTAAGGGACAGGTGCTTCACATCTTGTATAGAAGGTCAAGAGATCATGAACTTACAAGAAACTAGTTTAATAGAAACTGATACATTACTCTTTCATAATTATGAGATTTATATATTGAATGCCAGATGAACAAAGTGTATGACATCCTTCAATAGGAATTTGGATGCCTAGGTAGAGGACAAAGTGTTCAACACTGAATCATTGGAATGAGTGTTCCCTGCTGGCCTTTGGCATGAACTCTAACACCACTTATGAATGTGCAGAATGGGAGCTTGCTACTTTGGTCAACATTAGACAAAAGATGGCCTCTATGATACTGGTAAACCAGATATGTATGTTTTGGAAAATGTAGCTATAAATAATGAAAGGTATAATTTAGTAAACATATATTTTTCCTAGAAGGAGGAAGAAACAGAAAATCAAAGGATGAGGGTTAATTTAGATAATGTACCTGGTAAGACTATTTTGACTAATGGAGAACAGAAACAAATTATGATAGCTGATTTTAATGCTTGAGTAGGACCACTCACCAGTTACTCTAGGTATTTATAGAAGAAAAGGATACTCACAAAAAGCAGACTAATAAACAAAAATAGACTCAATTTGCTAATGCTAAATGAAAACAGGATATGAAAATTTTAAATGGTAGCAACTGTATTTTGAACATAATGTTTGCATACATTTTTATAAATCAGGCTCACTAAACAAAATACTCTGCCCTATACCCTCAAAACCACAAACAAATAGAACCACAAGTTTCCTTCAGAAGTGAACTAACCAAGGCACCAATCCAGTAAGTTTATTAGCGCTTCCGTTCCTTTATTCACCAATTCACATAAAAACGGAACTTCATCAGATAACACAACCTTACTCACTTCCCATTTTATATGATTACATAATTTTGAATGCACCAATACAAAGCCTTTTCCATACATTCATGCCACTTAAAAATGTATCTGCATGTATATATATATATATATATATATATATATATAAATTCCTTTTTTGCAAGTATTGTAATCCAATAATGTAAAACAATGGAAAAAAAAATATATATATATATATATATATATATATATATATATATATATATATATATATAAAATAAAATCATGCTTTTGACAATCTAACTACCCTTAAATCCTGAGTAAATATTATAAATAATCCTGCAACCCCGTGAGTGTTTACTGTTAAACAGTCTCTGCTCTTAAATTTAGTAAACTACTAATGGATATCCTATCTGATACCTGGGAAACTCAGTGCATTTAATAAAACCTGCCAATGTGTTTCCCTATACTCTAAATAATAATAAATCAGGCTCAGTTATAGATTATACTGCTGTAGAAAAATAGGTAGAAGAGAAGAATCAGATGTTGATTCACAGCACAGCAGAGACTAATCTTTTCTATTAGTTTCAGAATTAAATTATCGTTTCTATGATAAAAGTAAACAAAAAAGAGAAGAAATGAGAGACACATATCAAGACAAACTGTTGGAAAGTGTTATAGGTTCACAGGTATATACTATGTTAATGGCCACCAGGGCCTTTATAAGACTAGCCATGTAATCCAACCTAGTTGAGCCCTATATATCATGGGCATTTTGTTGGGGGGGCGGGTAATATTAGTTAGAAAATTTCTAGAAATTACGTGTGGGAGGGTATGTTAGTTTGGGCATTACTGTCTGTCTCTATCAGAGACATGAGGACTAGACCGAAGGTGAATTTCTGATTTCCCATCCATTGGTCAAGATTATGATTAAATAGGGTTAGGAATGGACTCTGCTACACATGGAAGGGGATTCTGTTCCAGTGCGTGGGGATCCTCTGAGACACATAGCTGTCTCATCAACATGTCTTATGTATGTCACAAGCAAAATTTAAATCCTTGGATCTAGTGGTTTTGATGCTGTTTGTTTTGCAGATGTGCAAAATATCCATTAGAACTGGATCTGAGGATGCCTTCTATGCTAGGCACAGATCGCCTCTAAGTAACCTGAAGGAGACAGGCTATAGAGATAGGACTTTAAAGCGATCCATATAGGACAATGTGTTTATACTCAGGATTCTGCTGGTAAGGAACCTTAGTGGGAGTTTCTATTGTTGCACATGTCTAATCAGGTACATGCCACAGGAGGCATTATACTCAATGATGGATCTGATAAGGGCTGCATAAAGTGGTACTATGACTTCCTTGGACCTGGATGCCATACTGTTACTTATAAATTGGGTAACATAGAAGTATTTTCTTACTGCCTTGGCCACGTGTTGGTCAAAGGCCAGATTACTATCTACATCTGTTCTGAAATCCCTGACTACAGGGTCAACTCTCAGGGGTGTCTTATCAATGGTGTAATTAGCCTGGGTGGCAGTTTTCCCAAAAGGCACTATAATGCATTTCTTGGCACCGAGTTTTAGTCTGTGACTTTGGCACCTGAAATTTGTCTGTGTCACACTCTCTTGTTAGATGCTTGTATCATAGGGGGAATCTATGATAGCTCCCAATTTGTAGTCATCTACAAACTTGGTCAGCCAAAGGCCCTTGACATTAGCCTTTGCCTCCAAGAAGCAAATGCCAAATAGAAGCAATTCGAGAAAACAGTCCCAAGGTACCCTGCTGGTGACTAGTCTCTTAGTGGAGGTAGTGTGATGTTATGAGGCAGTGCCATCTTTGCCAAGGACAGTAGAGCAGTGCATGTGTACCTATGCCAGCATAGCTAGCTGGAGATTTTTAAAGAATTTTATGTTACTTGACTATCACACTTATTTGTACAGATGTGTGAATTAAAAATATAAAGTTACTTGTGTTGAAAATGCATCAACAGTAGGTCCTGCTGGACAGAAAAAATGAACGCATGTATATTAGGTTGAATTGTTGTAACCGAGCAAATGAATGTTTATCAGGGAACTCTGGAAGGGTGGAAAGTTTGAAATTGTGTTATAGCTTTCAGATGCTGCCACAGATCTTAGAAAATCTCTGTGTGTCTATTGTACCAGAATCAGGTGACCAGAGGTTATGTCATCCTCTAGCCAGCATCTGGTTTCTTTGGAACCCTAGCAGCATCCCTTTAGAATCTGACAGGAAAGACTTCTGACAGGATATAAATCTCACACATCCATACAGACAGATACATACATCATCTGGCTTTTGCTGTGGTAAGACACTCAGCACACATCAGTTTGCCTTGCTTTAGTAAGTACTCAGGGAACAGCAATTCTTTAGTTAGTCAGGGACATTTAGTGAGAATAGTTTAGTATTGTTTTCTGCATCTGTGTGAAACTATCCAACTGTATTCGTAGGTTCATAGGTAGGTACTAGGCTATGGGCCCAAAGGCCTACGTAAGCCTAGCCAACAAGATTCCCTGGCTTATGCCACCCAAGAAAGTTATTTTCCTGTGCCACTGTCAAGCAGAGACACAGAAGTGATCCCCAGGGTGTATTTCCTATTTCCCATCCACTCATCAAGATTTTTCTTAAAGAGTGCTAATGAAGAACTTTACTTGACGTAGATGGGTAGCCTGTTCCAGAGTATGGGAAGTTTCTGGGATAGGAATCTATCCCTCTAGCATTTCCTATTAATTGTGGTGACAAGGTTTAGGTCCCTAGAGTGTGTAGCTCGGAGGGATTTGGATTTCTTTAGTTGTAGCATGTCCAACAGCTCTGGGTTTGACATAGCTTTATAAGTTAGGCAGAGATCACCTTGGAGTAGGCGATATGCTACGGTGTAAAGCTGGAGTTTTTTGAGAAGTCAGTGTAGGGCATTTGTTTGAGGCCAGTAATCCTCTTTGTGAGGTACTTCTGTGGCCTTTCCAGCTGCTGCAGATGTCTTGTGAGGTACATTCCAAAAGGGGAGTTGTGCTCTATAATGGGTTTAATGAGTGTCAAGTAGAAGAGAACAATGACCTCTTTTTTCCTGGATGAGAACCCTTTTATGATGAGGTGTGCCACGTAGAAGGACTTCCTGACTACTGTGGCGATGTGACTATCAAAGGAGAGACTACTGTCCACCTATGTCCCAAGGTCTCTTACCACACATTTGGTGTTAAGTAGATTGCTGCCTATGTGGTAGTTCATAGCTACAGAGTTTTTACCAAAGGGGATGACACTGCACTTTTTGGCATTAAGCTTGAGGCCATGGCTCTGACACCAGGCATCTGTCTCAGCGAGGATCTTCTGTAGGATGTCCACATCATTTGGAGACTTGACTATGGCTCCTAGTTTGCAGTCATCTGCGAACTTCATTAGCCAGAGGCCTTCTGTGTTAGCCTGTACTTCAGAGAAGTAGATACCAAACAGGAGAGGCCCCAGGACAGAACCCTGTGGTACTCCACTTGTCACTGCTTTGAGGTCAGATTTGGAGTCTGCAACTTTTACAGTGTGGGTTCTGTCAGTGAGCCATTTGGCAGCCCATCTTGTGATGTAGGGATTTATACCTAGTTTAGTTATAATTCCAGAATGGGGGATGGTGTCGAAAGCCTTGGTGAGGTTAAGATAAGCTGTGTGAACCACATTACCCTCATCTACGGCTTTGGTGAGTGCCTCAAAGAACTCAATCAAGTTCAAGAGGCATGATCTATCTTTCACAAACCCGAACTGGGTGAGATCCAGAGTTTGGAGGTTACCAATGTCTTTGTTTATGAGTTCCATGATGATATGTTCCATGGCCTTGCAGACCAGGCTTGTCAGACTAATAGGTCTATAGTTCCCGGGATCAGTGGTGGATTTCCCTTTATGGAGTGGGATAACTGTTGCTGTACACCATTCAGTGGGCACAAAGCCTGATGCGAGGATATTATTGAACATGGTGCTTATGTGGGGAGCCAGTTTGTTCTGAAGTTTGTGTAAAATGCAGCCTGGGATGTTGTCCAGTCCCATGGATGCTGTGTTTTTGGCTTTAGAGAGTGCAGCTTTTACCTACATAGTTGTGATTACAGGGACTCTGCATTCTTCCTGCATAGATATGGGCCCTTTAGGGGGTGAGGGGGGTAAAGTTAGCACTGAACCTATTTGCCAGGATGTTGGCAAAATCAGTTGGTTCTGTAATTTTTATGCCATTATGCTGCAACTCAGAGCAGATCTGGGTGTTGCCATCAAGATTCTTGACATAGCTATAAAATGCTTTGTGGTTGTCCTTAGAATTAGTGGCAATTTTGTTTTTGTAGTTAGCTTTGGAGGATCTTATAAGGGAACTCAGCTTCTTACTGAGGCTGACCAGGGAGCTCCTCCACTCATGGGATTTTACTCTCTTTTGCAACAGTTTCTTCCTTCTGTTGTATAGTTTGTTTATTGCAGGGGACCACCAGATTGGCTTCCATTTTTTGGAGGATAGCGTCTTGGTTCTGTTTGGGATAGCACGATCTATGCACTTGTGTAAGTGCTTATAGAGTGCATTTGTGTAGGATTCAGCAGTTGTAACTGTATTGTCCATCTGCATGGGTGTCATGAAGTTCACCACTTCTGTCTTAAGAAGCATGAAGTTGGCTTTGGAGAAATTTTTTACCATGGTTTCCTTAATGGGGGGTGGGGGTGGGATGTGGATATCAAGGGTGATTAGCTTATGGTCGGATCGGGCCAATGAGGAGTTGACTTCAGGTGTGGAACACCAGTCACTCATGTTGGTAATGACTAGGTTTAGGATATTGTTGCCCCCTGGTGGGGTGTGGATAAGTTGATCCAGGGCATTGGAGTTTATGAATTCCAGAAAGCGTTGAGCTAAGGAGTTGGTTCATGAGTAGTTTTCCCAGTTAATGGTGGGGTAGGTGAAGTCACCCATTATTAGGGTGTTTGGTTGAACCCTAATATTTTCCAGTACATCAAGAAAAGAGCAGTGGGAATCCTGGGGTATGGTGGGTGATCTGCAGCAAGCTACAATTTGGATTGCAGTTTTGCCCAGAGTTAGTTGCACTTGGATAACCTCAGATGCATTATGCTGAGCAACTAGCCTGGAGGTGTGGATATCCTTAATGAATATGGAAACATTATTTTTTATATCTCTGTGGTTGAAACTCTGTTGTTTATTGTATTCAGTACTCTCCTGTTTTCTGTTTTATTATTTATCACTAAATATTTTAATACATTTAATCATGGATGGTCCTTTAGAGAATACTTTTAACATCTTGAGAGTACTTACGGTTGTTTTAGTGACAATGTGGTTGATCTTGAAAGCATTGCTCCTTTGGTCACTCTCTACCACTTATGTTAGTATTAATTTTACAAAGTATAATTGGGTACCCTTTGTAATAGCCTTAGGGTAGCTGACTGGTGGCAGCATGATTACCTCATCGTCTGGGCAGAAAGGGGCACAGCTAGTAAACCTATGACAGCTTTTCCCAGGTGTGTATGTATGTGTGTGAAACTCAAATATCCAAGTGTGTGTGTCAGCAACTGGGAACAGGGACATAGAGCTCCAAAGTAGTCAGTGTGGAGATTTGTGTGGGTCTGGAGAGAGAAACAGAGTCCAGCCTCAGGACTGGAGCATGCTCCCTGAGTGCTCTTAAGGGAAATTTTGCTTTGAGCAGGAGCTGCATCTGGAAGTATTGTGTGAATCCATCTTTGTTGTTAGTGACCATCCCTCACCAGAGTCAGTGGAGTAGGGACTCATCACAGGTGGTATCACCAGTCCTGACTTCCTGGGTCCTATCTGTGAGCCAGATGGCAATCCAGTGATTTATGTAGCAGTTTATGCCCAGTTCAACTATACTCAGTGGAGTATTATGCATTATGTTTTCTCCTCATCCATTGCCTTGGTAACCTTTTCAAATAAGTCCACCAGGTTTAGAAGGCATGACCTTCCCTTGACAAAGCCAAATTGGAATGGGTCCAGTGTCTGAAGGTTGCCTATATCTTTGCTGATGATTTCCATGATAATTCATTCCATGGCTTTGCATATCAGACTAATCAGACTAATAGGACTGTAGTTCTGAGGGTGGTTGATGGCCCATGCATGTGAAGTGGGATATCCTTTGAAGTCCTCCATTCTCATGGTAAAAAAGTCTGTTTTGAGGCTATAGCTGAAAAGTGTCTCAAGTGGTCCTGACAGGTCATGCTTCAAGCTATTTAGTATTTATCACTGTATACTGTTGGGGCCCATTGAGGTTGTATTTTTGGCCTTGACAATCGTGCTAAGTCCTGCTCCATGTTAACAGTTGGGGGGGGGGGTATGCTAGTAGGTATTTCAGTGTTATGTTAACAGGTATTTCAGGAGGGATGCTGGGGTAAGGTGGGTAAAGTTTGAGCTGAATTTGTCAGCCAGCAAATTCACTATGCCGCTCCACTCAGTTAAGGTAACACCACTGACCACCAGTTTGGGACACTAATGTGTGCTGCCTTTGAAGTTTCAGACATAGCTGTATAGGCCTTGTGGTTGTCTTTAACCTGTGAGGCTATCTTGACCTCACAAGTGGACGTGTTGGACTGAATTAGCCCTCTTAGTTTTCTGTTTAGTTTAATTAGATAACTCCTGTCATTATGGGAGTAACTCTTCCTAATTTTAGCTTTTACTTATTTCCTTTCATTGTATACCCTATTAAGGTTTGGATTCCATCAGTGTGGTTTGTTTTTATAGTTTGTTTTGGGGCTACTTCTAGTAGGTACAGAAGCCTCTATAGGACTATCTACATGGCTGCACAGGGTCTCTATGAACAATTCCACATAGGTTGCTTTGAACTAGGAGATGGGAGGGGCACTGAATTTTGACAAACTATCACTTAATAGGATATACTTTGCTTTGGAATAGTTCATAACTGTTACAGGGATTGCTGGGGTTGCTGAACAGACTTTTATTTCGAAAGAGACAACTCTGTGGTCTGACCTCAATAGTGAGTGCATGTCACGGGGGTGGGGGGGTGGAGGGCTCACCACTCTCCCATATTGGTGAGTACCAGATCCAATACATTTGAATCTCTGGTGGATGTGTGTACTATCTGGTCAAGGGTATTTGTGATAAAGTCCAGGAATCATAGTGCCTGCCATGAGGAAGTGTATGCTTCCTGGTCTGTGGAGAGGTAGTTAAAGTCTCCCATGAACTGGGTATTTTGTTTAATGGTGAGTGTCTTCAGCAGGTCTAGGTATGTGCTATAGGATTCTAGGGACATAGAGGGTTACCTATAGCTTGCTATGATATGGTATGGGAATTTGTCTACAGTGATTTGCACATGGATAAATTTCAGGGCATCATCCTGTTTAACCAACACACAGTCATGTTTGTTGCTAATACAGATTGAGACTCCTCCACCTTTTGTCCCTGTCTGTGCAGCTCATGGTCTAAATATGTGGAAGGCACTTAAGCCTTGAACAGCTGGAGTACTTTCTGCAGATTTAAACCACGTCTTGGCAACTGCACAGATGTCTATATTCTCCAGAGTGAGGCAAGTTTGTATGGTGTTGAATTTTTTGCTTAGGATCCTAGTACTGACCAGTAATACCTTTGGGTTTCTTTGGGTTTTATTTGCTATATTAGTAGGCTTGTCAATTTGGCATTGCTTAAAAATGTCTCTAAGGGAGTGGATAGAGTTTTTGCCAATATTTGTAAACCTAGAGGAGACACCTACAGACAATCCTTTGCAACGTTGTCTGTTAACTATGTTCTCCCATGCTTACAAATATTGAATCCCCCATGAAAAGACATCAGAAACTAAGCCAATTATTGAAGTCAATCATTTTTTGTTCTTATTGTGGCATCATCCTTCGTGAAGGTAGAATGCTGCTCAATGCAATCCACATACCTGCCTGAGACATATATTTAGAGAGATCAACAATGTCTGTCTTCAAATAATACAGGGGAAGTGTGTCTCAGGTTTTTAACATCCGCATGGACTATGATAGAGTTATACTGGTACCTGTGGTGTAGTGACTTGAGTGTATGTATAGCTTGACAGATCCTGGTCTAGATAAGCAACTAATCATTATCTTCTCTTGATTTAGTCTGATGAATGAGTTATCTGTGTGTCATTTAATGGTGTCCCAATGACAGGAGCCCGGGGTAATGTGTTGGATCGCCTTATGGGCTTTGCTTTTGGGGTTCCACTGGGTGTAGACTTATATGTGATGTTTGGTGCTGCTTTTAGTGAGTGACTTAGAGATTACTGAGAAGAGGCGCTGCTGTATATAGGCTTAAGAGGTCTCTGAGGTTTGGTAAGATTGCTTTTTAGTGCCGCAGCATAGATTGGTCTTTGTGTGTGGTGGACACTATGTGTAGTGGATGTAGTGCGTGTGAGTTTTCCTGACAACCATGGTTGCACATGAGTGTTTGACCTCTAGTGAAACTGTGTATGTGCATCTCTCACATACTTTGTTTTTTTTAAGGATTAAATGGTTGTCTGTGGACATCAGACAATTGCTTGATAGTCTCAGGGTACCCCTATCTACCAAGCTGGCTGCAGAGAAATTTAGAAACCGCATACCCATGTTTTCTGGAAAAGTATGTGGGTGGGCTACTATAGGTCATGAATGGGGTTATACAGAAGTGTCCTTGGATGGTATCTGGCTTTTAGGTAGATTCAAATATTTAAGCAAAATTTAAATAAAAGGCTTTTTCCTTCTCTTTTGATGAAAAGCTCATATCTCACACCTCTCAAGAGTCTTAAAAAAATAAACCCTTGGTGGATGTAACTCTGTGCTAAATATGGCAGAGTTGCTAGAGAGGTATCCAGTCAAATAAAGCCAGTGATGGAGCTCAAGACCTGTGGTTAGAATTTCAGAAACTTTTAGCTTAATGTCTCACTTGGGGGTTGGGGCAGACTCAAAGAGCAGGGGAAAAACAGAAGCAAGGCAAATAGAAATGCACTGGAATGCAACTTTAAGCAAGTATATGCAGCTATAAAAATACTGAAGCACAACTCTTTGAGTAGAGTTCACAGTAAGGCCACTACTACAATCCAACTAGAGATTAAGGCACCAGACTACCGGGATTTCAACTTTATCAGCTGTAAGAATTACTTAAGCACAAAGCCTGGAAAAGAATTCACAATACTGCCACTACTGCAATTCTTCCACAAACTAAGGCACTGGGCTATCCAGATATTTAGCAGTGACACCGTAATAAATGACTAATTGAGACTCAAATCTGGCAGTAGATCACAGTGCTGCCGCAACTGTGAAAGAAACTACAAGATCGAGGCTGGAGACTGGGTTCAAAATACAAAAAAAAGCTACCTTTTACATGTAATTCTATTTATGGAAATAGATGTGCAGTATAATGTATAAGCAATGATAATACATAATCTTCACACAAGTGCAAATGAAGCTACAAGTCTAAGGTCCCTGAACAAACTAAAAAAAATGCAAAAAAACATTACTTTTTTAGCTAAATCATGGACAAAAAGCAGACAGGTACAAACAAGTTTCACCACACAGGTCACTATAAGTGCAACTTAAAGTATTTAAGCAGAATTTAAATGAAAAGCTTTTCTTCCTTCCCTTTTGATGAAAAATTTGTATCTCATACACCTCAGAGTCTTGAACAATAGTATATAATTCTACAAAGAGAGATATTTAATGAAATATTTAATGCATTCTGTGACGACACAAAGCAGAGAAAATAAAAAAAGGAAATATATGGCTCTAACAAAAAATATAAGAGTCATAATAGGTTCATAGGATGCTACTAGGCTACTGACCCAAGGGTCATTACAAGCCTAGCCATTAAATCCCATTCTAATTCAAGATATGAGATATCATCTATGCTCAAGGTTTTTCTAGCAAGGACTAGCCATGTCCAGAAGAGAAGTTAGGGCAATCCCCAGCAGAAATTTACAGTTTCCCATCTAGTTGTCTAGGTTGCACTTAAACGGGATCATGGAAGTGCTCTGCTTGATATGGATTGGAAGCCTATTCCAGACGAGTGGCAACCTCTGAGATTTGTATCTGTCTCTCCAGCAGGTCCTGTTTATGTCACAGGGTAGATTCAGGTCCCTGGAATGGGTGACTCTAAACCCACATGTGCAGCATTTCCATTAGATTTGGGTCAGAGATAGCCCTGTAAACCAGATATAAGTTGCCTCTAAGTAGTCTATATGCTGCTGAGTACAGTAAGACATGTGCTGGAGACCCTGAATTTTCTTAGATAGAAATCTCTGAGGCCTCTCAAGTTGCTGCCGGTGTCTGGTACGGTACATACCAAAGGAAGCATTATATTCAATAATAGGTCTGATGAGGGACAAGTACAGGGAAGTTATAACCTCTTCTGCTCTTGAGTAGATGCCTTTGCTAATCATATGAGTGACATTGATGTCACAGTCAACTTGTGTTCCCAGGTTTCTCACTACTGAATTGGTACATAGGGTATTACTGTTTATTTTATAATCAGCAGGGACACTGTATTTACCGAAGGGAATGAATATAATTTAACTTTGGCACCAATCACTGGTATGTGTAAGCCCCTTTTGAAGTATGCTGACATCGCTGGGATTCAGTGATAGCACCTAATTTGAAGTCACCTGCAAACTTGGCTAGCCAAAGCTGAGAAGTATAAGCCAAACAAGAGGAGGTCCAGCATTGACCCTTGTGGGACCCCATTGGTGACAGGTTTGCTGGTAGTGGTAAAGTCTCCCACTTTGACTGAGTGTTGTCGATCGCTGAGCCAGGTTGCACCCCACCTGATAGCACAGGGGTTAATATTCATCTGGGTTAGTTTGTCAATGATGCCCAGATGTGGAGTAGTGTCAACAGCCTTGGCCAAGACAAGATGGGCTGTGTGCACAGTTTTTCCCTTGTCTATGGCTCTGGTCACATTTTTAAAGAAGTCCACCAGATTTTGCAGGCATGACTTGCCCTTGACAAAACTTTAACTGGGACAGATCCAAGGTTTGGAGGTCAATTATATTCTTATTTATGAGCTCCACCATGATTCGTTCCATTGTCTTACAGATGAAGCTGGTTAAACTTATGGGTCCATAGTTACTCAGGTCTGTTGCTGAGCCACCCTTGTGGAGGAGAACAATCACTGTTTTCCATTCACTAGGGACAAAGGCAGTACTCAGGCTGTGGTTGAATAGAGTGCATGATCCAGTAGCTAGCTGTTGTTTTATAACATTAAGAATGCAGCCCGGAATACCATCTGGTCTCATGGAGGCTGTGTTCTTAGCCTTGGAGAGAGAGCATTGGTGACTTGCTCTTTGAAGGTGCAGGAGATGATGAAAACATGGTTTGTGGTATGTTTGTGGGGATAAAGGATGAAATGTTTGCCAAACCTGTCTTCTAGCAGGTTTGCAATTTCCACAGGGTCAGTGTGTGTGATGCCATCCACAATTAGTTCGGCACACATCTCAGTCCTACCTTTTAGGTTACGGATGTAGCTAAAGAAAGTCTTATGGTTATCATTGGCTATGGTTGCTAAATGTTTCTCATAGTTGCTCTTTGGATATTTTAAGAGTTGTCTTATTTGCTTGTTTAGGCTGAGGAGGATGTTCTTATGGTTTTGGGATGTCACTTTTATATTTTTAGACAGCAGCTTCTTTTGCTTATTGTATAATTTATTAATGCTAGACGTCCACCGGGATGGTTTGTTTTTTCTTGAGGATCTTGCTTTAATCCAACCTGGCACAGCTGTGTCTATACATTTGTGTAGCTGTTTATACAGGGCATCAGTGTACACCTTAGTATAGCCATCAATGCCATCCATGGAAACTGGAGCTTAGAAGTCAATTATACCTTCCTTTAGTAGGGAATAGTTAACTTTGGTGAAGTTCTCCTTTGAGCAGTGCTGGTGCTATTGCTACTTCAGAAATTACTGATTTATGGTCAGATTTAACCTTTGTGGGCTCTTCACTTGAGGTGTTGCATCAGTCACTCATATTGGTGAGGACCAGGTCTAGAATACTGGAGTCCCTTGTGGGGTGGTACACTATTTGGTCCAGAGCATTTAACTTAACAGTGTCCAGGAAGATTTGTTTGAATAAGTTTGGGCTCATATAAGTTTCTCAATTAATGAAAGGATAGTTGAAGTCAGCCATGACTAGGGTGTTAGGTTGTACCTCAATTGTCCCAAATAGTTCAAAATAAGCTGTGTGGGTATCTTGATTCATGGAAGTGGACCTGTAACTGATGATCTGAAGGGGGATGTCTTACCCATGGTAATTTGGACTTGGAGTAGCCCCACAGAGTTTTCTTGTTTAACCAGTCTAAAGGAGTAATTATCTTTAATGAAGATAGATACTCCACATCCTTTGGTTCTCACACCATCAATTTGTGGTCTGAAAGTGTGGAAGGCATCGTGGCCTTGAGTCAGGTTTCTGTGGCTGCATAGACAGCAACATCTTCCAGGGAGAGGAGTGCTTCAAGAGAGTGCAGTTTCTGATTTAAACTCCTATCGTTTAGCAGCATGAACCCTTACTTCCTTTGTGTTTGATATTTTCATGTTGGAAACTTTGTCATTGTGACCTTGCCTAAAATAGCCATTATAGGGGAGGCCAGTGCCTTAGCCAGCAACCGAAAGCCTAGGGGTGCCAGGTGAAGACCATCCAGCAAAGCAGTGTGGTCTATCCATCATCTTGTCCCAGGCTGACAGGAACTGGATCCCCTGAGAATGATACCAGAAACTAAGCCAATTATTATGACAATCATTTTCTGTTTATATTGTGGTATCATCCTAAGTGAGGGTAAAATACTGCTCAAAGCTAGGGACATACCTGCCTGGGACACATATTCAGAGAGCTCAATCATGCACTGTTCATATAGTCCAGAGAGGTACATCTCAAGTCATTCACACAAACATGAACTATATAAACTTAGTACACAGCAAGCACCTTCCACGTACACAAGTCCCTTTAATTCTATTGAAAAACTTGGTAAAACACTTTAAAAAATACCACCAAAGCTAAATGGTTGAGTGCTTTTGTCTGTTAATTCAACATCTTCAGAACTGCTAAATACTAACACAGTAATCTTAAAATATGCTTTCAAAAACACACACCCCTCAAAAATAAAAAAAATCAAAACTAATATTCAAATAAGGAGTACATACACCCTATTAAAATCTACTAGCAGTAATATAACCAATGATCATAATACATATGATGACCAATGAGAAAAGCAACTTTGGCAAGTCAACCAATGGTAGCAGTGACAAAAAACTAATGTACAGATGGACAACACATAAACCCCATAGGTTACATCTTACCCAATCAGAGGTCCAGGATGGTAAAATGGACCAATAATAAAAGAGGTCACAAGGACCAATAATATGGCCAACAGTAAGATTTTTACCCAATGGCAATAAAGTCAACTGAAAAAGTCAAACAGGCTGATGAGATTTGAACTCATAACTGGCTTACAAGACCAGTGCTCTGACCCCTGAGCTACAGTGTCAAAGTTTACTGGATCATAACTTTAACTCACTAAAAATCGAAATGTTCTCATTCAAACCAGGGGGGGGGGTTCCTGGCATCCAACTTTAGCTGCCAAAATAATTCACAATTCAAAAGTCTTGTTTGCCAATCACCCACAGAGGCTCCCTCACGGATCCGTTCAGTCACAGAGAAAACAAAAAAAAAAAAACAAAAATCACTGTTCTTATCTAAAAATAATCTCAACATCACAACCCTTCCTGGTTGGGGATGGTGGTAAATAAAGACTACACATCCAGTGTTACTACCGTTACCTTCAAATAATTAGGGAAGTTACTAGTAGAGGTGTACAGATCATTCAAAAATTGTTGTGCATCTCTTAGAACAAAGTAATTTCTATTTACTAGGTTCATAGGTAGGTACTAGACTATCTGCCCAAAGGCATTTATAAGCCTAGCCAGAATGTTTTGGCTTTCACCACCCCCTTAGATTAGTTCCCTGTGCCTCTGTCCAGCAAAGTCATTGAAGTGATCCCCGGGGTAAACTTTCTGTTTTTCATCCACTTGTCAAGGTTTCTCTTGAAGAGTGTTTGTGAGGAGCTCTGCCTAATGTAGAAGAAAAGCTTAATTAAGGGTCAGTTTATACACTTAGAGAAATTATTGTCAGAGGATAGCATCTTGAAGCATGAAATGGAGAAGGAAGTGTCAATGTTTTCTGATTGAGATTACCCCATGAATGTAGTTAATGACATCAAGGAATAATTTCTTAAAGACAGAGATAATAGGCATAGGAACTGTTGAGGAATGGATTATCAAGAGATCCACCTTTGAAAGAATCTTCACATAGCAGTAATTTTAACAAGGCTATAGTTTTAAAATATATTCCATGGATTTTAATATTAGACAGCTAATAGAACAGAACTGTAAAATATTTGCCTGTTATGGTGGCAGTTGATAAATCTATTTTTATTCATAAAAGAAGGAGGAATATAAAAGAGAAACTGCAGGTTTCATCTAAACATGTTTGACGTGAATTAAAACTCAGGGGTTTAGAACCATGGACTATGATGTTTGCAGATGACATTGTGATCTGTAGTGAGAGTAGGGACCAGGTTGAGGAGACCCTGGAGAGGTGGAGATATGCTCTAGAGAGGAGAGGAATAGAGGTCAGCAGGACTAAGACAGAATATGTGTGTGTGAATGAGAGGGAGGATAGAGGAATGGTGAGGATGCAGGGAGTAGAGTTGGTGAAGGTGGATGAGTTTAAGTACTTGGGATCAACAGTTCAGAGTAATGGTGAGTGTGGAAGAGAGGTGAAGAAGAGAGTACAGGTAGGGTGGAATGGGTGGAGAAGAGTGTCAGGAGTGATTTGTGACAGACGGGTACCAGTAAGAGTGAAAGGGAAGGTCTACAAGAGTGTAGTGAGACCAGCTAGTTGTATGGGTTGGAGACGGTGACATTGACAAAAAGGCAGGAGTCAGAGCTGGAAGTGGCAGAGTGAAAGATGTTAAGATTTGCACTGGGTGTGACAAGGAGTAGGAATCAGTATATTAGAGGGTCAGCTCAGATTGGACGGTTTGGAGACAATGTCAGAAAGGCGAGATTGCGTTGGTTTGGACATGTGCTGAGGAGGGATGATGGGTATATTGGGAAAAGGATGCTAAGGATGGAGCTGCCAGGTAAGAGGAAAAGAGGAAGACTTAAGATAAGGTTTATGGATGTGGTGAGAGAGGACATGCAGGTGGTTGCTATGACACAGCAATATGCAGAGGACAGGAAGAAATGGAAACAGATGATCCACTGTGGCAACCCCTAATGGGAACAGCCAAAAGAGGAGAAGAAGGTTTAGAACATGATTTTAGGTTCACACAGAAATTTAACTGTGGCAGTGTAGGCATTGTATATCTAGCCTACTGTGATCCCTGTGTTTTTATGTGGGCAAAACTTGAGTGTACATTGCACAAATATATCTCTGAGCACTGTTATGACATAAAAATGCCAGTGAGAACAATGCACTGTATAAACATACCACAGAGTGTTGTTGTTTGTCTTTCAGAAAGCAACGGAAAGAAGACACCAACCAGGAAATTAGTAGATGTAGACCTGTCTTTCAGCTTTTTCCCAGTTAGGGGTCGCCACAGTGGAACTCCAGTCTGCTAATGATTGGTAGTAGATTTTTATGAACGCCGAGGTGCCAGCTCGATGTTCAACCTTCAACGAAGGCACGCCCATTTATGCATGTCTTTCGAACGCCCACCCAACTTCAGGGAGGACATGCAGACTCCACAGAGAAGGCACTCCCTGCACTCCAGCTGAGAATCGAACGGGAGAACCTCTTCCTGTGAGGCAACAATGCTAGTGTAAGGAAAATAAAAAGTCCCTATTTGTAGTACAAGAACAAATTACTACTGAACCCAGAGGGGACCTAGGGAAGCTTGTTAGAATGCAGTGAGCTTTTGTGGCGAATTAGGCTAATGATTGAACTATCCAGGAATAAATGATAATATTTCAATCAGCGATGCATTAAAACTGCATGCTGCACAGTTATAGTTGTATTTTTTATTTATATATATATATATATATATATATATATATATATATTTTTTTTTTTTTTTTTTTTATATTACTAACATATATGCTCAGTATATTTGGTTAGAAGTGTTCTAATACTTTTAATAAATTGTACTGGATGTAACTTGTCATGTGATGTAATAAGAATTTATGTACCTACTATAACATTCCATGTTAGTTGTCTTCTTCTCGCCTTCTTTTGTGCTGGTTGGGTTCGGAGCTGACCCTCGGCTCCGACTCGGCCATCTTCAAAAGCTCGAGAGCTACTTACTGGCTCGAGGCCCCCCTATATCCCATGATGCCTGGCGCTAGATACCCAGATCTCGTTTGGTAAGTCTAACTGCAGACATAATAATAATAATAATAATAATAATAATAATAATAATAATAATAATAACAATATATGAATCCTGTCCTAGATTGCATAAATCCCACTGGAGAGACTACTAGTCAGAAGGAATAGCCACAGAAGACTCAGCCAGTGAGAAAAACATAAGGAACTCTTCTCGGCCTACTATGATAGGGGGATGGAGGGTGGGGCGCAAGAAAGAAGGCGAGAAGAAGACAACTAACATGGAACGTTATGGTAGGTATATAACTTCTTAATGTTAAGTTGCCTATCTCGCCTTCATTCTTGCTGGTTGGAACAGCGTCCCTAGCACCTCAATCCTGGGTGGCTCATCGGAACAGACTCTTCAAAACAGTGGAACCAAAATCAGCTCTGCTCCTGGAGGCCACGTCCAGCTTATAATGTGAAATAAAGGTATGAGGATTGGCCCATGCAGCTGCTGCACAAATAGTTTCCATTGGCAATCTTGCCTGAAAAGCCACTGAAGTAGCTAGAGCTCTAGTGTAGTGGCCTTTCGGTTTAGCAGGAAGATCTTTATTCCTTAGCTGATATATAAATGTAATGATAGATGTCAACTACCTAGATAAGGTTACTTTCGACACAGGTAGACCTTGTTTACCCTCAGCATAGGACAGGAACAGCTGGTCTGATTTTCTTATTTGCTTAGTTCTATGCAAGTAAAAGCGTAACTGTCTATGAACATCCAACTGATGCAATTTGTATTCTGCCTTGTTGGAATAATTTGGAAAAAACACAGGCAGGTAAGTAGACTGATTCAAATTATTGTCAGAAAAAACCTTTGGAAGGAAGGAAGGATTAGTCCTGAGAGACACTCTGTCATTGTGGAAAACTAGATAAGGAGGGCGAACACAAAGAGCCTGAAGCTCAGAAACTCTTCTGGCTGAAGTAATTGCAACCAGAAAAAGGGTTTTCCAAGAAAGAAACTTCAAGGAGCAAGAAGCTGCCGGTTCAAAGGGGGGGCAGTATCAGGAAAGCTAAAATCAAATTTAGATCCCACACAGGTGGGGGATCTCTCACTGGGGGCCTGAGTAAAGTAGTCCCTTTGAGAAAAGTTTTACAAAGCTTATGGGACATAATACTAGTATCCGATAGACCTGCATAAAAATTTGAAATTGCAGATAACTGAACTCTAATCGTGGCAGAAGAAGATCCAGCACGAAAAAGGTCCGCCAAAAAATCCAAAATATGGTGCACAGGGGCTGAAATGGGATCTATATTCCTAGCCTCTGCCCAGAAAGAGAAACGTTTCCACTTACTAGCATAAGTCTTTCTAGTGGTAGACTTGTGCGGTGATAAGATGATTTCACGCACCAAGTGGGAGATGTTCGGAAGCCTGGCTAAGGTCGGAAGTGGAGCAACCAAGCAGTGAGCTGGAACGATTGAAGGGATTGGTGCAGCCTGCCCGATTGATGGATCCGGAGGTCTGTAACTGGGTCCAGGGCTGCTCCAGAAGGTAATGACGCAGGAACGGGAACCAAATTTGTCGAGGCCAGTAAGGGGCAATGAGGATTATCTTGCATCCCAATGTGGTAGCTTTCTGCATCAATTTGGGAATCAGGGGGAACGGAGGGAATGCATAAAGACGTCCCTGAGGCCAATCGTGAACTAGGGCGTCTTTGGGGGAGTGTCCGGGAAGAGGGAGGAGAAAGAAGAAATTGTTGCACTTGCTGTTGAAGGGGGTGGCAAAAAGGTCGCAGCAAGGCTGACCCCATTTGCGGAAGATTGGTCCGCCACTGTCTGATTGAGAGACCACTTGTGAGGCATGAGAATTGCTCTGCTCAGCCTGTCCGCTATAACTTTGGACTTCCCAGGGATGTGCGCTGCTATCAGAAACCATTGGGAAGAGATAGCCCACTGCCAGAGTCTGAGTGCTTCTCGACATAGAGGGTAGGACCTGGTTCCGCCCTGCTTGTTGATGTACCACACTACCGACATATTGTCAGTTTAAATTGCAACGGTCCCAGTAGGAAGAGAGTTGTGAAGAGCTTGCAACGCCAAAAGCACTGCCCTCATCTCCAAGACATTGATATGCAGATGGTACTCGTGAGGCTGCCAGGTGCCTTGGACTGTTCTGCCCTGAAAATGCCCTCCCACCCAATCAGGGAGGCATCCGTGGTCACCGTAGCCACTGGAGGAGGAAGAGCAAATGGTCTGCCCAGTGGTACTGATGGGGAAACCATCCACCAAGCAAGTTGGTTTTTGCATGTCTGTGTGATCATTATTTTGTGAGACATTGGAAGTTGCTGTAAAGACCATTGGGTGAACAGCATCCACTGAAGAATCCTCATATGAAAATGAGTGAGGGGGACTAGTATGATAGCTGCTGCCATGAGATCCAAGGTCTTTAGGACGAATCTGGCCTGAATTTTTTTGCATCCTAATAAGACCTGGACATGTTGGCAAATGTCTAGCACTCTGTCTAATGGAAGTCTCGCTGGCATGTCCTTTGTATTTAAGTTTGCTCCTATAAAGGTAATAGATTGACAAGGCGACAATGCAGACTTTTCTAAATTTATTGTGATGCCTAGTTTGGAGCAAGTTTGGATAGTGTAGTCTCTGGCTCGCAGCAGGTGATGCCTGGTGGTTGCAGTAAGGAGCCAGTCGTCTAAATATGGAAACACTTGAAATCCTTGCCATCTCAGGTGAGCGGTAACTACTGCCAAA
Source organism: Protopterus annectens (assembly GCF_019279795.1). NCBI lineage: Eukaryota > Metazoa > Chordata > Ceratodontiformes > Protopteridae > Protopterus > Protopterus annectens. Next base: position 1,035,559,200 of record NC_056748.1, read on the forward strand.
CATTTGGTGAACACCCTGGGGACTGCGGTGAGACCAAAGGACAGAGCTCTGAACTGATAATGACTGGCTCCCAGCTGGAAGCGGAGGCATCTTCTGGAGTGTCTGTCCATTTTGATGTGGTAGTATGCGTCCTGAAGATCTATGGAGCACATCCAATTGTCCTGACCCAGAAAGGGTAAAATGGACTGTAGCGTGACCATCCGGAACTTCGTTCTTTGAACAGACCTGTTTAGTCTGCTGAGATCCAGAATGGGTCTCCAGTCCCCTGTCTTTTTTGGTACCAAAAAGAACCTCGAGTAAATTCCGGATCCTTGCTGGTCTGCCGGGATTGGCTGGATGGCTCTTTTTCTTAACAGTTTTGAAATTTCTTGAACTGCTTGATCCCTTCGATTGGGTGGAACATCTGGAAGGGATTTGTTGGGAACATAGGGAGTGTGAAAGAAAGGGATTTGTAGCCTTCGGATATGATAGACAGTACCCATTTGTCTTGTGTTATACTTTGACAGGCTTTTGGGTACAGCGATAGTCTTCCCCCGACTGCCTCCGAAGGTGGACAGCCGGGCAGCACCTCAGGGATGCTGGAAGGGCTTGTCAAAGAAAGATTCTCTTTGGCCCTGATTTTGCAGACCCCCTCTACCCCGAGGGCGGCATCTATTGTTGTTGCCTTCACTGTCCCTGGAGGGGAACTCTCCACGTGTGTCAGGGATGGCTCCCTGGGGTTTCCGGAACCACATCTTCCCACTCTTCTGACCCTTGGGATACGGTCTTGAAGGAGTGGAAAAATGGACTCCCACAGCAGAGAGAGTCTTGCCTTCCTGCTCACACCTGGTAAGGATATCCTTCACCTGTGGTCCAAAAAGAGCAGAACCATCAAAGGGGGTGTTTGTGAAAGACGCCCTGAAGGGTTCCGCAAAGTTACATAACCGCATCCAGGCATGTCTCCTCAAGGCCACACCTGTGCCTGCGGCCCTACTCGCACCATTGGCTGCGTAAGAGATGAGCCGCATGGAGGAGTTTACTACCGAATTAAGAGTCACCAGCTGGGAGGCAACCTTAGCCTGGACCCCTGCAGCTGATGGATCTTGAAGGGTATCTCCTAGCTCTTTAATGAGATCCCTTTGAAGGCGGGTAAAGTGGCACAAGTAGTTCAGCGACCTCATGGAGAAGGTCGCTGATGCAAACATCCACTTCCTATATCTGTCCATTGTCCTAGATTCCTTATTAGGGGGATGGACAGATGAAGAAGTTTCAGCCAACTCCTTTTTTGTGGCCGCTGCTACCACCATGGCATCAATGGGAACACCCTAGTCAGAAATTGCTTGTCTTGTGGTGCAGTAATAAATTTTGTGGGTCTTCGGGGGGTTGGTTCCACAGAGTCTGGGGCTGACCACGCCTTCCGAGCCACCACAGACATCAGTGGATCGAAAGGCGGAGACATCCAGGAGGTAGAGGGTTAGGAACCAAACGCATCCAGGAATACCGACTCATCCTCAGAAGGGTTAAGGGTAGTCCAGTTCCCCCTCTGCCTAAGTATCTCAAGGATGTCTGAGAAAGAGACGTCCTCAGAGGTGGATCTCGGGGACCCTTCCAAATTCTCCAAGTCGGTATCTAAAGTGACAGACTTAGGGGAGTCAACATTCTTCCTCTTGCATTTCTTCTTCTGAGTGGGCTCCTCTGAATGATCGGGGGAGGCCTCGGAAGAGGAAGATACACACAATGGGGTGCCCTGGAGTGCTTGTTCCCCACGCTCGGGGTCTGGAGGAGGGGCAGGGGCAGACGCAGGCACCATGGGGGGAGGAGCTGATGAGGCTGATTGTGGGGTGGACTAAGAGGCCAGCACACTCCTCATGACCTCGAAGGTGCCCCCTCCCAATACCAGAGAAGGCTCCGAAGAGATCGGGATCCTTCCCGGCACCGAGAGAGACGGCTCTGAGGCCGATGTAGGAGCCAAACTCACCTGCACCGAAGCTCCGAGAGGGAGAATGGGGTCGGACAAGGGTTTGATGCCACTCGCCCCCTCGGAGCCGACGAGGGAGTCCCAGCGTCCAGATCCCTCCAAGGATGGCACCATGGATGAGATAGGAGCTGACGACGGACCCGAAAGGGTAGGTATCGGCGCCGACGGTTCCACGATCCGAGCCCCAGCAAGCTCCAGCTCCGAACTCGAGGGATGAGTCGAAGGAGGACCTACTGCAGAGACAGGCGGAGCCGAACCCTGATGAGGGGGGCTGGATAACATTTTAGCCAGGGCCTGCGATTTTAGGAGCCTGCTCACCACTCTCTCCAAATCATGGTCAGATGGTCTAGAAGACCGAGAAGAGTGGGATCGGTGACTTCGCTCCGACTGTAACAGAGGCGACCCTGGAACCGACTGTATCGACTCTAGGGATGGAGACCTAGAGCATTTACATCTCCCTGACGGTTCCGACACCAGAGTCGGGGCCGAGTGGGAGATAGATACTTCGGATTCCAGTCGGAGCCGAAGTTGAAGCAGACGCCACACCTGACGATAGCTCCGAACTGGGAGCCTTCAGCTTCGTTGGCTTAGAGGGTTTCACTGACTGAACCTTAGCCAGTGACCCTTCAGGTTTGAGCAAACCCCTAAGGATTAGCTCATTCCTACGCTCCTGCAGGACTCTTGGACTAAAGGCGTGACACACCGAATAAGAGTCCTGCAGGTGTAGGGCACCCAAACAGTAGACACAAGAAGTGTGACCATCTGTCAGTGACATCTTCTGACAGCATGAGTCATACTTCTTGAATCCAGATACTTTTGTATCTTTGGACATACCTGTAAATGGAAAAATCAATTTACAGAGAACAAGTAACAAAAGGGAAATAGGTAACTTGTAAAAACACACACACACTCAACACAAGTTAGCACACCCTAACAGCACACACACTCTATTACTAAGAAAAGGTAATTATACCTACTAATCTACCACAATTTCTAACAAATAAACTATTACATAAAAAATTGAAACAAGGATTAGCCTCTGACTAAAAACGGCTACCTTTAAAAATAGAAATGGGGGAGGGGGTAAGGGGAAAACTCTCTAACAAGAAAACGAGTTTTCAAGGGAAGGAGACTAAATACAAACAGCTAACTATAACTACTGAAAGCACACTATCTTAAACACCAACTATAATATAAAAAAATTTTTATACAATAACAAAAAATTGAAAAATATGACCTGAGCCAGTAAAAGCAACCTCGCAGCAGAAGTGGCAAACAAGATCTGGGTATCTAGCACCAGGCATCATGGGATATAGGGGGGCCTCGAGCCAATAAGTAGCTCTCGAGCTTTTGAAGATGGCAGAGTCGGAGCCGAGGGTCAGCTCTGAACCCAACCAGCAAGAATGAAGGCGAGATAGACAGTTAGTTGTATATATTTATGTTAGTAGTGTTTTATAGTAGTTCTGATTATGTCTCATGGATGAAAGCGCTTAATTACCTATTAAACAATTGTGCAGAATTTCATCTGTTTTACCCACTATGATTTACCGATGGAAGCTTCAGCTTGCTGTGTATGATTCCTGAAGACAGCATATTTTCTATGTGGTTGCTTTTGGTTCTGAGCTTTTGGCATACAGATATGGCTTTCTATTCTCTTATGCAAAACCGCTTTCAAAAGCATTTAAACATGAGAATGCATTGAAAGATGATGATCCATGGGCAGACATGCTGAAATGACAGATAAATTAACCTTGTTGGAGGAGTAATAAAGGCCATGGAATAATAACTCACACAAATACTGTAAAACCAGAGAAACACTAGCCCTTAGTGGATGTTAATTATGCTGCATGCACCAACTTGAAAACATTTCCATTTACTAATACATGACTTTCAACTAGAAGGCTTTCTTGCCTCCATTAGTACCTTCTGTACATCCTCAGTAAACAGGTGCCTAAAGGGAATTAAGACCTTGTCATCCAAGTAGTCAGTTGACGTTGACTGGGTTCAGGGTGTATCAAACACAATATTCTGTGAGGAAACTTGTGGTAATTCCCCCTGACCATTTCCAAGAGAAGGGAGAACCACTGTTGCCTGGGCTGAAGGAGTTCTCACAATGATTTTGGGGGATTCCTTCTGTCCGAGGAAAGGAAAAGGCATCTGCCTTCCAGGCCTTCATTCTTAGAGTCCTACAGCAGACGTTTGCCAGATGATTGTTCAGAGAGGAGGCAAAGAGGTCTGCTTGAGGAACTCCCACAGATGGATCAAACCATCGAAGACTCCCTGATCTACGTTCCATTCACGAGGATCTGCTCTGGTCCTGCTCACAAATTTCTCGGACAGAATACAGGATGCCTGTAGTGTGAGATTTTGCTGTGAAGCTATATCCCAAGCTAACATGGTTAGTCTGCAAAGGGGGTAAGACCTGGTTTCCCCTTGCTTGTTGATGTACCACATAATGGAGGTATTGTCTGTAACAATTTGAAGAGATCCAGGGGACCAAAGATGATTCAGAGTTGAGTGCCTTGATCAGCGCAAGCAATTCTTTTCTATTTATGTGCTTGCATTTATCTTTGATGTACCACACCTCCTGCACTTTTATCTCTCCTGAAACCTTTCCCCATGAAAAGTCTGAGGTATCTGTGGGTGACTGACTGCTTTGGAGCAGGGGAGAGATCGACAGACCTGGATTTAGGGTAACTTGCTTTCTCCACCAATTGATTTAATCTCTCATAAACTCCAGAACATGGATTTGAAAATATAAAGGGTGTTGGTGCTGGGACAAAGGAAACTTCATATACCACTGTATCTTTCTCGTGTAGAGTCTTGCCAGGGGTATCATAAGAATCATAGATGCTTTGAGACCCAAAATCCTGAGGTATTCCCTTGCAGTGATTGAAGTCTGAGTGGAAAACCTAAGAAACAGATCTAGATATATAGAGCTATTTTTTTCCTACAGAAGAAAAACTCTTTGAACTGAGGTAGCAGACACTTCAGGAACATAATCTTGTGTGAAGGAGTAAAACAAAAAAACTTTTATATGTTCTCTTGGCATCCCAACTTGTGCAACAGATCTCTCAACAAAATGAGAGAATCCTGACACTTTGAAAAAGACTCTACAAAAATAAACAAGTCATCTAAATATGGAAAATTGTGGATACCCTTTAGCCTGCAATGAGCTATAACTTGAGTTAGACACTTTGTGAGCACTCTTCATGCAGTTGATAGTCAAAAGGGTAAGGCAGAGAACTGATAATGTTATCCAGACACATAAAACCTTAAAAAACATCTGACGTCTGGATGAATAGGGATATGATGATAGGCATCTTTTAAACTTAGTGCTACCTGGAAATTTAAATGAGATAAAGAATAACAGCTTGTGAAGTGATAGCATTTCAAACTTGGGCACAATAACAAACAGGTTTTGGAAAGAAAGATCAAGAACTGGTCTCCAAGAATTTTCTTTCTTTGGCACGAAAAACACCACTGAATAAAAACCTTTCCCAACCTGGGAAAAATAAACTGGTTCTATCACTCCCTGAGACAGCATGCATTGAAGGACAGGGAGAAAAAGAGGAGCCTGGTTTAGTGGATGAGGAATTACCTTCTGGAACGGAGGAATTTCATCCAATCTGAAACCTTGACGAATAATCTTCAGAACCCATTTCTTAGAAACTATCTTTTGCAAAAGACAGAAACAGAGATTTAGACTTTCTGGAAGGGGAAAATAGGCTTGTATGGTTCGGGAGGAGGACAAGGAACCTTAAATACTCATTCCGATTTGATAGACTGTCCTTGGTTTTGAGGGGATCATGAATTCTTTTTTGGACCCCAACCATTTCTTCAAAACACTTGTATCCCCACATTTTGCTGAGACTGTTTATTTTGTTTCTTGCCAAAACTGGATGAAGGGTTACAGAATCCCTCAGAAAATTTGGAAAAGGAGGGATGAAAATTTTTACAGATTATCTGTATCAGTTTACCCCTTTCATCACACTTTCTGATAACTTCTGCAGCTGAAAGACCAAAAACTAAATCTCTAGCCAAAGAAAATTTTTAAATCTCATTTATCACATCACCTGGGAGATCCTGAAAATGCAGCCACGCAAACCTCCTCAAAACAGTATTAGTGGCCATAGCCCTGGTAAAAGTATCAACTGAGTCATACACACACTGTAAGCAATAAGTTGTGACCTGTAAAATGGAAGAAATTAAACTATTTAAAGTAGATTTTTCCTGGTAAGAAAAAGAAACTGCAGATACTCTCACAATTAGTCAGAATAAACTTTAATATATGAGCCTGACAATTCAAAATTCTGAAAATCAAAGAAACAGAAGCATCAATACTTTTCCCATCTTTGTCAGAAAGCTTAGGACTAGAACTAACCAAATATTTAGAAGCTGTAGGATTAATTAAATCTATAGCTGTTAGGTCAGGTTGGGGAGGAATATATGAAAACTTAATTGAGGAACTTTATACATTCTATATGCCCTTTTAGGGAGAGCAGGCTGACTATCAGAAAATTTCCAAGCAGTGACACACACACATCCTCAGAGATGACAGGACTGAAGAAATGGGTGAAGGTTCTGGAAGTTCCTTCTGTAACCGTTCATAGTATTTTCTGAGGGACTGAGAAACCTCAGTGCTCTCCCACTGGAAACAGTGACACATTCTGGAAATAGTCTCAGAGAAAGAGAAACCCCCAAAAGAAGCATCAGAAATGTAACTTTATTACTTTGAATCAGAAATCTGAAGAGAAAAGCCAGTAATCTGGCCCTGTTCCTTCATCTTCCTATGCAGATTCAGAATCTTGAATCTTTTCAGGAAAAGAGGCATTCCTCTTTCTTTTACCAGAAATCACCTTATAAGAAGGACCAATAACCTGCATTAAACCCTGTGCCAGACCCAGTAAACTCCTCCTGCTGAAATTATTTTGACTATGAGTTGATAAATGTTTAGTTCTCTGCTTCTTTTTGACAGGAAAAATGAGGCCAACAATGTTATTAATGGCCACAGCAGCTTCCCCATGGATAGGCTCAACATTCTGACCAAACAGGGAAGTCTCTCCCTGTTCCTTCTTCCAGGACTAAACACCAAATCCTGAGTCGGCCCAACCAGATCCGAGAACTCGAACAAAGTGAATGCCCAAAACGAATACACAACCACTGACAAGAGTGGCTCTCTCCTGTCCACTGGGGAGACCCCAATAGTCACAGAGGACATGACTAACCTTCGGTCAATAGTGGCTCTTGGTGCTACACCAGAGGGATCCAGGGCAAAAGATGAATGGTATAAGGAACCAATTTTGGCCACAGCAGAATCGCTTACCTGTGGCTGAGGCAAACTGCTAGCCTGCTGTGGTGGCAAAGGCTGTTTGGTTAACTTTGTAATTTTCATTTTGTGACTGGAAGAAGGACCAACCATGGAACTGGTAGATTTTTCCATGGTCAAGCTGAAAATGGTGTCTCTTTCCCAAGGAAAACAAGCAGCAGTAGCTGGTAAATATTGTAAAATGTCACCTTTTCCAATAAAAACACAGTAAAAAGCACTTGCCAGCCTGAAAAAGTAAAAGAAACACAGATTCTACATAGAAAAACAGGTTTTCAACCACTTTTACCTGCTTTTAAAACTCAAAGCAAAACACAAAATGTGCTCTGGTTTAAAACGACAGTTAAGTCTCGTCAGAGTCCATTAAAACACAAACTCATAGAGAAATAACTACTTTCCTAAACAGGTAAGTACATTTAAACAATTAATTTTAAATGTGGACGGTTTCTTCCCCAAATGGAACTTATCTGCCTATCAAGGAACATCACAAGCTGACTGTTAATCCTCAAAAGCCCACAGAGGAGCACTCTCTTTGGTGGAAAAGAAAGCTCTGATGGGCTTGGTGCTAAAACCTGTGTTTTATCAGCTTAGTTTAGGCTCCCTAATGGGTTGAGTGCATGGGAGGTGTCCTGAAGCTTTGGAAGCTCACTAGCTGTTATATCCTTGGCAGGGTATAGCCCATATAGCTAAGGCTACTGCAGCAGTGATTAATATGATGAATATCAACCTTTGTACTTGACTCCCATAGCCTGAGGACTGTAACTAATAAGTGACATTTTTTTAACTTATATTAGCAAATATTTGCTGCTCAAGATGTTTTAGAACCAAAGGACATCGTGGATGTATACCTTTTTGATTTGTTGCAAGACATTTTTGTTTTGTTTGCAGAACAGTGGTGAGGGTACCCCAGAGAAGGAGAATGATTTAAAGACTGAATTTGCAAGTTTGAAATATAAAACAATACAATGCAACAGATTATCTTAACTATGCTTTTTCATTTTTATTTTATCTTAATTATAAGAGATTATATGTTCATAGATAATTGGGCGGCCACGGTGGTACAGCGGTTAGCGTTGCCGCCTTGCAGCAAGAGGTTCTCCGGTTCGATCCTTGGCTGGGGTGCCTTCTGTGCGGAGTCTGCATGTCCTCCCTGTGGTCACGTGGGTTTCCTCCGGGTGCTCCAGTTTCCTCCCACATCCCAAATTGGACACTCTAAATTGGCCCTAGGTATGAGTGCGTGCATGTGTGTGCCTTCTGTGGAAGGTTTGGCGCCGGGCTGGCAACTTGACACCGTAAAACTCCACTGCCAATCATGAATGGACAGGTGATCCACTGTGGCGACCCCTAACCGGGAAAAGCTGAAAGAAGAAGAATAAGATATGTTCATAGGTAATTACTAGGCTAATTGTTACAAGCCTAGCTAATAACCAGGGTGAAAAAGCAACTCATGTAAATTTCTAATAACTGCAAATTTTAGGAATTTGTCAGTCTTTAAACTTACTAGGTACTTCTGGGTTCTGTATGTAAGAACCTTGTTTTACGATTTTATTAAGTGGAAATTGTAGACTTGAACATTTGCCTTTTTAGTCCTGGAAACTAAGATTATGAAAATCAATACAGGGCATAATGTTACTCCTCTGTCTCCTCTACCTACCTACTGTAAACCTGCCTGTGACACAGGGTATTACTGCCAGCCCAGCTATCTGGAATTTTGTAAATAATTCTATGTCATTTCTGAATATTGATATGATTTATACAGAACTGTGTATAAAGTACTGAGCTAAAATGTCACCACAGCACACCCTATTGGAATAGAATAGGAATATACCTGCACTGTTGTGACTGTTTAGATGTATATGTTTAATAGAAACTGGAACACAGGAGGTTAACTTTAAAAAAATATCAGAGAAAATAGTTGAAATGAAATTGTTTCATAACCATGTAATAAAAGAGATGTTATTTCCCAGTTTCAGTGCAGTAGCAGACACAATGTCTAGAGCTTGAAGTTTTTTGTATTGTCTTGAAAGAGAATTACTAGGTTTAAGAGGTAGAAGTGTTTTATTGTTTTATGACTTCCAGGATCTTGAAACATTGGAGAGATATGCATTTTTTACACAGAGATGCTAAAATTCTGCTAGTTTATGACAAAGGGGGTTTAGCTTGGGAAATGTAGTCAGGTGACAAAAAATGATGTCATCCAAGCTAACCCAGCAGTAAGATTTGATATTAATTTAAGAACTCTCTCAGAGAGAGACTGTGCATTTTGTATTTTGTCTTTGACCTAACAAGAACATCCATTCATCACCATCTTCTGCACTTGCCTTGCTGTGAGTAAGTTTTTAGGGCATAGCAACTCTTTTAGATTCAGATAGGAATATAATAAAGTGTAGCTTTGATGTTTTCTTTATTTATTTGAGACTGCCCAGCAATGCTGTTTTACATATTTCCTGTGATTCTGAACTCTGATGTAACTGATTACTTACTGAGCATTACTTACTGAGTATTACCTTGTTCTTTTATTATTATCAAATATATCTAAACCTTTTAATTGTGTGTGGTCAGTTTAGAGATATTCAAGCTCTTAGCGTACTTGCATATCTATATGGTAACACTGTAGAGGCCACTCCTAAATAGCCTTGCTCTTGGTCAGACTACCATTTGGATTAATAGTAACATTACACAGTAAGATTGGACACCCTTTGTTAAGGGCCTTAAAGTAGCTGATAAGAGTTGGCTGGTGGAAGTTGGAACTACCTTATAGTCTGGGCAGAAGGGGGCATAGCTAGTAAACCTGTGCCAGCCCTGTGTGTGTGTGTGTGTGTGTGTGTGTGTGTGTGTGTGTGTGTGTGTGTGTGTGTGTGTGTGTGTGTGTGTGTGTGTGTGTGTGTGTGTGTGTTTGTGTGTAGATATCAAATCTCAAACAGTGTGTGTGTCAGCTACTTGGACAGGGACATGAAGCACTGGTTGGACAGAGAGGGTACTGGAGATTTTGGTCTGGCCACTCAGCTGAGATCTCAGCCCTATAGCTGTGCCAGTGGGGAGTCTTATTGGGGATCTGGAGAAAGAGGGAGAAACCAGCCCTAGACTGACTGTGATCTATGCGTGCTCTTAAGGGAAATTGCACTTTACTGTGTGTGTACTTGTCATCCTCCCAGTGTGTACATTCCCCACTGTTGCCAGTAGTGAGGATTAGGGATCCCTGATTACTGGGCCAATGCAGGGGCATCACACTGCCAATAGTACAATCACAAATGTGTCTCTCTATTCTTACTTTCTCAAGCTTTGTGGACTGTTTTATCTAATTTAGCAGTACTTACTTTTTCTATTACTTTCTGGTTATAATACATATATAATCAATATTTTAACTACATCTTTAAAGGTACTCATACATGTACTTACATTATTTATATGTAAGCACTCATTCTAATGTAAAATGATGATGAAACATATGTGATATATTTGCAATGCAAATGTAAAACTTTATGTAATGTCATTAACTATGTCTTTAAAGCTACTCATACTTGCACCTACTCCGTTTTTTTTTTCATGTTATCACTCGTTCTAGTGTAAAATGAGGATGCAACACATATGTAATGTATCCACAAGGCAAATGTAAAATTGTATGTAATCTAATCTGGAGATTTTCACCCCGAGCATCTGCTAAAAAGTCTTTTTCCCCCCAGTCAAACTATCCCAGTAAATAAATGTTAATAAATGATACATAAATAGATAAACTGGCAGAACATGGTGAGTTTGCAGTAACCATTTGAAATGTTGGGACCCGCTAGACTGAATCCTGAAATACTAAGACTGAATTGCAGAAGGAATTAATTTACATATATTAAGCCTGAGATGCCATTTCTTAGAATATTCCCTTTCTCTGAGGTATGGTGATCTCGGAGTTGATATATATAAGTTCAGGGGTACAGGGGCTTTGACTGATATATATAAGTTCAGGGGTACATGGGCTTTGACTTCCCCTCAAAAGAAGATTTCAGGAGAAGAGCGATATTCGAGACTCACTCTTCTCCTGTCTATTTTCATGTCATTTTGGCAACTGGTATTTTGAGTGCCAGCATTTCAGTAGGGAGTTGAGTTGGTTAAATATAAATAAAACTTTATTAATATGTGAAGAAGTAAGACACATTTATAACAAACTAAAAATCAATAAATTAAAAATGATGAAGGTGGCTTTACATAAAGTGAAAAAAAGATGCAAATAAAGGAACTGTTTCAGTAATGTATATACAAGTGGATTAGATGGTGAGGAAAGGAGCATACATTACAGAAATGGAATATGAAAGGAATATTTCGGCCTTTTTCTGGCTCTGAAATGCACGGCTTTCAGCATTCCATGCTGCAGTTGCTGCTTCTTGACTAACATACAGCTTCTGATCAGCTATGTTCAGAGTTGTCCCTTAAAGCCCTTTTACTGTCAGCTAAGAAACTCTCGCGCACACACACACACACGAAAACTGCAGTAAAAAACAACTTCACAGACAACAGCACAGGTACCAACATGGAACTGTGGCATTCAAGACAAATGCCAATAGGTAGAGAACTCAGCACAGCTCCTCGTGGTATCCAGCAGAGTTCCTAGAGCAGCAGGGAAAGGAAAAAAGTAACTTTCCAGATTTTAAGTATTTTTTCTTGCATTTTTCGACCATTTGTGTTATTCGACGACTGTTTCTCTCTATTTTATAGTGGTATTACCTGTTTTTCCTGTTTTTATAAGCTTTAATTGTTGGTTGCACTTCTTAGTTTAAGTTTGCTTAAAAGTTAAACTACAGGCTAATACACTCAAGTGTACTAGCTTTTGATAGCATTTAATCGAAAAGCAAAGCATTTATTGTGTTTTCTGTTCTGTCTGTGAAAAAAACTTGAAAAAAAAACAAAAAATATTCTTGTTCTCCTAACTTTCCTGGCTAGTTTGTTCCAGTGATCAGATTTTGCTGATCCCTGGGCTTTGTCTTGGTTCCTGTACTTCTCCATTTTCTTTGTTTGGTCAGGGGGAAGTTTCTTTACTCACCAGTGGGAGTGGGGAGTACTGAGCTGCCTGTTTGTCCTCAGAGGAGTGGTTTAAGACTGTAACTTGTAGTTCAGTGGCCATTTTGGGTCATTTCCTGCCTTTTCCAGCCCCCTGCTATAAAGCACGCTTTGGCAGGCTTTTCTGGCTGTAGAGAACTCAGCACAGCTCCTCGTGGTATCCAGCAGAGTTCCTAGAGCAGCAGAGAAAGGAAAAAGCAACTTTCCAGATTTTAAGTATTTTTTCTTGCATTTTTCGACCATTTGTGTTATTCGATGACTGTTTCTGTTTATTTTATAGTGGTATTACCTGTTTTTCCTGTTTTTATAAGCTTTAATTGTTGGTTGCACTTCTTAGTTTAAGTTTGCTTAAAAGTTAAACTACAGGCTAATACACTCAAGTATACTAGCTTTTGATAGCATTTAATCGAAAAGCAAAGCATTTATTGTGTTTTCTGTTCTGTCTGTGAAAAAAACTTGAAAAAAAACAAAAAAAATATTCTTGTTCTCCTAACTTTCCTGGCTAGTTTGTTCCAGTGATCAGATTTTGCTGATCCATGGGCTTTGTCTTGGTTCCTGTACTTCTCCATTTTCTTTGTTTGGTCAGGGGGAAGTTTCTTTACTCACCAGTGGGAGTGGGGAGTACTGAGCTGCCTGTTTGTCCTCAGAGGAGTGGTTTAAGACAGTAACTTGTAGTTCAGTGGCCATTTTGGGTCATTTCCTGCCTTTTCCAGCCCCCTGCTATAAAGCACGCTTTGGCAGGCTTTTCTGGCTGTAGAGAACTCAGCACAGCTCCTCGGTGTATCCAGCCGAGTTCCTAGAGCAGCAGAGAAAGGAAAAAGCAATCTTTCCAGATTTTAAGTATTTTTTCTTGCATTTTTCGACCATTTGTGTTATTCGACGACTGTTTCTGTCTATTTTATAGTGGTATTACCTGTTTTTCCTGTTTTTATAAGCTTTAATTGTTGGTTGCACTTCTTAGTTTAAGTTTGCTTAAAAGTTAAACTACAGGCTAATACACTCAAGTGTACTAGCTTTTGATAGCATTTAATCGAAAAGCAAAGCATTTATTGTGTTTTCTGTTCTGTCTGTGAAAAAAAACTTGAAAAAAAAAAACAAAAAAAATATTCTTGTTCTCCTAACTTTCCTGGCTAGTTTGTTCCAGTGATCAGATTTTGCTGATCCCTGGGCTTTGTCTTGGTTCCTGTACTTCTCCATTTTCTTTGTTTGGTCAGGGGGAAGTTTCTTTACTCACCAGTGGGAGTGGGGAGTACTGAGCTGCCTGTTTGTCCTCAGAGGAGTGGTTTAAGACAGTAACTTGTAGTTCAGTGGCCATTTTGGGTCATTTCCTGCCTTTTCCAGCCCCCTGCTATAAAGCACGCTTTGGCAGGCTTTTCTGGCTGTAGAGAACTCAGCACAGTTCCTCGGGGTATCCAGTAGAGTTCCTAGAGCAGCAGAGAAAGGAAAAAGCAACTTTCCAGATTTTAAGTATTTTTTCTTGCATTTTTCGACCATTTGTGTTATTCGACGACTGTTTCTGTCTATTTTATAGTGGTATTACCTGTATTTCCTGTTTTTATAAGCTTTAATTGTTGGTTGCACTTCTTAGTTTAAGTTTGCTTAAAAGTTAAACTACAGGCTAATACACTCAAGTGTACTAGCTTTTGATAGCATTTAATCGAAAAGCAAAGCATTTATTGTGTTTTCTGTTCTGTCTGTGAAAAAAACTTGAAAAAAAACAAAAAAATATTCTTGTTCTCCTAACTTTCCTGGCTAGTTTGTTCCAGTGATCAGATTTTGCTGATCCCTGGGCTTTGTCTTGGTTCCTCTACTTCTCCATTTTCTTTGTTTGGTCAGGGGGAAGTTTCTTTACTCACCAGTGGGAGTGGGGAGTACTGAGCTGCCTGTTTGTCCTCAGAGGAGTGGTTTAAGACAGTAACTTGTAGTTCAGTGGCCATTTTGGGTCATTTCCTGCCTTTTCCAGCCCCCTGCTATAAAGCACGCTTTAGCGTGCTTTAGCACGGAGTTGCCACTAGAGCAGCATCGGGCAGCGCCGGTTTAACAAGGTTAAACTTTTTCTGGCTCCATAAAGTCTGTTCTTCATTTTTCCCTTAGAACTGCTCTACTAGTAACCTAAACAGTATATCCCTTGACTAAAAAGCGCAGCACTTGTTCCTAAAAGTTTTTTTTTTTTCTCAAAAAAAAAAAAAAAAAAAAGCTCAGCACTTGTCACTTCTATATTATACAAAGTCCCTCACTTGCGAAACCCCCCCAGGAGTACCCACTTCCTTACTAAGTCCTCTCTTATTCAGTCTCATACCTAACTTCTTAATTTTTCTAGCATGTCGAAGGGCCAGATGCTGGCGTCCTCTCCTGCCCAGTTGGTGAATCTGGGAATATTGAGGCAATGTTACAATTGCCTCATGTACACAGACAACCCTCTCCTCCTCCCACATAACACAAATACTTGCGAGAGATGCAGCTATTTAGCCAAACTGGAGGCTGAGCTCTCTCAACTCAGGACTGGCAGGACCAGACAGGAGGAGAAGGAAACTACACACACCACAAAACCAGCCTCACATAATGCTACCACACCACTGAATCAAACACATAAACACACAAAGACATACTCGGAGGCTCTGAGTAAAAATTTACCTAAACAGCAGAGGCCTCCAAAGCAGACACCCAAACAACTGTTACCTCAAGACACCCCACAAGCAACACATAAACCACAAATCAGTGTGCAAAGCAGTCACAGCCCTTAAGGCCAAATACAACACCAAACATACTTGTCATAGGTGACTCCATAGTCAGACACACTGACGTCCCACTCACCAGGCTGAACAAGGAGAGGGTCACAGTAAGCTGCCTATCGGGCGCTAGAATCCGCCACATAACACAAGCACTCGGGTCACTCCACGGCAGGTACAAATATGACACAGTCATTGTCCATGCTGGTGTGAACGACCTGAGATGTACCTCGCTGGACTACATGAAAAGAGACCTAGAGGAGCTCTCTGATTATGTAGCCCAGGCAGGTATGACCCTGACCCTGAGCAGTATCCTTCCTTCACCAAGAATGATGCCACAATATAGAGACAAGATGATCAGCTTTAACAATTGGCTTAATGTCTGGTGTCATTCAAAGGGGATCCAGTGTCTGTCTGCCTGGGATGACATGCTTGACAAGCCACGCTGCTTCGCAAGGGACGGCTTGCACCTGTCACCCTGGGATTCGGATATTGGCTAAGGCTCTTGCCACCCCATAGTGCCTTTTTAGGCAAGGCTCAAATTCTAAACCTACCACCCTAGAAAACAAAAATGGGAAGAAACTGAGGGTAATGCTGCTCAATGCTAGAAGTCTAAATCTCAAAATGCATGCACTCGAGGCCCTTCTCAGTATGGAGAACATCGATGTCTGTGCTGTAACTTGAAACCTGGTTCAAGGCTCCTGAGAGCACCCCGGCACTATTAGATTTTACCTCATATCATGCGTTCCGGCCCCAAAACCCGGACCACACCACAAAAGGAGGGGTGTATCCATATTCATAAAGGATACCCACACCTCCAGGTTGGTGGCAACGCACGAAGCTTTGGAAACCATCCAGGTGCAACTAACCATAGGCAAAACTGCTCTACAAATTGTAGCATGCTACAGGCCACCCTCTCAAACTCAGGAACCCCACACAGCCTTCCTGAAGACACTGGAGGGTATAAATGTATCTCCAAACACCATCATATTGGGTGACTTCAACTACCTGAATATAGACTGGGAACATTACTCAAGCCCTAACTTTCTAGCCCAATGGTTCCTGGAGTTCATAAATTCAAATGCCATGGAACAGCTAGTCACTGTTCCCATGAGAGGAGAAAATATACTAGATCTCATTATCACAAACATGGGGACAAAATGCTCCACACCGAAGTATATCCCTCATTGGTGAGATCTGATCATAAACTAATCTCACTGGAAATCCACATCGCCCCCCCACCCCAAACAAAAAAGACCACAGTGAAGAACTTCTCAAAAGCAAACTTCACACTACTGAAGACTGGTGTGGTATCCTTCAAGGCCCCTGAGCCAGTGGAAACCACAACCCAAGCTGCGGAAGCCCTTACAAATGCCTTCTATGAACACCTCCAGGACTGCATGGATCAGGCAATCCCAAATAAAACCAAGACTCTTTCCACAAAGGGCAAACGTCCAGTCTGGTGGACCCCTGCCATTAACAAACTTTACAATAAGAGGAGAAAGCTATTACATGATAGAACAAAATCCATAAAAGGGAAGTCACCCTAATCATTATTAGTAAAAAATACGAGCACTCATAAAATCAACTAAGGCCAATTTTGAGAGAAAAATTGCCATGGATTCAAAGGACAATCATAAGGCCTTTTTCAGCTATGTTAGGAACCTGGGTGGAAACTCCCAGATATGCTCAGAATTAGTCCAAAATGATACAAAAATCACTGAACCCACAGACATTGCCAACATACTGGCAGACAGGTTCAGTGCAAACTTCACCCCTCTCCCCGTAAAGGAGAGATAACTATCCCAGCGGAGTGTAGCCTCCCAGACATCTCAAATGCGCAGGTGAAAGCTCTCTCTAAAGCTAAAAACACAGCATCAATGGGACAGGATGGTGTCCCCGGCTGTGTGCTACACGAGCTAAATGAGGAATTAAACCCACACATAAGGCAGCTGTTTAATCTCAGCCTTACCACAGGATATGTGCCCAAGGAGTGGCGTACGGCAACTGTGGTCCCACTCCACAAAGGCAGTGCCTCTACGGACCCTGGTAATTACCGCCCCATAAGCTTAACAAGTCTAGTCTGCAAAGCTATGGAGAGGATCATAATGGAGCTCATAAACAAAGATATAGGGGACTTGCAGACATTGGACCTGACCCAGTTTGGCTTCGTCAAGGGCAGATCATGCCTTTTGAACCTGGTCGACTTCTTCGAAACAGTCACCAAGGCCATTGATGAGGGAAAGGCAGTCCATACAGCCTACCTTGACCTTGCAAAGGCTTTCGACACAATACCCCACTCAGGTATTGTAGAAAAACTTACCAGCTTAAATGTAAACCCATATGTCACAAGATGGGTTGCAAACTGGCTTAAGGACAGAACCCACAGGGTTAGAGTTGCTGGCGCTATGTCAGACTCCAAGCCGGTCACAAGTGGTGTCTCACAGGGCTCGGTCCTTGGCCCCCTATTGTTCGGCATCTACTTCTCAGAAGTACAGGCCAACATGGGAGGACTTTGTCTGACAAAGTTTGCAGACAACTGCAAACTGGGCGCCATAGTGGAAAGTGCATTGGACACGGATATCCTTCAGAAGGGACTCACGGAAACAGATAGCTGGTGCCAGAGCCATGGCCTGAAGTTAAACGCCAAAAAATGTATAGTCATACCCTTCGGGAAAAACAAGGTAACCCCAAGCTACAATATAGGTGGCAATCCACTAAGCACAGAAGAGGTTATCAGGGACCTGGGGACCCAGGTTGACAGTGGCCTTTCTTTTGACACTCACGTTACTAAAGTGGTTAGAAAGACCTTCTACATTTCCTACCTGATCATGAAGGGATTCACATCCAGATCTAGTGAGGTCATTGTTCCCCTGTCCTCTTCACTTATCAGACCAATGATCGAGTACAATGCCCCATTCGGGATGTATCTCACCCGACATCTGCAGCAATTGGAGAGACCCCAAAAGTTCCTCACCAAAAGGATAAAGGGACTCCAAAATCTGTCATATGCTGCCAGATTGAAGAAACTCCAGCTCTATTCAGTCGCATACCGTCTGCTCAGAGGTGACATGTGCCTGACATACAAGGCCATGTCCAACCCGGAATTAATGGACATGCTCCACCTCAAAAAATCCAAATCCACCAAAACCACTAGAGCAAGTGACTTAAACCTTAGCACGGATATAAATAGGACGTGCTGGAGGGATAGATTTATCACTCAGAGACTCCCTATGCTGTGGAATAGAGTCCCGGTCCATGTGAGGCAGAGCACCTCGTTGGCTCTGTTCAAGAGAAATCTTGACCTGTGGATGGGAGATCGTAGGTTTACCCCGGGAATCATCTCTGTGTCACTGCTGGACAGAGGCACAACAAACTAATGGGCACAGTATTTTTTTATATAAGGGGTGGCGTAAACCACAAAACTTTGGGCTAGGCTTATAAATGCCTTAGGGCAGATAGCCTAGTATAAACCTGTGAACCTATGAACCTATGTTCCTTTCATATTCTATCAAGCAAACAATGCCTATGCAGTGACCTTCTACTGCATTTGTGTTTGCGCCAGTGTTTGTGTATGCCTGTATGTATGTATGTATGTATGTGTGCACATAAATGTGTGTGAGCTCAATAGTGTACAGGATTTGTGAATGTGTGTGTGTCTGTGTAAGTTAACCATTACAGTAAGTGATGCAAAAAAGTAATGCAAACTTTTATAGCACTTCAAAAGTTAATACCTCTCAACTATACCGATTTTCACAGACTGCCCAAATTTTGCCTCATATCTTTGACCTGTTACTCATAAAATTGTGGTTTTTTGGCAAATCATTGCCTTGAGGACTGAAGTCAGAAAAGAATGACAGACATTTGAGATTCAGACTTCACACTCTTCATAAAATTCAAGCTAATGCAAAACCTGTAATTCTATCAACTTTTTAAGTTTGTAAGAGGAATATTTAAAAATTGTCCCTATTTTTGGCCCTTTGCCCCCCCCCCCATCCATTATTTATGGTGTTGTCCAGATTTCTTGCTCTAACAGGTTGAGTGCTACGGTTAATGATTATGCACATCATAATACTGAGGGGAGTTTGAGAGCTCATCTTTGTGCTCTGGGTGGAAAAGCACAGCATACCTTTTGGATGAGAATGTGTCTGGAAATGATAACATTACAAATGTGTGCCATTAATATGATGTAGACCTTACTTAGCTGATCAGTGGGAAGTATTCATAACCCATGCTTCAATGATGCATAAAGTGAATGTGCAAAATTCACACCTATACACATATATTTAATGAGGAAAGCATCAAGGAGGATCTCAGATTTTGGAACTTCTGAGCTATGTGATGGAATCCCCAGTCCACTTTTTCATATCTTAATCAGTGTAAACTAAAAAGAAATGAGCGTAGTTATGTGCAGAAAAATCTGTATGTATATAAAGTATCATATTCTGTCAGGTATTTTCATCAAGGGACAGAAGGTGCAAATCTGAGCAGATCTCTCAAGAGCTTTCCATTAGTTCCTGTGCTGGGCTGAGCTCAGTGCTGCTGGCCTGCAGCTTACCAAAAAGTGTTTTTAAAGTTTGTATTCACTCTAAGGATGTTCTTATGCAGACATCCTGTTAAGGCTTTTACAACATCTGTGCTGAGGGTGATTCTACCCAAAGGAAAGTGAGGGCTACCATCATCAACTTGGTTATGACTCTATCGTCTCTGCTGAGGGTGATTCTACTCAAAGGAAAATGAGGGCTACTGTCAGCAGCTTGGTTATGACTATCATCTGTAGAAGAGCCAGCATTTTGTTATTCACTCCTCCTCTCTCCTGCTAGACTCTTCAATGACAGATTTTGTGATCAAAAAGCAGCTTTCTCTCTCAATAGCTAAAGTCATACTTGGTAAGTAACAGTGCAGTGAAACACGTGTAGGATAATCCTAAATGCCTTTCATAACACTTGCTCTTAGGATCATAGGCATTTACTAGGCTAATGGCCCTGGGGCCCTTAACAAGCCTAGCCAAGAGTTTATCCCCAAAAAAGAAACCTCAGTCTACTTAAGTCAATGTCTACCTCTATATCTAGCATGTGTGCCACTGACCACTCACCACAGTGTAAATAATGATGGCTGGTACATTCTGAAAACAAAGTTTTCTTTATGATACAAGGAAAAATGTCTGCTATACAGTTTAAGCTGACCATGCACCACTCATCATTGCCTACAAGTAACACTGCATACATCAAGGCTTATCTGTATAACTTTTCACTATTACACAGTGAATATCATGGGCAATAGATGCGCAGCCATATATCATGCATAAGCTTGACAAAGGGATTACCATGCTAATATCATTGGTTAGCTACTACTGCTGTCATCACTGGTGTCACAAAGAATAGAGGGAGTTGCACTGCCACTATCAGTGAGTGGCCATGACACATTTTCACCACACCATCAAATGGTCATGTTTTGTTGAATGTAGCAGGCAGTAAACATTGTGCGTGCAGTAGAAGACTCATACTGAAGAGTTCCCCCTGACTTTTCCATGCTACAAAAATGGGCTATTGGCAGGCCAAGCACTCAATCAGTGACCATCTGTGTCTGGGAAAAGGCAGTAGTAAAGTTCTCCTCAGTAACTCTTTGGGTATTGCAGACTGGTGTTATGAGCCATGGGTCAAGTTGGCAGCTTGCATCACCCCGAAAACTGAACAGGGGTGGAGCACATAAAATACTAAGTGATTATTTAATACTATATATGCCACTCTATACCAACTAGATGACTATGAGGCATACTACCACTGAAGGAAGAGATGGTACAATGAACTTGCATGTCAAATCTGATAAATCAGGGCACCTCCAGGATGCTAGCCTGACACATTGGTGATGCACCCCTATCCATCTCACACTACATGGCAGTTTGTAGAATGTTATCCCTTTCTGTTCTAGTACCACTCCCCCAGAGTCCAGATGGGGCCTATATACATGGGTGCAATCCATCACTTCAAGCAATTTGATAGAAGACATACACGGTATTGGCTCAGTCCTGTGATGACACAGGGAAATAAATATGCTCACCCATATGTGCCAACAGTACATCAGGGAGTACTGAAGTATCCTAAAGGCAGAAGCCTGTGAGATACCCAACATGTTCTTAAATGTCTTTAGAAGGTCCCTGTGGCAAGCATAGTGAGGAATATACATACCTTGGTATTAACTGGTATTGGAAGGCAATACATTTCCCTTGTTCCTGTCTGTGGGCAATACAAAATCACCAAAGCCCTCCCTGTCCACTCTAAATTGATCCAATAATTCCTGCTCGTCACAGCTTGCCTATATCTTCTTATTCTTCTAGGCCAGAGAGCACAATTTCATTAACTAGGTATTGGCTCAACCAAAACAAGCAATTGAAGTTAGACACAGCTAGACTGGCAGCAAAAGCAAGCATCTTTATGGAATGCAAAGTGGAAAGAAAAGGTGCAGATTCGCTTTTATAACCTGGCTACATAAGGGGCACTTGCACATCAAAAAATATCTAGGACTCACATAAAGGCAAGAACAGAACCTTATTTCCATACCATAGTCAGACATTGTTCACACATTCCCCATTTACATCTCATTACTTTCTCACTTGCACAAGATTTTTGCAAACTTGTTCTAACAGATGTGTCTAAGCTCAGCTACTATAGCTCAATTGCACCTCTGCTGTGCTTGTTCATAGCCTGTGTTTACTCCTGCTGCACTTATATGTAATGACTGTG
This sequence comes from Protopterus annectens, assembly GCF_019279795.1. NCBI lineage: Eukaryota > Metazoa > Chordata > Ceratodontiformes > Protopteridae > Protopterus > Protopterus annectens. Next base: position 1,035,581,001 of record NC_056748.1, read on the forward strand.
AATGCCACTCCGTGTTTTAAAAAATTCTGGTAAGTCTAACCCAGAATATTTGTCCAATTTCATAAAAGCATGGAATTCCTAAATTTAGTAGAACCTGATTATTTGCAGAGGTTATAGTAGGATCAACAAACAGCAACAGTTTAGATGGTTGTGAGTATCTGCAAGAGGCAGTGGAACAACAAGAGATATTAGGAAATGTATAAGTAAACTGAAAAATATTCATGAGTTAGGACTATCGCTATGGAAATTAAAGTAAACTTATTAGGAATTAAATTTGTTCTGCTCCTGCCAACTTTCAAGTGCAAACTCCTTCCATTCTTTCAGCTTTTGTAGCAAGGTAACTGTTGGCATAATTTAACAGACTTAAAATAATTTGTCTCGGGGCTGGTTTCCCTTCAGAGGAGGTTTCAACGGTATGTGCGGCTGTTCAATGATGATGATTTTGTCCAGCAGAGGATAGCTTCTTCTCTAGAAATTGTGACATGCATTTCTTTTAATCGTATCTGCTGAAGGTTGTTACGGCGCTGCCTGTCTTCTAAGTCACAACACTTTTGTGACAAGATGAAGATCACCGATTGCTGCTTCTTGAGGTCTGGACAAACATTTTGTATGCAGTCTGAGTCTGCCATAGTAGCTGCTTCAAGAAAACTGACCTTATCTCCAAGTCACTGTAATTCCTCCTTGTTATTAGTGAGAAGGGCTTTTAGGTCGGTGAGCATCTGAGTCACTAGTCCGGTTACTGCTAGTTGAAAAGGCATCTGCCATGATAAGGATCACAGGGCCAATACACTCTGATTCATTGTAATTGCAGGAGAAACCTGTTCCACTGCTAAACTGGTATGACTTTGCTTATGAAATTGGCACAAAATGTCTTTTCAAGAGGTACTGGCTACTTAGAATTGTTTTTAAAAAAAAAACAGGTTGTTGATCTCCTCTAACACTTCACCACCATGTCGCTCAGCGCCCCAAAACTGTGGTACTTTTGAGCATTCCACCTGCTCCATGATGCCTAGGATATAGTACATCTAGCTAGGAGGTGGTGGGTTGCAGGAGGTTTGCTCTCCTCTATAAAAGCTTTAAAAGGATAAATGTGAAGTTCACAATTTTTGCTTAAATGTTCAAACTGAAGTCTACTTTACACAGCTGGAGGACTTGCAATACAGAGTCTCACAATTGCACCAAGGAGCCGAACTAGACATATGTTTTTGTAGTTTTTACTTATTATTCACAGAATATGAAAAGACAGTTAAAGATTAATAGAGTTACCATACAGCAGGGGGGAGGCAGATGAATTAAACCTTTGCTCACTGGACTACTAGACAATGATATAGGCAACTTTATGTCCCTGGAAGCACATCAGTTTGGCCTTGTAAAAAGCAGAGAATGCCTGATCAACCTGGTAGAATTCTTCAGAAGTGTTATTGAGGCAAGGATAAGATGCATACAGTCAAGATTGCTTACCAGGACCTTGTAAAGGCCTTCAAAACTCTCACCCATGCTGAGATTAGTGACGTACTCTCACTGTCTGAAAGACCTTACATCATTAAGGTTGGGTATTTGCTCAGGTCAAGAAAAACCTTACCATCAGAATCCCACAATACTCTGTCCATGGGCCATTCCTCTTTGCTATACACTTCTCTGACATGAAGGCTGATATTAAAGGACTATATCTAACCACATCTGCTAATGATTGCAAAGTAGGATTATAAAATCCTATTCTGATAATCATATTTTCTAAAACTTATGGGCTTACCCTGAATGCCAAGAAAATGCAGCAGAGTGTCTTTTGTAACTCTAGAATCGCCACTGTATACTATATAGATAATATTCCACTTAAACTGACAAAGTCCATCAGGGACTTGGGCACATACATTGATAATAAACTCACCATTGACAACCACATCTCTGCTGTGTTTATAATACCTTTCTACTCTGGGCAAATTATCTGCCATGTTTTTACGTCAAGGGACAAAGAAGGTATAGCCCCATTTTTGTTCCTCCTTTATGTGGTCCATCACTGAAGAGAATGCCCCTTTGGCATGTGCCTCTCTAACCATCTAAACCATCTTGAGAGACCTTAATGTTACTTCACCAAAATACCCTCAGGTTTTAGTACCCTTAGCTACTCTGACAGACTAAAAGCCCTATCCCTCTATAAGGGTATATATCAGAAGACCAAATGGAAATAATAGCGAACAGCAAAACATCAAAAAGACCAGTCCTCAAACTTGCTGTTGTGGGGGGCTGCACCCCCCACACCACCAGCTAAATATATATTCCAACTCCAAGATTGCACTACAGTGAGGAAAGGGCAAATATTCCAATCTTCACTACACTGCAATCTCACAAACAGCACTTTGAAGTCCAGTCTTTTCTATGTTTTGCCGTTTGCTGTTATTTTCATTCGGTCTTCTGCTATAGACCCCTCTATTCTGTCTTATAGGCTCCTGAGGAGTGGACTCTTTTTGGCCTTTTGTGTTGTGAATTATCTTGCACTCTTTGAACTCTGTTACCTAAATCGAACCAGTGCTAAATCAAATACCTATACAGGCACATTAATAATACCAGCTGGTGTGACAAGTACCTAACCCATCACAGTCCCCATTTCTGGTACAGGGCTCCCTACATATCAAGTCGACTACTTCCTTGATGAGTTTTAAAACCAGTCTGGATGACTGGATTGGTGATCACAAATTTTCATCTGAGATATTTGGGGAAAATCTGCTTTTTGGGAGAACAATATTAATCTCCAGCCAATTTTGATGATATGGCTGAGCTCCTGGATGTTCTCCATGGCTGTAATCTTACAGAGTTCCAATGAACCTAAGGATGGTATTCTCAATGGTGGCAAATAAGTCACACCATGATCCTTAGACATACATTCTTAGAACTGTTCCAATCAATACTCCAGTCTTTGTATAACATTGCAGCATAATTTAGCTCCCCTGCCATTCATTACACAGATTGTGGCAGATTGTTTTTAAACCAATTCTTTTGTATTTAATTCAGCATGAGTCATGGTTTAAGTTTTACACTTTTACTGAACTAAATGTTTAGAAATGGTGCAAAAATAAACAGAATGATCTGACTCTCACCATATAAATCTGCATGTTGGCAGGAGAAGAGGTATAGAAACTATAAATGAAAGAGGGCATTCAGAGATGTTTTATTAAGTAAAGTATCACACTAAACTGTGAGTGAACTAATTAATTTACTTCACATGAAAATAAGGAGCTTTTCGATGTCACCCAAGTGACCATTACTTTGAACTATTTATTTTTTTGGTTTAGTATGAAAGAAAGCACATTTGGAATTTTTGTGTGCAACAAGATAAGCTCTATTTGTAACTTTTACATTATCTCTTTAGCTTTCTATCTGATTTCAGTGAAACAAGGCTCTGTCCATATTAACACTGCAAAATGTTTTGAATGATAGGTAGAAAAATGCCACAAATGTTATTAGAGTTAAAATGTATTTGTTTTTTTATCACTGCTGTTGAACAGCCTGCTATTCCTTAGTTATAAACATGTAGATTATGCAGTGACATGACATGCCATCTTTCAATAAATCAAGTGGGACATTTACAGATAATTTATGTAACAGAATAAAATGAATCTCCCATGGGCTCTTTGCAAATGTTTGTATATTAACTGGCAGAGGTATTTTTTGTGGCTGTCACCCTAGTTGTTACTGTCTATTATGTCTGTTTATAACCACATAAGTAACAAATAGAATACATGCCAAATTGCTTGCAGAGATTCTGGCAGTGATTTGCAAGGATCCACACAGGCAGAATAACTTGGGTTATAATGCTGCAATTTTTATATAACATACGTGTAAAAAGTGAACAAACTCAGTCAAAGTGCTGAGCCATAAAAGTATAAGAAATAAAGTCCTGATACAATGCCTTGTTCATATAGCCTGTCAGAGTGATAAATGGCCCCAATTCTGCTCTTTTATTCTTCCTCACAAATGCTGAATGAAGATATACATCTGGATTCAACAATCCTACTCTTGGGGTTAGAAAGGAAAATGTAATCACACGTATTAATCAAAACACGTTTCTCAAACTGACCCTGGGCATTTTTAATTTTAATTTTTTTCTGTCTTTTTTTTTTTTTTTTGCTAAACCAAGCATGCTAAAGATGACATGATGAGTGCAACTACCGCTAACATATGACGTTACTTCTTTTTCCTCTGAGATAGAGAAAGTATAATAAGAATTATTATGCTTGCCAATAACATAGCCACCTGATGAAATCCATAGAGGAGAGATAGTCTAAGAAAGGAACAGCCCACAGAATTACAAAACACAGTCACTCAGTACTTTGCGCTGCATGATAAGACAGCAGTTACTGACACAGAATTCTGATTTCCAAATCTTATAATACGGTTTTAAAAATATCATATTTTACCCTACTATCTAACTGAGAACAGTTACTTGAAAATAAGCTTTCTCCCCATCAGGCATTATCTACTACCAGTAATGCTTAAATCTTTCCTTCATAATTATAGCTAAATAACTCAAAAGTGTCTACAGTTTCATAAACAGCAAGCTGTGATGTATGGGGGCCATCAGGACAAGAAGGAAATAAAAGTCACACCAGATCTTCACTATTAATGCTGCTGAATACTTTAATACTATGCAGGAATATATTAAGTTCAAAGGTTAGTACCAGACAAGTAGTTATCTTTTTCTGGTTTAAGTTTCAGCTGCTTAACAACTCACAGCTGAACACTTGTCTATGTATCTCAGTGTAATACACACAAATACACAGATTGTGTCTGTAAATATATTTTCTCTGAACTTGTGCTACCTCACAAGCAGCATATTTATACACCATGGATATGAGGGTAGAGTCCTCATGTCAAATGATGCAGGGAAGACTAGAAACAGTTTTATTTAAAATCCACTACTGACTGGATACTAAGTAGCAGTAGGCAACCACCGGCTTGACAAAAATCCAGTATGACTTTTTTAAAAATAAATATAAAACGTTTATTCAGCAAGCACTTTCACATCTGCTTCATCAGACCGTAAAACATTTTCAAAGTACAAACACTTACTTAAATAGTAATCATGTGATAAAAATTAATTATCCAATTAACTTATTTAAAAAGACACAACAGCCTATAAAGTATATTTACTAAAGCATATGATGCATTCAATGACTTTCCTTGTAAATGAAATACTTTCATCCTAACTTATTATAAAGAAGGTTATATCCATGTTGTTATAACATATAACAAATTATATTAAAACAGCGATGTTTTCTGCTGCATATCTGCTCGCTGCAAATATATAAGTATGCAACTACCTCACCTTTTGTTATGTATGCGATGTTCTTATAAATATACATGAATATCTAATTAATACGTTTCCAATAAAGATTCCCTATAATTCAAACTTAACGTCTAAATTTGCTTCCACGATAATGCCTGAAATACCATGCATCAATAATAATAACATTCTTTCCCCTACACTATTTAGTCGGTATTCAAAACAACAGTATCTATAATATCACTAAAAATCTGCATAAGTGATTGTGATAGATTAATTAAAATAAGAGGAGCCTATATTTTCACTTGAAATAGTTATTTACGATATGTGTATTTAAGGCAAAGTTTTCTCTGACTGCAAAACGCTTTGAATATTTGCATTAATCATCCACAACTATGAAAAATTTTTTGTGAAATCACAATTACTGATGTTAAGGTTATAAATCCCAAAAACATAATTTGTTTTTGTATTACACATGTTAGATTATTAGCACTATGTTCTTACACTATGTTAAAAAATGGACATTACATTTAAAACATGAATTGGATACATATTACGGATCCTTATCTTCACATTGTATTATTTAATGGATACATTATATAACTACAAATTTTATATGTGTGCATGTTGATATATTACTAATGAAATGGATGGATACATATAAGTAACGCGTGTATGATTAAATAAGAATGATAATAATAAGTGATAAATAAAAATGAATAAATATGTAAAATGTAAAGGAATTTTTAATATACACATACTCCATGATAAATTAATGTATGGCCACTATGAAATTCTTTAGAGGTCATATAATATAATCAATTTATTTCAGGATTGTATATATGAATAAATTATGATTATACCTAAATACTGCATTCAAATTAATATAATATGACTAAAAATATGGTAACTGAAATGCATATTTAACCATATAATGAATTATTCTTATTATTAACTAATGTGACTTGATCTATTTCTTAGAATGGGCTTGATAGAGGCTCTTTCATTAAGACCTTTGCCTTTATCTGCCCTCATTCTAATAATTCAAGTTAACTCTTTGTTTTCTGTAACATTTCTTATATTTCCTTCTCTTATAGTTGGTTGATTTATATCAATCACCATATATTTAAATGTACGCTCACTACCATGTGACTGTACGTGCTTGGCTAGAGCATTATTTTGATAGTTCATCCTGATAGCATACAAGTGCTCCCTTATTCTATCTCGAAATGCCCTGTCAGTTTTTCCTATATAATAGGAAAAGCAGTATTGACATGTTGCCAAATATACTACATGCATAGTATTACAGTCTGCTGTTACCTTGAAATAATAAATTTTGCCCGTGAAGATAAGGATCCGTAATATGCATCCAATTCATGTTCTGACTCTGATGCTAGGGCCAGTGGCCCATGACAGGACTGGAAAAGTGGTTATCTTTTGATTGATGGAACTTGGGCTCTTACGTATATAAAAAAGACAGAGAGAGAGAGAGAGAGAGAGAGATTTATAGCTAGATAGGCAGATATATGAATAAATAAGCAAATTTCAAATTGAAGAATTAAAACTCAGCGGATTGCAAAAGGAAAACAAATGCTCTTCACGTTACCTTACAAAAAACTCTTTCCCTAGCAGCACCACATGACCAAATTTGTGTTAAAACTTTTAAGGAAAGTTTTCTATAAGTTAATGTGCAGGGTTGAACTGAGGGGCAGTGGGAGGGGTAAGGTTAGGGTTTGCACATCGGTAGGGTTGGGTGAGGGGGTGAAATTGCCCACTTCACCTTATTCATGTGTACTAACTCTAACCCTACCCTTGCCCCTAACCAAAAACCTTGCATGTTACCTTATGAAAAGCCCTTTTCCTAACAAAACCACTAAGCAGCACACACAGATACACTACCCAGGCATTACACACATGTAGAACACTAAAACTATTCCCTTACATAGCTCTTACTCTAACCCCAACACAAAAGTGCTTGCACACACACACTTACTCCGGTTGCTGAAACTCTCTGTATATCCAGAACTTTAAGCATTAACACATCCACCTACCTACCTTAACTCAAAGCACATCTCACAGCAAACAGATCCATTGAGCATTACTTATTTTGGCAATCCCTACAGTCAATGAAATGTAAGATTAACATGAAAATGCAGCAGTTTAGTCTGCTGATTAAAACAACATTTGACAGACTAAACTGTAACTCTCTCTCTCTGTATATATATATATATATATATATATATATATATATATATATATATATATCTACTTAAGTAGTTCGAACATATTACACGTTCGAACCACATATGGCCGAGACCATATCTTCAGACTTGTAATAGTTCGAACACTGAAGTAAAAAAAGAAAAAACAACAAAAAACAAAATTAAACATCTGTAGTGGGGGGGGGGGCCCCCACACCCCCCCCTTACCTAAATATACCAACTCCGAAATCACACTACATTGAGGAAAAGGGAAGGGAAATCTTCCCATTCCACACTGTACGGAGATCTCCATTCAGTCAGAGAGAACATTTACAAGTTCGAACATATGGTCTCAGCCATATGAGGTTCGATCTACTGAAGGGGACCCATATATATATATATATATATATATATATGTATATATATGTATATATATATATATATATATATATGTATATATATTTAGGTATAAAAAGATGCAGTAAGGACCACTAATTCATAAAAACAACTTAGTTTTATTAAAGAAAAGTAAAATAATAGGCTGGTGCAAACTCTTCTCAAATATAAAGTACCTGTTCTGTTAAGGTTCCAGTCTCTGTTGTAGGTCCATGCACAGTCTAAGGTGCTTCACTCCCCTGGATTCCTTGCAGGAAGATGTCCAAGATTCTTCAAGGTATTCAGGAATGGCTTCTCCTTTGCTGCAGTACACTGCTTTCCCAGCACAAACTCCTCCAGGATCAGTCAGGCAAGTTCTCTGACAAACAGGGCTATAGCCCTTCTTGTCACACACCACTTTGTTAGAATAATTAGCATGTTAACAACAATTCCCATGGGACCCTCTCCAGCTAACATAAAAATTGTATTTGTCTGCATTACAAAAACATCACTCATTAAAATATTTAGAACATTCTTTTTGCATTGATATTATTGTTATTACCATATTTTCTCTCAGAGTTATATCACTTTGGTGATAACTGCCACTATAATAAATTGATATGAGATTGAAAATCCTGATTTTAGACCCACTAAATTAGTTGAGTTCCAGACATGCCATCTGCTTTGTGGTGGGTTAGGCCTGACAGATGTTTTAAAGTGAACTTAAATGGTTCACATCTTGTTGCTTGTGTAACTACATATCAGGGGGGCATAACAGTCAACGTCTTAGCACAAAAAATCAAGTAAAAAATAATGGGGAGACAAAGTCCCAAAAATAGGGACACATTTTAAATACTGTTCCTATAAACTTAGAAAGTTGCTAGAATAAAAGATCCTGTGTTACCAGGCTTTTTCTGAAAGATATGGAATCTGAAACTTGAATGTCTGTCATTATTTAGTGAATTTAGTCCTCACTGATTTGCCACAATTTCCTGAGGAGCAGACCAACAATATGGGGCAAAAATCTGGACAGTTGAAAGGTATGGAGCGGGGGGGGCATGGCTTCTGGCCAGTATAAAGTTGCTGCCATCCAGACAATACTTCATTAATGAGACTGCCAACTTGATCATCAACCACTCCATCTTGCTTGTGGAATACCTGATATGTGGCGCTGTTTAGCCTGTGAATTAAAAAAGCGCATCAAAGTCCTGTGGAAGCACTGCTCCTAGGCCTACCTGTGATGCAACATTATAAACTATGAAAGGTTTAACAAAATCTTTGAATGCTAAAGCAGGTTCTTAACAAAATGCTTCCTTCAAATGTTGAGAAGAATTATCCGCCTCTACTGTCCATTTTACTTTATGGGGCATGATACAGATGCAAAACTGAGTAAAAAAAAGAAAGATAGTACTCAGTCCCAAGAATGCTCTTATTTGCCTTTTAGGCCTAGAATAAGCATATTTCTCATTCATTCTAAGTTTACTGTATGGGGGTCTGACAATTCCCTTTTCTATTACATAGTAAGACAAATTTCAAAAGAAACCAGCTCCAAAAATCCAACCTGAAACCTCTGCATTTGATAGTTCAGGACTAAAAGTAATCCACCAGAAATGGATTGAGGCAACAACAGTGAAATCCTCCCAAGAAAGTTCAAAAATAATAACTGACTTCTATAGGAAACCATTATTTAAAAGGAGAAAAAAACAGGCTTGTGTATTTCCTTAAAATTATCAGAATATACTCTTTCTTTCAACTGTCTACTTGTCCTCCTCACATGAAATATCTACAAGTTACACAGGATGCAACATATACTACACTTTAAACAGACACAAAATCTGCCATTATTCCCAAAGTACAACCAGTAGCTATTCATATATCTTTAAGGGATGTTTTTTTCTTTATTTCTATCAGGATAGCCAGCACAGTTAACAATCTTAAGTCTAAAATTTTACACTAGATCAATCAATTTGAAATTAATAATGTAATCTAAAGAAGAAGAACAACTGAACTGGTTGATGGAGGCTTCAGTAAATTTAATCTGTTTAATCCTGTTCTCAATGCTGTCATTGATTTGTTTGAAAAAGTATGTTTAATGGATATTAGGTGTCTTATTGCTGCCCAAAAACAGCATACATGTTTTTAATTTAACTGTGACTGAAAAAAAAAAACAAGTGTTAGACAAACTAATGATGAAGCAATATTGGTTATGGACTCTGACCATTATTTCAGGAGTATGGAAAACTTGGAGAATGGTCATTCTTTTCTGAATGCAGAGAAAAGTGACATGGTGAAGCTTATAAAGATATTGTTTTAAATGATTTATTGCTAAATGCTTTTATTGCTGACAAGATTTTTACATTTTGTAAAATTTTACATCCTGTCTTTCCCATTATTTATGGTATTCTCAATGTTCTTGTAGATTCAGATAATCCCCCTTTTAGAACAGAAATTAGTGTTAGGAGCTCACAATCTAAGCCCCTAGCAAGTGTGGTGGAGCATTATTTGAAATCCATGATTGAGTTAATCCCATTGTACATTACAGATTATTTTGATTTTATTAAGAAACTGAAAACATTTCTTTTGACCAAACCTTATTTTTTTATATTAGACATTAAGTACTTATATACTATAATTCTTCACAGTTGGAAATTACTCAGATGATTGCCTTTGTTGACAAAATAAGTTTTAGATTAGTTATTTCTTTTTGACAACTATTTTAGAAAATAATTACTTTTTAGTTAATGGACAGTTTTGCCATGGGAGCTGAGATAGCCCCCATATTTCCCCAAACTTTTTACACATTTATACATACATACAAACACATATTTCTGGCACGGGCAATAATGCTGCGCTATATACCCAATCATTCCCATAATGCATCCCAGTTAATCTTAAAAATATCTAAACTAGTGCTTGCTTTAATATAATTTGGTAGTCTATTCCATGCATTAGCTACTTCTCAGTGCACTGATTAGTACATCACACATTCCTATATAATCTGTTTTGAAGAACCTACTAATTAACCTGCCTAGATGTATATCCTACACAGGTTCTCCAATGATTCTCTACTACTCTTTGATAACCCCAAACATTCCCAGAGGTAGTTGTCTCAAAATGCCCTATATACCTAAATATAGTCTCCTCTTAAATATCTATGTGTGACACTGTACTAGTTCTGATATTTTCATCTTTAATAACTTCCATTTTCATATTCATGGATGACCTTGGTATATTTCTACTGTACTCTTTCAAATTTACTCATGATAGTTTGCTTACTGGGTTTTCATATTAGTAGTCCATAGTCTAGTTTGGGTATGACTTAACTTATAAACAATGATTTCATCATTTCTGATTTCTTAGACTTTATAAATCTTTTTGTACATCCTATAGCTTTATAACTATTATTAACCAATTGACTGATATGGTCAGAAAAAAACGCAAAGCCATATATCCATGTCAGTAAATTAATCTACATTTTCAATCCCCGTGTATTGTATGAAATATTTACCCTACCAGCTATGACTCCCAAATATCAAATGTTTAGTTTTTGATGCCTTTATCAGCATATAATTCACCCTGTGTCCAAATGGTCAATTTAGTCAAATTATTTTGTAGACATGCTCTATCTGTAAAGCATTTAATCAGTTTATCCATTTTCAAATCATCTTCATACAGACCACCTTCAGATGAAAAAGATAAATTTGATTTGAAAGATACAACCTAAAAGTGTATGGGCCTACATGCTAACTGTAACCTAGAATTTCTCCTGTCCAACTAATGTATATTTGTCATGTCATATTTGTAAGCCATGCAACTATCCATCTTATCAAGATTACAATAATGCCTAATTGTGCTAATTTATTGATCAATGTTTTGTGTAAGATCCTAACAACAGCTGAAGTTAAGTCAATAGAAATTCATTTACAGCACACTTTTTCATTTATAGCTGTTAAGATATTATTATAGAGCATTGTGCTACAGGTAGTTATAGATCTATTTTCAGCATACAAATGTAGATATTTGGTTTCAACCTCCATCCTTTCCAGTTCTGACAATAATTTATTCAAAATAACATTATCCATTATTTTTTCCATAACAACAAAACCTACTTGTGGGTGTATATGCCTCTGGGTTTGTCATATTCCTCTTTCCCTTAAAGAGGGGTATAACAAATTGATGTCTTCATTCTTGAGGAATCTCCCCATGCTTAAACGATGTAGTGAATAACAGCTATAATGGTACTGTAAGTTCATGCTGAAGTGTTCTCAGGTCATTATTACTAATTCTGTATCCTCCCTGTGCATTGTTTGGGCAAGTTTGCATAGTTATTTTTCAATATAATCTAATTTAATTTCAGTATCTAAAATTACTTGGATGTCATTAGTATAATGTATCACCCCCTTTGAGGAGCCAAACTGTTTTGCATACAATTTTGCAAATAGGTTCATATGTTCAGAAGGTAAATTCTAGGTTAGGCGCCTTTGCAGGCTATTTTAGGCCTAGCTAATTTTTCTTTTGGTGCTCTTAACAACTTATCCCATTTGGCTATACATTGGTCTTATCCATCCCATGGTCAATAATTACCCCTAATAAGAATAACTGGGATCTTACCATACATAATCTGATGGGAGCAACACTTGAGATAAAGTATTTAGGAACTGCCTCTATCCATTAGTAGTGCAGGCGGCAGTCCTGGAGTAAATTTTCTGTTTCTCATACACAAATCTATGTTGCACTTGAAAATGGACAAGGGTGAACTTTTATGTGGATGGGGAGTCTGTTCCACAGCAGCAGTATCCTCTACAAAACATAACTGCTCCTCCGTATCATTCCGTTGCTGTTGCAGAAAATGTCTAGATCCCTAGACTCAGTATTTCTGATGTCATCTGACTTGCTGATGTGCAGTAAATCACCAAAAAGCAGTCTAAAGAGGCAAAAGTACTGAAAAATCGTATTCAGCATGCACTTTATTACAAAGTTGACTTTTCAGTCCACGGTTCCAAATACAGTTCCAAATACATGGACAAACGTAACTTCACAGTCCATACATCACCGGAACATTTACAGTCCACAGTTCCGATAAGCAGAAACACAAATGACTTTTCAGCCCACAATTTCACTCGAACATTAACGCAATTCACTGCCACAATGCGTTTTCATCTGCGATGACTTCCTCAGATGGAGATGCATACCCATATAATACCCAGCTTTTTATACTTCTTTTAATCAATCAACACCTTCAATCTGTAAAGCTCTTCCCAATGGTGAGCAAAAAGCCAGGTGGTACAGTGGTTAAGGTGTATGCCTTTCAATCACAAGGTGCAAGGTTTGATGCTCACCACTGGGAAGAGCTTTACAGATTGAAGGTGTTGATTGATTAAAAGAAGTATAAAAAGCTGGGTATTATATGGGTATGCATCTCCATCTGAGGAAGTCATCGCAGACGAAAATGCATTGTGGCAGTGAATTGCGTTAATGTTCGAGTGAAATTGTGGGCTGAAAAGTCATTTGTGTTTGTGCTTAGCGGAACTGTGGACTGTAAATGTTCCGGTGATGTATGGACTGTGAAGTTACATTTGTCCGTGTATTTGGAACTGTATTTGGAACTGTGGACTGAAAAGTCAACTTTGTAATAAAGTGCGTGCTGAATACGATTTTTCAGTACTTTTGCCTCTTTAGACTGCTTTTTGGTGATTTGCTGGTCAATATTTGAGCAGTTTTTTCCATTTTTGTCTTTGTGATGTGCAGTAAACCCAATAGTACAGGGTCGGAGGATGCCTCATATGCCAGACCCAGGTCACCTCTTAGTAGTCTGTAGGACACAGAGTACAGTGACAGGGCTTTGAGTCAGTCCATGTAGCATATGCTGTTTAAGCCTCGTATCATTTTAGTAAGGTATCTCTGTGGCCATTCCAGCTGTTGCATGTGTCTAGACAGATACATGCAAAAGAGTGAATTATATACGATGACTGGCCTAATGAGGGCTAAGCAAAGGGGGACAATGACATCCCTAGATCTAGACACAATCCCTTTGTTTATAAGCTGTGCAGTATAGAATATATCTATAATCTTTTGTGTTGCAGAATGAATTTTAGAATCTACACATACCCAGGGATTCATTAATGCCTAAACTAAGTGTACAGTATGAGTACACCGTTCTGAGTGAACATACAGCACAAGCATAACTCACACCTTCTTCCTCCTAATTTTAGTTTTCTTACTGAAATTCTTGCAGCCTTAAATATAATTTTTTTATAAAGGTTATAACAAAGTGAAGGCTACATATATACTTTGTGAAATCTTTCTGAGTGACTAGAAGGCATAAAAAATAAGGTAGGGATGCTCTTGAATATAGATCGTGTGCGCTTAGTATACATTTAGTGCAGGCATTAATGAATCTGGCCTACAGCCTATGAATTTGTATGTTTTTACTCCTAACACATTTTATGTATCTATAAAATAGTTTCCTATTATATGCCATATCTTTATATAAATTTTATTCAAAATGTTCCTGATCTTGTTTCATGCTATTTTTAATTTATCTCTCCAGTTTGTTTACTTCATTTTTTAAAGGTATAGATTGACTCTGTTTAGATTTCTTGCCTTTTTACCTCGCATTTTAATTAAATATTCTGTTCTTGGGGAAATATATCCTCCTGACCTTGTGTGCCTATATCTTGATGTTAAACATTTTTTTTTTGCTTTCAAACAATTTCTCTTTCAAAACCTGCCACATACCTTCTGCAGCCTTTCCAATGACTGCATAATTCCAATTAGTTTTATATTATGACTGTGCTGATTCCATATCTATGTTATCACTCTTCTGTCATTGGTTTGTATTTCAGGTTGACAAAATTGTCTAGCAGTACTTTAACCTTTATAATCCCTTGAGTAATGCACAGCAATGGTGGTAAAACTTTAGATGAAGTAGCAATCATCTCTTTAGGAACACAAACAATGTCCAGTAGGTTCCACTCCCTGATAGATTTATTTGCAATCTGCATTAACTGTTGTTCTTAGATATACATTGCAAATAATGTCCTTAGTATTGTTATATAATCAATATTATTCCAGTCTATTTCTGGTAAATTTAAAATCCCCAGTTATTATTATTTTCCATCATATGTTTCATGCAAGAAATTTATGAATTCCTCTAAGCAATCAAAACTTGACTTTGGTGGGTTATACACGCCAACATTTGTAATCTGTTTCAGGGTTGTCTTTATTGTCACATTTACACAATCTACAATGTTGGTGTTATCATCAAGTATGTAATAATCACAGGTCTCATAACAATCTTTAATACCTGTCATAACTCTTCCCCTGACTTTTTGTTAGAATGTCTGTTACAGTAAAAACATTTATAGACTGACACAATGGGCAGGATTCACGAAACCTCCGTGTAAGAGTTATAACTCTTACACGGAGGCTGCAGTTAAACGGAGTGATGTCAGCATGCTTTGCATATTCATGAGAGCATGCTGAATCACACCTAAGGCTAACACGGTCCGTGTAAGACAGTAGGGGGCGTGTCCGTAGGCCGAGCCCTGTAAGCGGACACGCCCCCAGAAGAGTAAAAGTGCCCAAAGTAAACACCCACGACAGAGTCCACGGAAATGTGAATAAACACAACACAACACATGCCCCCACAGACTATGAACAGAAAATATATAAATAAACATGTTATATATTTTTTAAATTGTAAAAATGTTTAACCGTGAGTGCTTCTTATGCTGGTGTGCCCGTAAGCGCAGCTACAGTTAGCAGTCAGTGGGAAAGCATATAAGAACTAAATATGCAAAGTAAGCCAAGAAGCAATAGCGTGGCGGTAGAGATGTTGGCTGAAGAGCAGGCATTCATGGTTCGAGCCCCCACAACACCAATTTTTATTTTTAGCAAAATAAGCACGAAACAAGTCCCTGACAAATATGTACACATAAAACCACATTTTATGTAAAATGTAATGAAATAGCCCATTTATATTGAAGAAATGTGAGGTAACAAAAGAATAAAAAATTCCAGATGTGCCCATAGCTGAGCTACAGTTTAACAGGGTGAGTGCATCTGCCCGTACATGAGCAGTGGTTTAACTGGTGCAAAATGAGTGCCCGTAGCTGAGCAGTGGTTTAACACACTGAATCTAAGTGCCCCTAGCTCAGCTGAGTGTAATATGCGTGCCGATAGCCAAATGAGGCTTAAACCAGCGTTCGCTTTGCGAGCTGCGCACGCAAACAAGCTAACCGACGGGCAACGCGTTTAGCAAGCCGTATCAAAACTGCCTTTACACAGACACACCCCTCAGCATGTCTAGACAGTCATGAAAAATAAAAAGTAGTGGCCAGGTTCGAACCCAGGATACTATACACCATAGTCAAGGTACCAAACCACTAAGCCATGACAGCAGTACCTATAAATGCAATAATAGCTAATATATAGGAATGAATACAAACTGGAGCATGACAATGCAGGTTTACTGAAGTTGATACAATTCCAAAATGGCCAATCGCAGATATGTGCGGGGAAAAACGGACTATATAAGCCCCATAGGCGGGAATACACAGCATAAACGATTGTAGAACTGAACTGCAGGCAGAATGACAGGAGTAGGAGAGGGTAGTTGCTTTCGAGCACAGAGGTGGGGCATTGAGGAGTCCAGGTACATGGTCTGGCTCCTAGTCCACAATCATGAGGCCCAACTCATGCAGGGCCAGGTCCTCTGGGGAGCATACAGGGCTGAGGCGTGGGACCGGTTGTCTCATGATCTCACCAGTGCCACAGGGATTCCAAGGACTGGTGAGCAGGTCCATCACCACCATGTGGACCTGAAGAGACGCAAGCAGGACCAACTGAACCTTTGGATCCAGGAGGCCCGGAAAATGCCCAACGCCCCACTACTGAGTAAGTTACATTTAATTATGTATGTAAGAAATTAAACTAGCTGATATTATGGAGATGTGTATTCCAATATTACTCCATTTATATTACAGCTGCAGGTGTCCGTTCTGCGAACCGCAGAGCCTATGGCGATAGGCTGGTGCGGTTGCGCCACCAGGCAGGTCAGTAATCCACTACCAGTAACTGTAAAGAAATATAAAAGTATGACAGTCAGCAAAAGAGTGCAGTGTAGTCACTAAGGAATAAAATGTGCAAGTAACAGTGTGAAAGTGTCTGCAAGTATTGCTTGATTACAAAAGTGTGTTGCAGCCTGTGCGCCAAACAGAAAAATGAAAATGTCTGACATAAATTCTGAAATAAAAATGCCCCACCTGTAAGAAAATAGTACACAACCTGCAGCAGGCCGAAAAGTATAGCTGCAGAAGATGATGAAATCACATGTGTGAAATATATCCCTGTTGAAATACTGAAACATGACAGAAGTTAGACTGCTGGAAAGGATTGTAATAACTACAGGTAAAACATGTCAATAAAGCCTAGAAGTAAGTACCATCCTGAATAGTAAAATGAAAACAAGTGAGAGAGTGTGAGAAAGTGTCATGAATCCAGCAATACAGTAGTAATAACCCCTGAATAAAGTATACTGCAGTCAAGACAGAATGAAATGCATGTGAGAATCAAAACCAAACAGCGAAATCTGTTCAAAGTGTTGCTGCATCTGGAATGTGTATCCCAAAATCTGGATATGTTGCTCTCAGTCTGCAATATGCAGATAGTATGATTGTCTGATATACCAAACATCCACACTTGTCTACAGCTATATAAAGCAAATGTAGCAGGATGATGTAGCTGAACAAAGCTAGATATGAATGTGTATGAAGAACAATAAAATGTATATTGATGTTGCAGTAACAGTCCTATCACCAAGTTGAAATAGTTATCATATAGGAAACTGTAGTTAGAACAGTAGTGTGTATATATCTGTAGCTATTAGAAATGTACAGCATATGTATTGGTATTTGAAGGTGTTAATATTATTTTCCTCACCCCACCCTATAACCACATATAACCCATTCCACGTGAAAATGGTATGTGCAATCACAATTAACACCCCTGGACGTTTGTCCTGTTGGTCATATATATTTGCATGTCCGTTGATGCATCTGCCCTGTTCATACATCCAAACCTGATGGCCTGTTGCCATCAATTAACCCTGCATGTTGTTGGACTGTGTATTGCTGTTCAAATTATGCATGTGCTATGCACGCTGTTCAATGGTGTGAATATATGGGTGTTTGGTTAATGGGAATACTAATGCATGCTGTTACAACTAATTGTGAATGGTATTATATGTCACTAACCCAAACTGTCATGACATAATGTAAAACATAGGACGACAGGGAAGGCGGGTTCCAGCGGACCCACCTCTCCCACCTCAGCTGGCGAGTGCACCTGGCACTAGTGCCCAGTCTGGACCCTCCTCCGGTGGCCCTGTGCCACCTGCGGGTGGAAGCGCTGCAGGGGATGGGGCTCACCCCCCCTCTGCAAGTGTGGCCGGAGGAGAACCACCACTCACCCTCTGTAGCATCCGGACTGTGGTGCGTAGGGAGATTCAGGACTCTGTTCTCGAGCCCCTACGCCAGCTTGAGGCATGGGTGGCACAACTTACGGGCATGCCTGTTGCCCAGCCTACACAGCCCCCAGCACAGCCCTGTCCTGGGCAGTGAAGGAACAGTGGCAACTGCCTATGGGTGGGGATATCAGTTCCACTGTTGCCATCTGTGGGCTCATGGGCTCTGGATATCCAAACCTCCGTCCCCGTCAATTGTGTAACCCCCCCACATGTGTCACACACCACCCCTGTATGCGTCTTGTTTGTCTTGTCTGTTTACCTACCCAACCTACCTCCCCAGCTGTACCGACTTCCTTCATCTGACATACCACTCTCACCAGGAAAAAAAAAAAAAGGGCACTCTGTACCCACAAAAAAATTACGCCCCATACATAGCTGCCCATTCCGCACATATGTCTACCAGACATGGAAACTATCAATTACAATTGGCTGTACAACAAGTATTACTGTTGTCCTTACACCTCTCTCAGGGGTGGAAGGTATCAAATGTCACACCAAATTACAAACATATGCACAGCTGTTGCTGATGAAGGAATGGGCAGCTATGGGCCTTACCTATATCCCTCCTGCAAAACCCAAGCTTGTTTCCCTACTGTCTTACCCTCTTTGTGACCCCTTTTTCACCACTTTCCTGTCTCCCCATTTTCATTTCTTTCAAAGAAAATAGCACGGGTGTGCGCAAGAGTAAGCACGTTTAAGCGGTTGTAAGTGGGTGTGCGCAGAGCTAAACGCCAGTGCGCATGCGTGAGCTCCGCGCAAACCAGCGCTAACCCGGTTATAACTGCTTAAAAGTGCCTTAGTCACTTTGATTGACAGGTCCTGCAGTCAGTTCAGAAGCAAAATAAAATCCCACTGGCAGTCCCGAACCCAGGACCTTGGAAACAGTAGTCTGCATGACTTACCACTAAGCCATGACTCTTATACAAGAACATTGTGCTAAAATAAATATATCATGTAATAGTAGGAATGAATGTAAAGGGAATATAGGATGTGTAGTACACAAAGCATGTCATTTGGAATTACTGTCAAAACTAGTGGATTTCCATAATAGTAGTGTGTGAACAGAAACAGCCATGCTAGTTGGTAGCTAGTAGGTAATAATGTCACTATAGCACCTTGCAAGCCACACACATACTCACAGCAGGATAATCACTGCCCATACCCCACAACCTCTTACAGGAACACATCCGGACCAAGTAATAAAATATGTGGAGCAAAGGCCCAAAACCAGGGACACATTACAAATAATGTTACAACAAATGCAGACAGTTCAGAGAGTAACAGGGTCTGCATTTTGTGGGATGTTTGGAAGGGTATGAAGTCTGAAACTTGAATGTTTGTCACTATATTCTGACTTGAGCCCAGAGTGATTTGCCAGAAAAAGCTGTGCATGAGATATTGACCAAAATATGAGGCAGAAATGTGGACAACCTGCAAATATTTGTACACATGAGAGGTCTGACACCACCATATTTGAATAGTTAAGAGCCTAGACATAGCAACAGTGAATGACTTACAGGGATGCCCCACAGACTCCATGTGAAATGTACAAACAGTAGGCAGAAAGGTGTAACAACACATGCAATGGTAACTATGGAGTCCTGAAAGTATTCACCACTTGCATGGCAGAATAAGTGTAGTAATACATATGCTCATGCTAACCCACAGTCACAACTGCAGCATACCAGACAATTTAATGGGTGTACCCCACTGATATGTACCATTCCATGAGGCAGATAACAGATGAAGCTGAGAGTC
Source organism: Protopterus annectens (assembly GCF_019279795.1). NCBI lineage: Eukaryota > Metazoa > Chordata > Ceratodontiformes > Protopteridae > Protopterus > Protopterus annectens. The sequence continues at coordinate 1,035,601,144 of NC_056748.1, forward strand.
TCTGGGGCCTGCTCAGCAGCATACTCAAATACCCTAATAGATGTCAAGGCCCACACCATGGCCAGACCACACTGCATGCTGTAACACCCTAGCAGATATAGCAAGCATTCCAAGGTATGAATGTACATGGAAAATAGGAAAGCTACAGCAGCACACTACAGTCAGGACACCTAGCAGGCATACAAGTAGTGACTGTAAAGGGCATATATTGAAGCCTTAGCAACAAAGTGCAAGCAAAAGTGAAAGGAAAGCACACACACACACACACACATTAACAGTGGTAGTAGTAGTTGTAGGTGTCAGTGTACATACACAGTTAGTACAGGAAACTGGAGAAATGAATGGAGGAATGTTAATCTACAACACAGCTGGAAATATGAGAGAGATACCAACCTTTACACTCACAGAACATTGTCCACAGCATACCAGCATGGTCCCTGCCCTTAAAATCTGAAAGGGCTATGCCTATCTCACATACCTTTTTATAGCACTGTTCTGAAATCACAGTGAGAACTGCAATCAGTACACAACTGGCTGCATGCAATTAGCAAATGCTGGCTAACAGTTGGTGCAGAGGCCATCACATGGGCATATGCAGATACCTACAAAAGTATGCTGTACTCCCAGTCCACACATGCAATACTTTCATTGCACCCTGTGGAGGACGTGAGAGACAGACAGACAGACAGACAGACAGAGAGAGAGAGAGAGACAGAGACAGAGACAGAGAAAATTGAAATTAAGCAGACACAAACAAAACTGTTCAGCAACAGCCACCTGAAAGCTGACAACTGGGAAGTGGAGCAGCAGGACAGAAAACCAGATGGCAACACAAGTAGCTGTGACAAACACAGGTAATGTAAAGTAATACTATAAAGGTCTACATACTGTGAACCCTCCATATGTGTCATTGGTCTGTATCCATATGTATATGAAGATGTGTAAAGGGCAGGGGACATACAGCAACTATCAGTGAAGACTGTACATACATTTGTATGTGAGAGCATCTATGTGCACATATCAATGTAGGTTGACTGTAGGTTGTAGTGCAATGTACAAAGTAGGTTTCACAGTTATGTATGTTTAGCAGTATGTTAGTGTGTGTATACAGTATGGTAGACAAACATGTTGATATACCTGTCTATCATATGGATACGCATGTATGTCAAAATATGTATGTATATATATATATATATATATATATATATATATATATATATATATATGATATGCATATATGTATACATACATAGAGAGAGATGTAGGAATACATAGACAGATGTAGATAGATAGAATATGTACAAACATATATATGTAATGCACACATACAGATATAGATATATGTAGATACATATACATAGACAGACTGATCTGACTATCTACAGGTATGACTGTATATGACAATCTCAACACACCCTGTCCCACCCCCTCTGTCACTCTCACCCCCTCTGTGTCCCCCCCCTCTCCACATCTATAGCAATATATGTACATCAATATATATATGTGTATATGTATACAGACATATATATATATATATATATATATATATATATATAGATATATCTATATACATATATATATATATATATATATATATATATATATATAGAGAGAGAGAGAGATGTATATAAATTCTGAGTGAGGCACATGTGTACAGATGTATTGCAACAGGTGCCTGGTGACAAAGGCATGGAGTGAACACCAGTGTCAAAACCGGAGTACCATACCACATTTCAAATCACCTACACCAGTAACCACCAGATATGTGATTGGCTGCCCACCACTGCATGTGTCAGGGGTGAACAGGGTCATAAATGTGTACAATAGTGGCCCCAATGATATTCACAGTGGCACACTATTCCTGGAATACCTGCACATGGTATGTGTCAGCAGACATGATGTGTCAGCTATGGACATGTAGGTCGGTGTACCCCTCCACACAATGGATGCCATGGTATGGACCTCACATGACAGCTACAGATATGGAGAAGGACACAGTGACATGTACAACACTGTGACAATGCACTCAAACACATTACCAATGCACAGTGACTGACAACACCACAGAGTACACATATACTACCCACATAGAGGTTACCACTCCCAGATTTACATACGTAAGTCACACCCAAGACAGATGTCCAACAACCATAGTAACACCTCACACCATCTATTACCTAAATGACTGCTGTGTGTCGTCCATGCCACTGCAATAGAGAGCACATGTGGAGGTAAAAGTTCCTACCCACAGATAAGACATACCCTGCAATAAACCACACAGTGTTAAGAAGCAAGACTCCCCATGAGTACATGTCACACATACCCCTGCTGAATGTTAGTCAGATAGGTAATATGCCATATGAGTCACCCTGTGTAACTGTGTGACAGCAGCAGGTACCATCACACCACATGTGTCACAATGGTCAGGGTAGCAGAACAGTATGCTGCTGTAGTCCCAGGGCAATAGCATATTGTATAGTATTGTATTGTAATGTAATGTATTGTGTTGTATTGTATTGGTATGTTGAGGTGCCTCCTTCGTGGAGTGGAACCACTGCTGCTGTGCCAGTGTACAGGTACATATCCTGTAGTCAGGCTAGTGTTACATAGCACTTCTATATGTGTGTTTAGCTCCTGTCAGAGTTTATGTAGCATGCAACTGGGGATACCATCAGGTCCCAGTCATGTTGTGTATTCTGCTTTCCTGAGGGGCTCTCACCTGGACATCTGTGATGACAGGGAGGTTACAGTCAGCTGGGATAACTATGTCTTATTTTGGGGAGAGGGTGGGTGACACCTGCACTGAACCTGTCTGCCACAATGTTGTCAATATCTGTGGTGTCAGTGAAATATTTGTTGTTGTGTACTAACTATGGGCATAGAGGATGGATTCTGACCAGGTTGCTAACATAACTGAAGAAGGCCTTCTGGTTATCTGTAGTGTCCCTCTTGATTTCCCTCTCAAAGTTGCCCATGGATGTTTGTATGATGGAAAATAGATCCTTACTAGTGCTGCTCAGACATGCCCTCCCTTTATGGAATTATGCTCTGTCTTGCAGTAGCTTCCATCTTCTGTAATACAATCTGTCTATGGCTGGGGTCCACCAGACAGGATGCTGTCCCTTTGTGGAGATTGTCTTGGTCATATATGGGATTGCATGATCCATGCATTCTCGGAGATGTCTGTAGAAAGCAATTGTGTAGGGGTCAGCATTGTGGGTTGTATCTGCCACTGGCCCAGTGGGCTGAAAGGATACCATGTCACTGTTACAAAGTGTAAAGTTTGCATCTGTAATGTTATTCACTATCGTCGTTTGTGCTGGTGGTGGAGGTGGGATATGTATATCCAGGGCAATTAGTGTGTGGTCAGCTCACAGTAGTTGATGATGTAGGCCATACAGTACCTAGATACAAACCCCCAGAGTGAGGAGATGCTCTTGACCTGAATCAGTGTTCTGACTGCTGGGGTTTGGTAGTATGTCGTATGGAGTGTGCCAGGTACTGTTGCACAGTTGCTGGCTGAGCACTGATATCTGGCCATTTACATGTGTATCCACCAATAGACAGATGCTATATATGTGAGATATGTTGTATCATAACAGTCGAGTAGCATGTATAGTATGTGTGCCAAATTCTGCTGACATATATTGCTGATATCAGGTTATTTTCTTTTTCAGGTACATGGCTCACCCGCCGAATCCCACTTACTCCACAGCTGAGGATGAGGAGATACACCAGAGCCTGGTGCGGGATTATGCAATACTCTTTTCCCGCACCAGCCAGAATCAGCAGGAGAGGGCTGCACTGTGGCAAGACCTGGTCCGTCGGGTAAATGACATAGGCACGCATAATAGGACATATGAGCAGGTACGACATCACTGCAGTGATTTAATCAGAAATGTCCGTCAGTGTGCATCGGATATCCACAGGCAACAGGTCGCCACAGGTGGTGGGGTGGCTACACATCCCCCACTCACCAGACTGGAGGGACTACTCATGAGTGTAGTGGCTCCAGTCCGCCAGCAACAACAACAGCAGCAGACATGCATTATGATGGAGGCTGGAGCCACGCAGCAGCAAGACAGTGAACGTGCAGGTAATATGCCATATGTATAGTTGACTGTTGTGTAAACTGATAGTTAATGCATGTGTGAGGTGTGTCCTTGGTTTGTAGCTGTCACCATAGTATTTAATGTGCAAGTGTGATATCCTCAATATTAGCAGCTGACCTGTGAAAGGCAGCTGTTGTACTACTGACCTGTATCATACTCAGTAACAATGGCACAGTTGTGCCCACTGACATTAGTTTCTTCACGTCTGCAGGTCCCTCCGGTGTAACAGCAATGCAGCCTATCCATGCTGGTGAGTGTGTATTAACAATTCCTGTAATAGTCTTGATAGTAATATTAGGCTCACTTAGTAGTGCTCTTTGTATGCATGTAGGTGTGTCTGTGTCTGTGTGTTGATATCACGCATACCGAGTACTGTACAATTGTGTGAAACTGTGTGCATGTGTGCACCTGTGCATGTGTGCACGTGTGCATGTGCGCACCTGTGCATGTGTGCACGTGCACACGTGTGCATGTGTGCACGTGTGCACCTGTGCATGTGTGCATGTGTGCACCTGTGCATGTGCGCATGTGTGCATGTGTTCACCTGTGCATGTGCGCATGTGCGCACCTGTGCACGTGCGCATGTGCGCATGTGTGCATGTGTGCATCACTGGTAATGTATAGACATTGTAAACTGTGTTTCCTGTTTCCCTCCCACAGGTTCTGGTGCTGCTTTGGTGTCATGTAGCAGGGAACCTGAATCAGGTGCCATAGGTACTGATAATGATGACATCTGTGTAATGGCACAGGAAGGTATGCCAGGGTCCGCCATTGGTCAGCCGATTGACAGTACACAGCTGTCGACCCCATCAATGCGCACAGTTATCCTGCCAATACACCCTTTGTCACCAATGTCCCTAGGTGATGGACAGCATACAGTGGGCATTGACCAGGGTAATGTGGTATCTGTGGCACGTGCCTCCCCACACAGCAGCCATGGGCATGGCCCAGAGATGGTACCACATAGACAAATGTCCAGGGGTTCTTGTGGGAGCATCCGTGGGCGTACTGCCCCTGTCAGACGTGCCCACAGAGGTCTTACAACCTCAGCTATGTTTCGGGCTGTCATGCAGGAACGGTACACCAGACAGGGTCTGAGAGAGCTGACAGCATGTCGCACAGCCATGACTGACAGTATGCGTGACATTGCGGCTACCATCCGTGATTTCACCGATGTCATAGACAGACGTTGTGGGGACATATTAGACCGGTTCCACAACTACATGTCCATGAGCCAGGGCGATGGTGGACGGTTGAGGTGTCGACATGGCCATATGCCAGCAACAGCAGCAGCTGGCAGTCGTCACGGATGACAACAGGGCCTAGGCCGCCCCCGTAGTGCCATCAGTAGCCCCAGCAATGCTGGGTCTGTGCTGTCATCAGACCGCCCCAGGAGACCACGTGCACGTGGCTCTGGCCAGGCCCGACAGGGATCTGTGTCCAGTCAACGAACACCTGCTTCTGATGACAGTACCCAGTCTGGGTTGGTACCGGATACGGTCCATAGCACCCATGCAAGGCACAGGTACTGTGTCCGTGGCCAGAGACACTGATCTGTATGACCTGGCAGGTACAGTCTGTGGCTGTCCACAAACACCAGTATATGGCAGCCATGAGGTGGAACTGTGTGCATCCATACACACATGCGAATTGACAACACCTAGGGCTACCGCATACACGCACACACTGCATCAACATTGCCCCACCTTCTACTGCTGTCCCTCACCAACACACATACACATACATGTCAATCGGTGGTATCGGTGGCTGACTCAGGCATACCAAGTTCACACCTTGTGCATATGATGAAACTGTGCCACCTCCTGCAATCTGTAACAACTGTGCAGGTACAGGTTAACATGTTGCTGATGCACAGGGTGACCACATAGATGTGTAGTAATAGTATCATGTTGTTAACAGTACTGTGTGCTGAATTAATTGTGGGTATATCACAGCATGCCTGATGCAGTAAGGGTGTGATTGTCATGTACTGTTGTCTACACCCATGGTAAGTACCATAGTGTATCATCTGCACATGTTGGCATACTGGTGGTAATGATGTCAACAGAAGGCTACATACATAGGTAGCACAGGAGATAAGGTAATGAATGTAGTAATACGCAATGATGGACATGTAAACTGCAAGTGGCATGTTGCCCACACTGGACTCTGCAATGCGGATGTTTGAGGATGTTGATATGTGTGCAGTACTACACGACTGGTACAGGACACACAGGTGCACCCTAGCACTGCAAGCTCACATCTCATACCATGCTAGACAGCCCCAACACACAAAACTAACTGTCACAGGAGGGAGAGTCCCCATATATGTCAGGGATACTGTGGTGGCAGGCCAGGTAGCATACATCCTACTAAGTATGGAACCACTGAGTGAAGGCTCAGTGTCTGTTATTTGACGTGTATTATTGCAGGCATGAGCACATGGGTTTCCATCCAGTTATTGTACATCCTGACAGTACATGGTCTGTACACTTGTGTGCGCTGAGACTGGACCCTAGCCATCTGACCCGTGTATTTCCATGTACATGTGCATAGTGCCTGCATATTTGCAGTGTTACCTACTGGAAGTGGTACAGCTTGTTTGTTGTACAATGGACTACATGCAGCCCTGTTTACTGTAGCTTTGTTTGCATGCATGTTTGCTTGCAATTACCCTGGAATACTGATCCCACCTGCAATGCATAGTTATAGAGCTTCTGTGGACTCCTAGTGCCATCTGCATAGCTTACTATATGTATGTCCATGTCTCACTTGACAGAATGTCACTGTTTGTCCTGTTCACATGTACGTTGCCTGTGACACAGTGCATATGACTTACCTGGCATGTGTCCGCGTGAGCAGTCATATATGCTACTGCTAACTAATCACAGGCACTACACCTTCACATATTCATCTTCTGGTGAACCACCTGCTTCGCTAGGGACGGCCTGCACCTGTCACCTCTGGGCTTTCAGATATTGGCAAAGGCTCTTGCTACCCCCATAGTGCCTATGTTAGGCAAGGCTCAAATGACAAACCCACCTTCATAGGTATCACAAGGGATAAGAAACTAAGAGTAATGCTACCCAACGCCAGAAGTCTAAACCTCAAGATGCATGCACCCGAAACTCTCCTTGGCATGGAGAACATCGATATCTGTGCAGTAACAGATGCCTGGTTCAGGGCTACTGAGAGCACACCAGCACTACCAGGTTTATCCTCATACCATGCTTTTTAGCCCCAAAACTTGGAACGAACCACAAATGGAGGGGGAGTATTGATATTCATCAAAGATACCCACACCTCCAGGTTGGTGGCAAAGCACCAAGCATCAGAGACTATCCATGTGCAACTAACAATGGGTGAAACTGCCTTCCAGGTTATAGCCTGGTACAGACCACCCTCCCAAACCCAAGAACTGCACTCAGCTGTCCTGTGAACAGTGGAAATATGAAGATCTCTCCAAACACCATTATATTGGGCGACGTCAACTACCCAAACATGGACTGGGAGCATGACTCTAGCTCCAACACCCTAGGCCAAAGATTCCTAGAATATATGAGCTCAAATGCTATGGAACAACTTGTTACCACTCCCACAAGAAGGGGAAACGTACTGGACCTGATCATCACCAACATGGGGACTCTATGCTCCAGACCAGAAGTGTATCCCTCACTGGTAAGATCGGACCATAAACTAATCTCACTGGATATTCACATCCCGACCCCACCCCCCGCCCAGAACACCACAGTGAACAACTTCTCTAAAGCAAATTTACACTCCTCAAAACTGAGGTGGAAACCTTCAAAGCCCCCGGGCCTGTGGAAACTACAGACCAGACCGCAGATTCCTCTATAAATGCATTCTATGGACACCTTCAGGAATGCATGGATCATGTGATCCCGAATAAAACCAAGACCCAATCCTCCAAAGGCAGGCGTCCTGTCTGGTGGACCCCAGCCATAAACAAACTACACAATAGAAGGAGGAAGCTACTAAATGATACAGCAAATTCACAAATAGGGAAGGCATCACTGATCAGTATTAGCAAATAACTACAGGCACTCATAAGATTGTCTAAGGCCAGCTTCGAGAGAAATTGCACAGGACACTAAGGATAATCACAAGGCTTTCTTTAGTTATGTTAGGAACCTGGGTGGTAATTCCCAGATATGCTCAGAGGTAGTCCAAAATGTCAGTAGAAACACCAAACCCACAGACATTGCCAACATTCTAGCTGACAGGTTCAGTGCAAACTTCTCACCCCCCTCCACACTGAAAGGGCAAATATGTATCCCAGCAGAGTGCTGCCCCCCTGACATCTCAGATGCTCAGGTAAGAGCCGCCCTCTCCAAAGCAATACACACTGCATCAATGGGACGAGACAGTGTCCCGGGCTGTGTCCTACATGACCACCAAGACGTGCTACTACCAAACATAAACCTACTGTTCAATCCCAGCCTTACTACAGGATATGTGTCCAAAGTGTGGCGTACAGCAACAGTGCTCCCTCTACAGAAAGGTGGTGCCTCAACGGATCCTGGACACTATCACCCCATAAGCCACACTAGCTTGGTCTGCAGAGCTATGGAAAGGATCATCATGGACCACATAAATATAGATATTGCGGACCTACATACACTGGTTCATACCCAGTTTGGCTTTGTTAAGGGCAGATCCTGCATCTCAAACCTGGTTGATTTCTTTGAAACAGTCACCAAGGCCATTGACGAGGGGAAGGTGGTTCACACAGCCTACCTGGACCTCGCAAAAGCCTTCAAAACAATAACCCACTCGGGCATTCTAGAGAAGCTCACCAGCTTAAATATAAGCCCCTATGTCACTAGATGGATTGCACACTGGCTCAAGGACAGAACCCACATGGTTAGAATTGCTGGAGCCATGCCAGACTCCAAACCAGTTACGAGTTGTGTCCCACAAGGCTCAGTCCTGGGACCTCTCTTGTTTGGTATATATTTATCGGAGGTACAGGCCAACACGGAAGGACTGTGGCTGACCAAATATGCAGATGACTGCAAACTGGCCGCCATAATCAACTCTCCAGCCGACACAAGCATCTTCCAAAGGGGAATCATAGAAACAGACAACTTGTGCCAGAGCCATGGCCTCCAGCTGAATGCAAAAGTGTGTATAGTCATCCCCTTTGGCAAAAACAAAGTGCCCACAAAGTACCACATAGGTGGTACTCCATTATGTACAGAAAAAGTAATTAGGGACCTGGGGACCCAAGTTGATAGCAATCTCTCATTTGACAACCACATGGCCAAAGTGGTTAGAAAGACATTGTATATAGCCCACCCCATCATGAAGGGATTCACATCTACATCAGGGGAGGACATCGTGCCTCTTTACTCATCCCTCATCAGGCCCATAATTGAGTACAATCTCCCTGTCAGGATGTACCTTACCAGACACCTGCAGCAACTGGAAAGACCCCACAAGTACCTCACCAAGAGGATCAAAGGGCTCAAACAGATGCCATATGCTGACCGGTTAAATAAACCCCAGCTCTACTCAGTGGCATACCGCCTGTTCAGAGGCGATCTGTGCCTAATGTATAACACCATGTCGAACCCGGAATTAATGGGCATGCTGCACCTGAGAATATCCAAATCCCATCTGGATACACACTTGAGAGACCTGAGCCTCAGCACTGAAATAAATAGGACATGCTGGAGGGAAAGATTCATAACCCAGAGGCTCACTTCCCTCTGGAAAAAAATCCCAGTCCAGGTTAGGAAGAGTCCCTCATTGACTCTCTTCAAGAGGAATCTTGATGAGTGGATGGGACATTGTAGGTTTACCCCGGGTATCACTTCTGTGTCACTGTTAGACAGAGGCACAGTATACTAACCTCGGAAAAGGGCATGGCAAGATATATTTACATTGGATGGCAACAGCCAAACACATTCTGGCTAGGTTCTTAAATGCCCTAGGGCAGATTGCCTAGTATGACGCTATGAACCTATGAACCTCTGTACCTTGTTCCCCACTGGCCCTATGTGCTGTTAATCACCATGGCAATCACAATACTATGGTAGCATGTTCAAAGGTCAGTTGTCAGTCACCTCTATGCTACAGTTGTGGAATATGTGGGTCATGTGGCAATGTCACAGCTGCCACATGTACACAGTCAACCCTCTCCCCTACACATGGATGTACAACACATGTATGAGATGGAACCACATAGCCAAACTGGGGACTAAGCACTCTGAACCCAGTACTGGCATAACCTGTCAGGTGGCATGCAATACTACAGTGACTACAATACCAGTCTGATGTAGACCTACACTGACAGCAATACAAGCACGTGAACACACTGGGCCATTCGTGGAGCCTTAGAATAGCATCCTGCCTGAGCGGCACACACCTCTGCAGCTGGCACACAGGCATACATTATGCCTGAACACATCACACATAACACACAAATCCTGTGTGCCAGTCACAGCCTGTACGGCTAGACAACACACCTGCCACAGTTGTGTTAGCTACCTTTATTGTCCGGTACAGCATGGTCACACTCACCAGGCTGGACAAGGTGAAGGTCACAGTGATATGCCTGTGGGGCACTATGGTCCACCACATAACACAAGCATACAGGTCAGTCAGAGGCATGGACACATATGACGCAGTCATTGTCCATGCCACATACCTTCTCCTGCTGTACTTGTAGGGTGCTGACATCATCAGTGTTTAGAAAGGGGAATGTGCATCCTGTAGTCTGTTCTCCTAGTTGCCAAAAGGGACATTTCCCTCACACACACTAACCCTCCACAGCCAAACACACACATTTGCCATTTGCAGGATTCAAACCCCTACCTAACTATGTTATGACACTCGAGACGGACGCATTAGCAGAGCGTGCTATTCGCATTACTGGGAGGTTTCCCTTCTCTTGCTGTACTTATAGGGTGCTGACATCATCAGTGTTTAGAAAGGGGAATGTGCATCCTGTAGTCTGTTCTCCTAGTTGCCAAAAGGGACATTTCCCTCACACACAATTGCACACACACTACCCCCCTCAGCCAAACACACACACTTGCCATTTACAGGATTCAAACCCCTACCTAACTATGTTATGACACTCGAGATGGACGCATTAGCAGAGTGCGCTATTCGCATTACTGGGAGGTTTCCCTTCTCTTGCTGTACTTATAGGGTGCTGACATCATCAGTGTTTAGAAAGGGGAATGTGCATCCTGTAGTCTGTTCTCCTAGTTGCCAAAAGGGACATTTCTCTCACACACAATTGCACACACACTAACCCCCCTCAGCCAAACACACACACTTGCCATTTGCAGGATTCAAACCCCTATCTAACTATGTTATGACACTCGAGACGGACGCATTAGCAGAGCGCGCTATTCGCATTACTGGGAGGTTTCCATTCTCTTGCTGTACTTATAGGGTGCTGACATCATCAGTGTTTAGAAAGGGGAATGTGCATCCTGTAGTCTGTTCTCCTAGTTGCCAAAAGGGACATTTCCCTCGCACACACACTAACCCCCCTCAGCCAACACACACACTTGCCATTTGCAGGATTCAAACCCCTATCTAACTATGTTATGACACTCGAGACGGACGCATTAGCAGAGCGTGCTATTCGCATTACTGGGAGGTTTCCCTTCTCTTGCTGTACTTATAGGGTGCTGACATCATCAGTGTTTAGAAAGGGGAATGTGCATCCTGTAGTCTGTTCTCCTAGTTGCCAAAAGGGACATTTCCCTCACACACTATTGCACACACACTAACCCCCCCTCAGCCAAACACACACACTTGCCATTTGCAGGATTCAAACCCCTACCTAATTATGTTATGACACTTGAGACAGACGCATTGGCGGAGCATGCTATTCGCATTACTGGGAGGTTTCCCTTCTCCTGCTATACTTATAGAATGCTGACATCATCAGTGTTTAGAAAGGGGAATGTGCATCCTGTAGTGTGTTTTCCCAGTTGCCAAAAGGGACATTCCTCTCCCACAGACTTACACACACACCAACCCCACACACACACACACTGAGCATTTGCAGGATTCAAACCCCTACCTAACTATGTTATGACACTTGAGACGGACGCATTAGCGGAGTGCGCTATTCGCATTACTGGGAGGTTTCTCTTCTCCTGCTGTACTTATAATAGGGTGCTGACATCATCGGTGTTTAGAAAGGGGAATGTGCATCCTGTGGGGAGGCAGACGCCAAGCACACTCTGGCTAAGCTGTCATTCCCTAGGGCAAACAGCCTAGTGTTGACCTCTACACCCATATGTTTAATTGTCAAATGCACATTATTTGTTGCTGATAGACTGTTTGCACGTCTTTATTGCCATAGCATTCCCTGTTTGTATGAACAACTTTGGTATCTGTGGAAGATGTTTGCATATGGGAGGGATCCACTATATCACGTATGTCTCTGGAGTCATTTAACTGTGTGCACTGGGCAGATTGCTGTAATGTGGTTGGTTCCTGGAATAACACGTAAAAATACAAGATATGTGTGGCCAGCTGCTAAACTGAGATTTGGCCTAAGTGTGTGAGCATGCCCAGTTCAGCCTTCCCATGGCATGTTGTCTGACATATGTCTCATTTATCAAAGTGTGTGAGCATGCCCAGTGTGAGCATTCCATATGTTGAACTCTGCAGCCCACCACATTTGTAGATGAGTGTGAACTTCAACAAATATCTCCCGTTTATGGTTGTGTGTTGTGTGTCATGTTGTGTAGTTACTGTACAACTGCTTTGTGTGTGAACACAACAGGATTATACTGTGCCTGCATTCTGGCTAGGTTCTTAAATGCCCTAGGGCAGATTGCCTAGTATGACGCTATGAACCTATGAACCTCTGTACCTTGTTCCCCATTGGCCCTATGTGCTGTTAATCACCATGGCAATCACAATACTATGGTAGCATGTTCAAAGGTCAGTTGTCAGTCACCTCTATGCTACAGTTGTGGAATATGTGGGTCATGTGGCAATGTCACAGCTGCCACATGTACACAGTCAACCCTCTCCCCTACACATGGACGTACAACACATGTATGAGATGGAACCACATAGCCAAACTGGGGACTAAGCACTCTGAACCCAGTACTGGCATAACCTGTCAGGTGGCATGCAATACTACAGTGACTACAATACCAGTCTGATGTAGACCTACACTGACAGCAATACAAGCACGTGAACACACTGGGCCATTCGTGGAGCCTTAGAATAGCATCCTGCCTGAGCGGCACACAGGCATACATTATGCCTGAACACATCACACATAACACACAAATCCTGTGTGCCAGTCACAGCCTGTATGGCTAGACAACACACCTGCCACAGTTGTGTTAGCTACCTTTATTGTCCGGTACAGTATGGTCACACTCACCAGGCTGGACAAGGTGAAGGTCACAGTGATATGCCTGTGGGGCACTATGGTCCACCACATAACACAAGCATACAGGTCAGTCAGAGGCATGGACACATATGACGCAGTCATTGTCCATGCCACATACCTTCTCCTGCTGTACTTGTAGGGTGCTGACATCATCAGTGTTTAGAAAGGGGAATGTGCATCCTGTAGTCTATTCTTCTAGTTGCCAAAAGGGACATTTCCCTCACACACAATTGCACACACACTACCCCCCTCAGCCAAACACACACACTTGCCATTTACAGGATTCAAACCCCTACCTAACTATGTTATGACACTCGAGACGGACGCATTAGCAGAGCGCGCTATTCGCATTACTGGGAGGTTTCCCTTCTCTTGCTGTACTTATAGGGTGCTGACATCATCAGTGTTTAGAAGGGGAATGTGCATCCTGTAGTCTGTTCTAGTTGCCAAAAAGGGACATTTCCCTCACACACAATTGCACACACACTAACCCCCCTCAGCCAAACACACACACTTGCCATTTACAGGATTCAAACCCCTATCTAACTATGTTATGACACTCGAGACGGATGCATTAGCAGAGCGCTATTCGCATTACTGGGAGGTTTCCCTTCTCTTGCTGTACTTATAGGGTGCTGACATCATCAGTGTTTAGAAAGGGGAATGTGCATCCTGTAGTCTGTTCTCCTAGTTGCCAAAAGGGACATTTCCCTTGCACACACACTAACCCCCCTCAGCCAAACACACACACTTGCCATTTGCAGGATTCAAACCCCTATCTAACTATGTTATGACACTCGAGACGGACGCATTAGCAGAGCGCTATTCGCATTACTGGGAGGTTTCCCTTCTCTTGCTGTACTTATAGGGTGCTGACATCATCAGTGTTTAGAAAGGGGAATGTGCATCCTGTAGTCTGTTCTCCTAGTTGCCAAAAGGGACATTTCCCTCACACACTATTGCACACACACTAACCCCCCTCAGCCAAACACACACACTTGCCGGATTCAAACCCCTACCTAACTATGTTATGACACTTGAGACAGACGCATTGGCGGAGCATGCTATTCGCATTACTGGGAGGTTTCCCTTCTCCTGCTATACTTATAGAGTGCTGACATCATCAGTGTTTAGAAAGGGGAATGTGCATCCTGTAGTGTGTTTTCCCAGTTGCCAAAAGGGACATTTCTCTCCCACAGACTTGCACACACACCAACCCCACACACACACACACACACACACTGAGCATTTGCAGGATTCAAACCCCTACCTAACTATGTTATAACACTTGAGACGGATGCATTAGCGGAGTGCGCTATTCGCATTACTGGGAGGTTTCTCTTCTCCTGCTGTACGTATAGGGTGCTGACATCATCGGTGTTTAGAAAGGGGAATGTGCATCCTGTGGGGAGGCAGACGCCAAGCACACTCTGGCTAAGCTGTCATTCCCTAGGGCAAACAGCCTAGTGTTGACCTCTACACCCATATGTTTAATTGTCAAATGCACATTATTTGTTGCTGATAGACTGTTTGCACGTCTTTATTGCCATAGCATTCCCTGTTTGTATGAACAACTTTGGTATCTGTGGAAGATGTTTGCATATGGGAGGGATCCACTATATCACATATGTCTCTGGAGTCATTTAACTGTGTGCACTGGGCAGATTGCTGTAATGTGGTTGGTTCCTGGAATAACACATAAAAATACAAGATATGTGTGGCCAACTGCTAAACTGAGATTTGGCCTAAGTGTGTGAGCATGCCCAGTTCAGCCTTCCCATGGCATGTTGTCTGACATATGTCTCATTTATCAAAGTGTGTGAGCATGCCCAGTGTGAGCATTCCATATGTTGAACTCTGCAGCCCACCACATTTGTGGATGAGTGTGAACTTCAACAAATATCTCCCGTTTATGGTTGTGTGTTGTGTGTCATGTTGTGTAGTTACTGTACAACTGCTTTGTGTGTGAACACAACAGGATTATACTGTGCCTGCAGGGTTTGCATGGGATACTTTGCATACAGTTGTCAACATCCTTTCACACTGACCTAACACTGTAGTACTGTATAGTGTACTGGTTCAGTACTTTGACTGTGTTGGACAGTATCCTGGGCTTTAGTCCTATCACTGCTTTACATTTCCATAGTGAGCACAACAGCCTGGTTAGGGGCCAGTTGTGCACATCTGACCATGTTGCATTATGTTCAGATATGAACTTCTTAAACCAGGCTTCTCCAACATTGGTAGTGTATTCCACAACATAGGTGTACATTTGCAAACACTAGCGATGTGCCCTAGTCCATTTCTAATGCTAGTCGGAGAGTGTGTTTGTCCTTCAACACACATTGTAAGTGGAGTTTGCCATGACATATGTCATGGTTAGTATACTGTGCCTCTGTCTACCTGTGACATGACAGTGATACCCAGGATAAAGCTACCATCTCCCATCCACTCATCAAGATTCCTCTTGAGGAAAATCGATAAGTGACTCTATGGGTAGCCTGTACTGGGAGTTTACTCATGGGTGGGGGTGGCTTCTGTGTTATGGATCATGCAGTACAGCTTGTCCTATGTAAGTCAGTGCTGGGGCTCAGGTCTCTCATGTGCATAGCTCACTGCCATTCAGATTGTACAAGGTGCAGCATGTTTATTGATACCAGCTTGGACATGGCTTTATACATCAGGCACAGCTTGCCTCTGGGTGGGCAGTATGGCAGTGTGTGTAGCTGCAGTTTGTTTAATCAGGCAACACATGGCATCTGTGCAAGCTCTTTGATACTCCTGGTGAGCTACTGTTGGGGACTTTACGGTTGATGGAGGTGTCTGCTGAGGTACATCCCACAGGGGCTATTGTAGTCAATTGTAATGCTGATGAAGGATGACTGCAGAGCCACAATGACCTCCCCTTATCTAGATCTGACAACCTTCATGATTAGGTGGGTATATGGTATGTTTCTGTAAACACTACAGCACGTTTGTCCAATGCAGGATATCTATCACCTTGTGTCCCCAGGTCTCTCATTACATGTTAAGTACGTAATGGGTTAACACCTATGTGGTAATTGGTGGGCACTTACTGTATATCCATGGGGGTTGACTATACACTTTTCTGCAATTAGCTTGCTGACATGGCTATGGCACCAGTTGTCTGTTTCTATTTGGCCCTTTTGTGGGATGCTTGTGTCAGCTGGTGGATCATATATGGTGAGCAGTTTGTAGTCCTCTGCAAACATGTTCAGACACAGTCCTTCCATGTTGGCCTGTACCTATGGGACATATATACCAGACAAGGGTGATCCCAGGACCAAGCCTTGTGGGATGCCAGTTATATCTGGTTTGTAGTCTGACATGGCTGCAGCATGTCTGACCATGTCTGTTCTGTCCTTGGTCTGGTTTGCAACCCCTCTACTGACATAGGGGTTTATATTTAAGCTGGTGAGCTTATCTATAATGAACACGTAGGGTATTGTATAGAAGCCTTTGCAAGGTCCAGCTACACTGTGTGGACCACATTGCCCTCATCAATGACCTTAATGACTGTTTCAATTGAGTCAAACATGTTTAGGGGCAGGATCTGCACTTAAGAAAGCCACACTGGGTAGGGTCCGTGTCAGTAGGTCCCCAATATCTTTATGTCTGCGGTACATGCTGATCCTTTCCATAGCTGTGCAGACCGAGCTTCTCAGGATTCTGGGGTGGTAGTTTTCAGTATCCATTCAGGCAACACCTTTGTTGAGAAGGACCACTGTTGTTGTACACTGCTCTTTGGGTACATATCCTGTGGTAAGGCTGACATTGAGCAGTAGTGTGATTTGGCATTCCATTCGCCTTGGAGTCCATGTTGGACTCAGCCCAGGACACCATCTCATACCATTGCTGCTGTGTGTTTTGCTTTGTAGATGCTGGCTGTTACCTCAGAATCTGCAATGTCAGGGGGCCAGCAGTCTGCTGGGATAGATATTTTGCATTCTGGGGGTTTGCACTGCACCTGTCAGGATGTATGTTGGCAATATGTGTGTGTGTTTGGTATGTTGTTTGTGATATTTGTGTGATTCAGAGCATATCTGTGAATTCCCAACACGGTTCCTACCATCAGTTGTGAAAGCCTTGGGATTATCCTTAGTGTCCTGTACAATTTGTATCTTCATAGGTTCATAGGTTCATACTAGGCTATCCACCCTAGGGCATTTGTTAGCCTAGCCAGAGTGTGTGTGGCTTTCGCCACCCCTTGCTATGTGAATATTATGGCCATTTATGATTTGCTTTGCTGTGCCTCTGTCTGGACATGACACAGTGAAGACCCCCAGTGTAACTCTACAATCATCCATCCACTTGGCAAGATTCCTGTTGAAGAGTGTCAGTGAGGGGCTCTGCCTAACATGGAGTCGGATTCTGGTCCAGGGTGTGGGGAGCCTCTGGATTATGTATCTGTCCCTCCAGCACATCCTATTTCATTATTTGTTGAGGTTGACATCTCTCACTCTCACAGCTCCGATGGCTTTGGGTTTTCTGGGGTGGAGCATGTCCATTACTCCTGTGTTGGGCATGGCCTTGTACAACAGGCATGCAATGCCTCTGTGTAGGCAGTATGTGACTGCATTCAGCTGGGGTGTCTACAGCCAGGCAGCATATGACATATATTTGAGACCCTTTATCCTCTTGGTGAGGTACCTTTGAGGTCTTTCTAACTGCTGCAGGTGTCAGGTAAGGTACATCCCATATGAGGCATTGTACAAGATTATGGGTGTGATAAGAGAACAGTATAGGGGCACAATGACCTCTGTTGATGTAGATGTGAATCCTTTCATGATACGGTGTCCAATGTAGACAGTCTTCCTAGCCACATTGGCAATGTGAGTGTCACATAACAGGTTACTGTCCACTTGTGTCCCTAGGTCCCTGATTACTCCTTCCATACATAATGGTTTACCACCTATGTGGTAATTTGTGGTACCTTGTTTGGTATTTGGTGGGACATTCATACTGTCCAGTGTCTTCAGGACGGCTGGGTGGGGTTCCTGTGTGTGAGAGTGTGGTCTGTAGCATGCTACATTCTGTACAGCAGTCTTGCCTACAGTTAGTTGCACATGGGTGGACTCCAATGCCTTGTGCATTGTCAGTTACCTGGACATATGGGTGTCTGTGCTGAATATGGATACTCACCCTCCTTTTATGTTTTGTTCCAGGTTTTGGGGCCATGACACATGATATGTGGTATAACCTGGTAGTGCTGGTGTGCTGTCAGGAGGCTTGCAGCAGGTTTCTGTCACTGCACAGACATCGATGTTCTCCATATTGGGGATGGCCTCGGGAGCATGCATATTGGGGTTTACACATCTGGCATTGGTCAGCATTACCCTTATGTTTCTTTCCACTTATGTTTTCTAGGGTGGTGGGTTAGTCTTTTCAGCCTTGTCTACGAAAGGCTCTATGGAGGTGGCAAAAGCCTTATCCAATATCCAGACGCCCAGGGGTAACAGGTGCAAGCCATCCCAGGAACAGCTGCGTGGCTTGTCAAGCATGACATCCCAAGCAGACAGACATTGGATCCCCTTGGAATGACACCAGTAAGTGTGCCACTTGCTATAACTGATCATTCCGTGTTTGTACTGTGGCATTATTCTTGGTAAGGGTAGGATGCTGCAAACGGTGAGTGTCATACCGGCCTGGACTACATAATCAGAGAGCTTATCTATGTCTCTTTTCATGTAGTCTAGGGAGGTACATCTCAGGTCATTCACACCAGCATGGACTATGACTGCATCATATTTCTACTTGCTTTGGAGTGACCTGCATACTTGTGTTATGTGGCGTATTGTGGCAGCCTACAGGCAGCTTACTGTACCCTTTCCCTTGTTCAGTCTGGTGTGCGGGACAGCAGTGTGTCTCGCTATGGAGTCACCTATTACAACTGTATCAGGCATGTTGTTTCTCCTTCTGGCCTGTGACTGTTTGGCACACCAGCTTTGTGTACTATGTGTTGCATGTGCTATGTGTGGAAGTTGTTTGATTGGGTGTCTGCTTTAGAGGCCTCTGTTGGTGTGCTGTGTTTGTAATTTGTGCCTCCGGGAATGTTTTTCTGTGTTTATGTCTTTGGTTTGCAGTTGTGATAGGTCTATGTGGGACTGTGTTTGTGGTGTGTGTGGTTACCTTCTCTTCCTGACTAGTTTTGGGAGTACTGAGTTGAGGGAGCTCAGCCTCCAGTTTGGATAGATGGTTGCATCTCTCACATATATTTGTATTTCTTGGGGGGAGTTGGGGGTTGTCTGTGCACTTGGGGCAGGTGTAACATTGCCTCAAGATTCACAGATTCAACTTGTTGTGGCTGGCCTTAGTGGATTGTATGTGTGGACATATTTTATTGCCATACTACTGATCAGTGATTACTTCAATGTTTATGTTTGCTCTATCATGTAGTAGCTTCCTCATTCTCTTGCATGGTTTGGTTATGGCTGGTGTCCACCATGCCAGATGCCTGCGTGTATGGCATTGTGTCTTGTTTTAATTTAGGATTGCATAATCCAAGCATTCCTGGCAGTGTTCATGGAATGGCTGTATTACAGGTTCTGAGGTGTGGCCCATATTTTGCACCTGCACAGGACCTTTAATGGATTCCACATCAGTTTGGAGGAGTGCAAATATTGCTTTACACATGTTTTCCACTGTGGTTTTCTGGCCAGGGACTGTGGTCAGGATTTGTATATCCAGTGTGATTACTCTATGGTCTGGTTTTACCAGTGAGCAATACACTTCTCGTCTTGCCATCCAGTACCCATGTTGCTGATTATCACATCCAGTATGCTTACCACTCTTGTGGGAGTGGTACGTTGTTCCTGGGCCTTTTGGTTTATGGATTCTATGAACTTTTGTCCTACACTGTTGGAGCTAGTATAATGCTCCCAGTCTATGTCTGGGTATTTTCAGTCACCCAATATAATGTGGTTAGGAGGACTTGATATATTCATGTATTCCAGCATAGGCCAGGTGCAGTTCCTGGTGTTGGGACAGTAGTCTGTAGCAGGCTATAAACTGGGGGGCAGTTTTAGCCACTGTTACTTGACCATGGCTAGTCCATGCTGCTTCTTGTTGTGGTACCAACATGGGGGGTGGTTATCCTTGACAATTATTGCTAGTCACCCTCCTTTTGTAGCTTGTTCCATGTTTTGAGGCTGTACAGCACAGTATGAGGTGTAACCTGGTTGTGTTAGGGTGCTGTTGTGAGCCTTGACCCAGTTTTCTGTTACAGCACAGATATCAACATTCTCCATACTGGGTGAGTTTAGACTGCATGCATCTTGCTGTTTTGACTTATCCCTTATCTTATTCTTATCCCTTCTGATACCTATGGAGGTAGGTTTGTGTTTTGAGCCTTACCTATTCAGGGCACGCTGTGGGTAACAACAGCCTTTGCCAGTATCCATACGGCCTGCACTGATAGGTGCATGCCAGTCCTAGCAGGTGGAGCATCATGTCATGCTCAGCATGTCATCCCAGGCTGGCACACATTGGATCCCCTTTGACTAACTGCGATACTTCAGTCAATTATTGCACTTGATCATCTCATTGTCATATTGTGGCATGATGCTTAGTGAGGGTAAGATGTTAGTCAGGGTCCTCAGGTGTGCATATAGTACATGGTGTTACATTACTTAACACATGGCATTCATGCCTCAGGTGGTGCTGCAGGGCTGCCTCTGTCGGATGCACATATTACACTCCCTGTACATGTTTGTGAGCAGGTCATGTCATTTTAGGCATCCCTGTTATTATCTGAGTCAGTCAGAGGGGGTATCATTCCCAGAGTTCCTACTGAGTCAGTGTATGTGCTATGCGTTGCCTCTTTGCCAAGGCCAGGGCATACTGGGCACACCTCCTTCTGCCTACTGGGGCAGGCTCAGGTTGTTCTTCCTCCGAGTCACGCTCTGCCTGTGATGGCCTTGGCAATGGTGGGGGGCTGTTTGGCCCGGCCCTGTGCTGGTCCTGCTGCAGCTGTTTTCGCAAGATCATATTATGTAGCATAGCACATACCATGACAATTTGGGTACATGTAGTTGGTGTGTACTGCAAGGCTCCACCAGATGTGTCCAGACACCGGAACCATGACTTGAGCAACCCAAACACACGCTCTATTACATTACGTGTTTGTGCGTGTGCCTCATTATGGCGTTCCTGTTCAGGTGTGTGTGCGTTTCTGATGGGTGTCATCAGCCACGGCTCCAGTGCATAACCTGCATCCCCCACTAGGTGTCCGTGCGGGATGTCCCCATTGGCAAATGTCTGGTACAGCTGCGTCAAATGCCAGATGTGGGAATCATGGTAGCTCCCAGAGCAGCCAGCACACACATTCATTATTATGCCCTGGGCATCACACACGACCTGGCAGTTGATGGAGGGGAAGCCCTTGCGGTTAATGTATGCCCTACCCCGCTCACCGGCTGGTGCTTTGATGCGTATGTGCGTGCAGTCTATTGCACCCACTACCTCAGGGTATTCCGCTATTTGCTGGAAGAGACGCATATTGCTGGCCAATACCTCACGGGCATTGGGGAAATATACATGATCACCGACATGTGCTGACATGGCATCCAGGAACTGGTGCAGTACCCTGGAGGCTGATGCCTGTGATATCCCCATCATATCACCAGTTGGTCTCTGGAAGGTACCTGTTGCTAGTATTCTTAGGCCAACACATACCTTGGTTTCCACTGGGATGGGTTCCCCTCTGTTGGTTCTGTGTGTGAGGCGTGGCCTGCACAGCTCCACTATTTGCTGCAGGTGGTCTCTGTCCACTCTATAGCACTCTACTATCTCCAGCTCATGTAACCCATGGTAGGTGACCATGGGCCTGTACACTCTTCTCCGTCTCCTCACTGTGGGTTGTCTGGCACCATCTGCATTGTCACCACCCTCAGCAAGTCGCCTATGTCTCATTATGACAGCTATGGCAGCCCCTAACATTTCTGCTCTGAGTTCAGCTTTTTCAGTTTTCACTTCTAATAGCTTACTCCTGTCTTGCAGTGTCTCTTGAGAGAAACATCTTGCACTGCTGTTTGCAGATTTTTAAGTGTTGGGCTGAGCTACTATTCTGCCTGTGTAATTGCCTGCTTCTAATTGTTTTCACCTGCTAGCTCCAGCAATATTCCCTGGTAGCTTCCTATTAATTCTGTTGCTTCCTTTTTCCTTTCTGTTTCCTCAGGGGGGAGCAGCGTGTATACCAGCAGAAACACGCTCACAGTGGCTTACACGCGCGCACACATGCTTACACGGCTCAGAATCGTCTTATTCGGGTTAAAACGCGCGCACACCAGCTCAAACAGTGTTACAGCTCTGCCAACAGGCTTCTACATGCTAAGTCTGCCCTACACGTGCGCACACCCACACAAACAGTGTTAAACAGCTACCAACATGCTCCCACATGCTCAGTCTGCCTTACACGCGCGCACACTGTCTTACTCGCGCTTCATGGTGTACGCATGCACGCCCAGCAAGAAACTTTGGTGTAGGCAACAGTGTACACCTTCCATTTCTTGACTTTCCCATGCTTATCTAGTGGCACACCTCTTTCCATGTTATCTGTCTGACATCTGTCATGTAACTCTGACCTCCAATGAACTGCATTTCTTTCTAACATTCCCCCCTGTGATGTCACCTATCTCCTACTCTGTTCCTCCCCCTTCTGTAACTCTTACACTACTCAGAATGTGCTCATTTGCTATGTGACAGTGGAATTCAGTATCCTAACACTCATTTGCATCAGATTGCCTACTAATGCTTAGTTACATCTCTTAGACTCAGCTTCCCCCCTTAGCAACCACTACACGGTGGCCATGTTGTTTTTGGTCTGCTGGTCCCTGCATTTAAATTCCATGTATTGCATAAAACCCACATTTGTGGGTTTATAACCTTCGTTTTTATGTTTTATACAGC
Organism: Protopterus annectens; assembly: GCF_019279795.1. Classification (NCBI taxonomy): domain Eukaryota; kingdom Metazoa; phylum Chordata; order Ceratodontiformes; family Protopteridae; genus Protopterus; species Protopterus annectens. The sequence goes on from NC_056748.1 coordinate 1,035,624,586, forward strand.
GCAGCCCGTTTGCGCGGGGCTGCGCTGGGTTTAAACATCGGCGATCGCCAAAAAATATATATATATTTTTAATATTTTTGCATCGGGTTACCTTGCCAATGGCCACATATTTGGCCATTGGCATGCTGCCTGAGACATATGCACCCTTTATTTGGAGCTGACATGGCTCCATTGCGGTTTTTGCAGAAACGTACTCAGTTGTCAACTGAGAACATTTCTGCAGCTAAAACGGCTCTTACATGGGCTGTTCTGGGCTTCCTGGATCACTAATCATCCTCATTTGCATGCTATTCGGCTGCAAGTGAGGTGATTAGCTTATCCACGCCTACTCCGTGTAAGAGACGTTTTAGCTTGTCTCTTACACGGACTTTGGGCTGTTCCTGGATCGCGAAGGCTGCATGGAGTCTTACACTACTCTTAGACTCCGTGCAAGCCTTCGTGAATCCTGCCCAATGTTTTTTTTCAGTTACTGTTCTTTAATAGTGTTTCACAAACAATAACAAACCAGTCGTATGTGAACAAAGCAAATTTCCAATTAAAATGTTATTACTAATGCTCTTAACATTAACAACCACCACAAATAAATCAAATTTTAATATTGTGGAACTCTTAAATTTCTGACCTGGTAAAAATCTCGCCTTGTGTACGTCAAATAATGCAATGTATCTGCTGCAAAAATTCTCTTCCCTTGTTTTGACAAGTGGACTCCATCCTATCTAAATATGTGTACCCAAAATTAGGCTTGGGTACTCTCAACATTTCCACTTTTTAAAACAGGCCATTTTTTCATGTAGGTATTTATCCAAAAATCCTTTCATTCCTGTTGATGATTGTCCTTTCTATATGTGATTTAGGAAAAATATGCCCTAACACCTGTACAGGCTCTGTTGTGGATATACGTTTCCTACCAAAAGTGAATCATTCAAGATGAAGCCATTTGAACCAACATGGACAAAAACAGGTTCCTGTATCCTTACATTAAGGCATTCTAAAGGCCTACTCACATACCAGATTTTTGCTCCTGACAAGCATAACACTATTCATTGTTTACTATCCTGTTTGCAAATGCAGGGATCAGTTCCTCTAATAAATGAATACAAAATTACTAATATATCATTTAATTTTTTAAAACACCTGTGATAAATTATCAAAGATAAGAAAACAAATTAATTATTTTTTTTCCATTTAAATACAATATACATCACATACATTTTCACTGCTATTATCTTCAGACCAGCATTAAAAAATGCTGAATTCCTGCCTTCCCTTAAACCTCACTCCTCCTCATGAAAATTATTATGCATGTATTGTCCCCAAAATTTCTATTTATTTCTATGTAATTTGCTTTTCCCTTTTGAAAAGACCCTTCTTCTGGTTCTTTTATCTCTTTTATAATATTCAATATCTCAAATACAGTTGACGCAGACTTTCATTCCCATTTTCTAGTAAATGCTTTTTTTAGCAGTGAACAGAATTAAACTTAATAAGTCCTTACTGTGTCTAGGCAATTCAGAGCCTGTTATCCATCCATCCAGCCACCCACAACCCCTTTTTCCCATTTTTGCACACAGGATTGGGTGTCACTTCAATAGTGACAATCATCTAGAGCCAAGGTTTATACCACTGGGTGGCTAGGCCTGCCAATTCACCTACTGCATGTATTTGGACTGTAGAAGGAAACCTAAGCACTCAGAGGAAACCCACTCGGACACAGAAAGGAAATGCAGACTCCGCACAGAAGGCACCCCAGCTGAGAATTAAACTACTGAACCTCTTGCTATGAGGCAACAACAATATCTGCTGCACCACCTGAATCCTGTATCTCAGCTCAAAAGAATCATTTGCTTACTTACAACCATTTGTTCACCCAAATATTTCTGGCAGAGTACTCTGAGGGAATTTTTAACATCTGCCAAATCATTACACTCCCAAAACATATGTTCCCAGTCACCTCTTTCCTCTCTATCACATCTCCAACATTTGCCATCTACCTGAGGAAAAAATTCTTTAAAGTCTGCTTGGGGTATAAAAATACCTATGCAAATACTTCCTTCTGGATTCAGTTGCGTAACTCAGAGCCATATATATGTGTTCCCATTGTTTTCTTGTAAATTACTTTTCCAGTCTCTTTTTCCAATCTTTTCTAACCTCTTCTGGTTGATTCTTATAGTCATCATGCAATATTTTATATGCCCTACTAATTATCATGTTTTTAACAGCTTCTATTCTAGACTCAACTAAAACCTCTACCAGAGCAGGTACTTCACTTAAAATCCCTGTATCCCTTTCTCTTTCCCTGTACTCTGATATGAAGACCTGATAGGAAAGGCAGTCTCTATTCTACAATCCAAATGTCTTTTTGGCCTCATCCCACTTGATTACCTTTCCTACTTGAGGTATTTACTCCCAATATATTGATACTCTTGCCAGATTTCTCCAGTAAATTCCAGACCCCTCTTGCTTTTTTTCTGTAGCCCTACTTGCAGTCATCTCAACTGACAAAAATCTCCTTTCTCCATTCTTGTATTTGCTTAGTCCTTAAAATACTTCCTGCTACTTTATGAATATAATATTTGTTATGGTTATTATTCTCTTTAAGGATCTGCATCCAAAATCCAACTCTCCTTCTATTTCTCACCCCCCCCCCAGTTTCATCATCATCTCTTTCCATTTTCAATTATAACCTGCTTGTGTTATGTATATGAACCTTAGCTGTGTAACTCTAAAACCTAAACCAACATGTTCTATTGGAAGGACCAACTTACCCCATTCAACTCTTGCCCTCCTTCCCTCCAAGATAAATACCTTCAATTCTTTATTAACTGTTGTTCACAATTTCTCCTCAGTTTGAAAATAGTATGCCTAACCCGTATACAAGACAAAAGGGGCTAAAAACATTTTCACTGCTTGTATCTTATTATCCACAACCATAAATAAGAGTTTACAGTTTCTTAATTTTTGTATTATCTTTCACTTAATCTTTTCCCACATATCCTTAGCTACCATAACAGAAGCATTTTAATCCATATTCCAAAATACTTCATCTTACCATCCCCCCATAAATATGGGTATTGCTGAACCAATTTGTGTGTGTGGGTACATAATTTACATATATATTGTTTGTTTTATCTTAATTAATTTAATATCCTGAAAAGACTTGAAACGGTCCCAAAATGTTCCTCAACAATAAGACGTCCTTTTCTGGATTTATCAGGTACAAATTTAATCATCTGCATGTAAAGCCAACTTTTCTTGATTACCACATCAGTTATATCCTTGTTTTTTCTGAGACCCTTATTTTCTTTGACAACAGCTCTAAATATAAAGCAAATAACAAATGGGAAAGAGGACACCCCTGCCTGGTTCCTGTGTTCACCACAGCTTATCTGAGAGGTACCCTCCCTCTTTAATTCTCACTTCTGAGCTTTCATATATCCTTCTAATTAAACCTTTTATTGTGTTAGAGAATACAAATGCATTCAATTCCCTACATGAAATCCCAGCTCACTCTGTGACATACTTCTCTGCATCAAGACCCACCACCAACAAAGGTATTTTCTTACATTCTGCTTTTCCTCTGTATCATCATTACTCTATTAATACTGTCAAATGTTTGCCTCCCCTCCATAAAACGCCTGTGATCCATATCTATTAATTTTAGCAACACCTTTGCCATTGTTTTAGCTAGTACAGACATTAACACTTTATAATTGTGATTTAAAATTGAAATGCATTTATATGAAGCTGTGTTTGAAAGATCTTTGCTATCTTTAGGTAACACAGCCACCACACCTTACTTCCAAAATGTTGTTTCCCCTCCTTTTAAAATACTATTAAATAACATTTGCCAGATCCTTATCACTTTCTTCCCTCCTAACATCCAAACTTTCACAAGAATATCATCTGTTCCTGGAGACTTTCCTGAAGACAAATTATACATCAATGTTTTTAATCTCATCACCTCCTATCTTAACTATTAGTTGTTGCGCCTTATATCTACCTCTACCCTTGGCATAATTAAATTCTCTGTAAATATTTCCATTTTTACTCTTTCTTGATTTCCATGTTTCTCTGCTTTATACAAATTTTCATAACATTGCAGGAATATCTCTAAAACGTGTACAGGCTCTCTGCTTATTTTTCTTGTTATAGGTTCCTTATGTTTGGCTACAACCCTTTCAGTGTTCTGTTGCCTAAGTCGTCATGCTAAAAGTTTTTGTACTCTGGAGTTATCAAAAATAGTTGCTTAAAACCAATCTTTCTAAACTCATGCAAGCATATTATTCAGGTATTCATTTATTTTCTGATTAGCACTCTACATTTGCTCCTCCTCTTGTTCAGTGAGATTCCTCTTATTCTGCTATGCCTTTACCTTGTCAGCCCCTCTAAGCAATTTCTATTACTTCTTAACCATCTCTCTTTCTCTTTTATTTCTACCCTATTTTTAAACTCCATTTTCATTTTATCTCAGTCACTAGCTATAATTTCTGAAGATATTTCTATCTTCCCTTATAACTCTTGAATAATGTCCACTACATATTCTTTAGTAGTGCACTGTTGTGCAATGCCTCTATTTATGGCAATTAAACATTTCAAATTGGTTAGAATTACCTGCCTACTACCCTTGCTGATAATTTTATATCTCCTTACCCTATATGAAAATACATCCCATCAAGGCTACCATTATCCAAGACACCAAACTTCCAACCCAATAAGAAAAACGGAAGCAGACCACCTTACAATCCCCCTAAAAACTAACTCCTTGGATGCAAAATTCCACCATCCCATCAGAAGCAAATATCTAAATCCCAAAACCAAGAATTACCTATGACTTTGGTTAAAATTCTTGAAACTAATAACTAGACTACAAAACAACCTCACAAGAGATGGGAACATTCATCCAAACCCTGACCCATCCTCACTAGTCAATGCTAACCCTATTACTACTACTCCTACTACCACACAGACATTAAATAAACCCTCAAACTCAATTCTGGTTAGCCACCTAAATATCAGAAGCCTAAACAACAAGGTTCAACACCTACATGTACTGTTAGAAACACATTCCCCAGACATACTAGGTCTTACTGAAACCTGGTTAAAACCATCTACTTCAGATAATGAAATTATTCCACCAGGGTACAACATACTAAGGAAGGACCGCACCAACAGGAAGAGAGGTGGGGTAGCTATACTATATAAAACTATATTGGATGTTACCTCACATTCCATACAAACACCCCATGTTAACAATGCTGAAATCCTTATTTCTAAGCTCCAAATCAATAACAACAAAAGTATATATATATATATATATATATATATATATATATATAGTTTATCTCTACATTCCCCCCAGGTAATAATGCAACAGCCCTAGAAAATATCCTCGCTTGGCTATCTGGTAACTTCCCTCAAGAAACCATTCTTCTGGGAGACTTTAACATTGACTGGTATAATTGCTCCTCAGAAATACCAGTTATACATGTAAATTTAGATTGAGTTACTCAAATCATATCCTCTCCAACTAGAATTAGCAAACATAACAACAAGGAAAGTATCCTAGATTGGATGCTTATTAACAACCAACCCCAAATGTATAGGGCAGGCACTCTACCTAAAGACATAAGTGACCATTTTCTTATCTACATAATCAGGTGTAAAATTGACATCCCTTTCAAACCACCTACAAGACAATTAGGAACAACAAAAAAATTCAACCCTACTAGTTTCCAAAATTAACTCAAGGCATGTAACTTGACCAAACTAAAATAACTTCCAAGAAGCTGTACTGAGTTTTAACACCAAATGTCTTGCCATCCTCGATACCCATGCACCAATATGCTCCATAAGACCAAAAACTAAAACTGCGCCATGGCTTTCTAAAGAAACCCGACAAAAGATCTTACTTAGAAACAAGGCCTGGGCAACATGGCGGACCAGTAAGTCCCTCTTAGATCAACTTAAATATAGACAACTAAGGAACACCGCAAAAAGCTCTATAACTCTAGATAAAAAAAATATTACTACCATTTACGGCAGAAACATCAAAACAATCCACAGAAATGTTGGGCAGGCATTAATAGACTTATTCACCCTGGACAGTCCACTACTCCAACCCTGCAACTACTAACCAAAAATCCTCAGAGGACATTGCTAATGCCTTCAATAGTTACTTTACAGAAACAATTCAATCTCTAGCAAACCAACTAAATACCAGTAGTACATGTCCAAAAGCCATAGTAACTAAGTCACTACCCCCATTTAACTTTCAACCAGTCCCTACAACCCTTATCTGTACTCTACTTAAGAAACTAAAACCAACCAGAATTGCTGCAGATAATATCCCGGCTGAGTATCTACAAAAAGCGGTTGATGCCATAGCCTACCAAGTCTCTAAACTAATCAATAGCACTATATCAGAAGCCACCATCCCCTCCATTTGAAAGACATACCATGTCATTCCACTCTACAAAGGGGGTAGTTCCACCGAATTATCAAATTATAGGCCCGTAGCTATCTTATCACCCCTGGCTAAAATTATGGAAAAGTGCATCCATAAACAACTCCTGAACCATCTCATTCAGAACAATCTTCTGGCCAACTCACAACATGGCCTCAGACTGTTCCACAGCACAACCACAGCTCTTCTCTCCTTCTGCAATGTCATTAATTAAAACCGCAACAGCAATAAGCTCACTTCTGCCCTCTTTCTTGATCTTTCCAAAGCCTTCAACATGGTCAATCACCAATTACTCATACACATACTAGAAACTATCCCCCTCAAGGTCCAAGCTATCCAATGGTTCAAATCTTACCTGAGTGACAGACAACAGGAAGTCCTGTGGCAGAATAAACTATCAACACTTCTTCACATCACCCTTGGGGTCCCTCAGGGATCAATACTAGGACAGGAAACTAAGACCAAACTAGTAAATCCCAAAAAATCCACACACAAAGCTGGAACCAGATTAAATACGTCAGCAAACAGTTTTTATTTAACACAAGGTTGTGTTAAATAAAAACTGTTTGCCGACATATTTACTCTGGTTCCAGCTTTGTGTGCAGATTTTTTTGGATTTATCAGTACTAGGACCCCTATTATTTTCTATATTTATTAATGACCTCCATAAGGCCATTCCAACAGCCACCTGCATACAATATGCATATAACTCTACTTTAATTTGTCTGCCAGCTTCCCCTTAAGTCTGCAGAGTGTTTCCCAAAATATCTTTAACAGTCAAAAATTGGCTATGCAATAGATGTCTCCTGCTAAACCCCAACAAAACAAAACTCCTGTTCCCCCCCACTCATAAAGCCCCCTCCCTTACATTGATTATAAAGTCTAGCAATGGCATTGTCATAGTCCCAGAACCCTGTACCAAACTCTTAGGGGTAATTGTTGACAATAACCTCAAGGTTGATACGCGTATAAATCAAACCATTAAAAAAAGTTAACAAAAAACTTGGCTCTCTATACAAAATCAAACCTTTTCTCACTCCAACAGCTAGGACGGTTATGGCCCATACACATCTACTTTCCACCCTCCTTTATGCATCCCTCCTCTTCACAAACCTAAGTAAGTCTGAACTAAATGAACTCTCTACCTTCTTTAATCATATTGCTAGATTTGCCACCGGATCCACATATCGAACACACCACTGTCTGAACTTACAGACTCTAGAATGGCTTGAACTACCTAACCAAATTCAGTTCAATCAGTTAATAGTAGCCCATAAAATTTTATATCAACCTGAAAACACTCCTGTACTGACAAAGATTATCACCCCTTACGGCAACCTCAAAGCGTTTTGCTCATCCAATAAAATCTTAGTTCAGACAATCAGTGCCAACAACTCAGCAGGAGATTCACTCTGTGCTAACTCTGTTGGCAAAGTCTAGAACTCACTTCCTGCTGAAATCACTTCCATGTCTATTTTAGCCCAATTCAAGAAATGCCTAAAACAGTATCTAAAAATGAGATGGCTTTGCCACTGTGCTAATCCTGACTAACGCCTTCAATATAATCAAGTCATAAATAGGTCTTTTACCATCGCTATATTGTTTTTCTAGTTTGAAAAATAGAAACACTCTACTTTTGTATAATGTTGAAAAAATTACTCTGTGTATCTGGAACTATGATTTTCACTATGTATACTGTCTGTAATATGGTTATTGTTTTTAATAACTTTGTGTAACAATTTTTAAAGTTATGTGTCGATCTTTTCTCCCCGGGACTCCGCTGAAAATGGACATGTATCCAGTTTGACTATCCCAGTCAACAAATGTAAAATAAAAATAAATAAAAAAAATAAAAATAAATTCCTCTTTTTATAGCAGGTAGGTGGGAAAGTGGAGTGTCTTATTTTCGCTTCATTACCCTGCATTTTAATCTTAGTTTTTACTGGTGTATGTTCAGAAATAGTTATTGGATGTGTGACAAAGCTTTCAATTAAATGCACATATTCCTGTGAAATGTAATTTCTCTCTAGTCTATCCCAGTTATTGTACCTTGGTGAATAATATGTAAATTCTGCCCAAGTTCCTACTACTGAATTCATATCTTCCATAGTAAATATTTTCATAAATTTCACAAAGAAGAGTTGGTCCAGAACCAAAAAACTAATAATCTACAATCCGGACAGTGAAAGGCACCACACAAGTTGCTGGAAAAAATACAATGAATTTATTAATTTATTAAGTCGTAAAACATTTGAACATTTACAAAAAATACAAAAACCCACCCAAGCAAACCATTTAAACACTGTAAGCAGGGGGGGCAAGCCGCCCTGCACCCCCCACTACTTAAATATACCAACTCCGATATCGCCATACAGTGCAGACAAGGAAAAACTTCCATTTCCGCACTGTACGGAGATCTCCAATGAAATGTTTGAGTTTTACGACTTCGACATTTACTGGGTCGACTATTACATTTTAAAATACATTAGTATTCGACAACGTAATATAGACCCTATAAATACACGCCATTGTAATCCTTCTCCATTGCCAATAGCCCCTTACAACCACAAATCTACCACTTTTATCTTTTTTTCATCTATTACTATTGGAGACCCTCTAGCAATTAGTATAATTGCTCCCCTTTTCCTCTGTCACTGATATTCTGCCAAATATCCATTCTGAAATCCTTTGTCTAACTCACATGCTCATTTCTTTCCAAATGTGACTCCTGCAGCACTGTTATTTGCACTCTGCATTTGTTAGTATAATTCAATACTCTTTCCTTTTTATCTATACCTGTAAGGCCATTGCCATTCCAGGAAAATATGGACAGCATAGCCATCGTGATAAAAAAATAAGAAGTTATGTACTCACCATAACGTTCCATCTGAGTAGGTAAACTTCATTTGTCAGCAACCTATGGGAATCGGATCCGACTTCGGATTCGAGCCGGCAGTTTTCAACAGCTTAGATCCGAGCTCCAAGCTCCTCCCCCTACCCATAATCCCCTGCCAACCCTGACTGACCTCAGATCGAGTTTGCCCAAAAGCAGATACTGCTTGAAGATAATTATTCTCAAATATAACATAGGTAACACACCGTGTAAACCTGAGTATGAAAAAAAACATCCGAAAGTGAGGGGGCAGGAGGGAGGGATGGTTGCTGACAAATGAAGTTTACCTACTCAGATGGAACGTCACGGTGAGTACATAACTTCTTAATCTGAAGTAGTTAACTTCATTTGTGCAGCAACCTATGGGACAGAGTCCCCAGCTACCTGAACCTTGGGCGGCCTTCATGGAAGGATGTTCCGGAGCACTGCAGAGCCAAAGGATGTTCTCCCTCTGGAGATAATGTCCAATTTATAGTGATTGATAAAGGTATGAGATGAGGCCCAAGTGGCTGCCGAGCAAATATCATCCAAAGAGACTCTAGCTCTAAAGGCCCCAGAGGTAGACATAGATCGAGTAGAGTGGGCATGGACTCCCTGAGGTGCGGGCCTGCCAGAACTTTCGTATGCTAAAAGGATACACTGTGAAATCCATCTAGACAGCATGACTTTAGACACAGATTTACCCAAGTTAAATTTGGCAAAGGAGATGAACAACTGGTCAGATTGCCTATGACCAGATGTCCTGTGGATGTAGAAGCGAAGTTGTCTATGTACATCCAGTGAGTGTAATTTGTATTCCCCTTTGTTTAGGTAATTAGGAAAAAAGACTGGTAGGTTAATGGACTGATTAATATTCGACTCAGATGCAATCTTGGGAAGAAAAGAGGGACTGGTCCTGAGGTAAACTCTATCCTTGTGAAAAGTCAAGTATGGGGGTTTTACACAGAGGGCTTGTAGTTCAGAGACCCTTCGAGCCGAGGTGATAGTGACAAGAAAGGCCGTTTTCCATGACAAGAATTTAAGATCTACTGAAGCTGCAGGCTCAAATGGGGGAGCTATCAAGGCCTGAAGCACCAGCATTAAATCCCAAGGAGGGACTACATCCTTCACTGGAGGTCTGAGCAGAAAGGTGCCCTTCAGAAAGGTCTTACACAATTTTGTGGTGATCAAAGGGCCCAGTTCATTTCCCACGTGATAATGAGAGATAGCTGCTAGTTGAACCTTGACTGTGGAGGAGCTAGCCCCCTGATGAAACAGCCCTGACAGGAAGTCTAATACAGCGGGCAAAGGAGCTGTGAAAGGATCCAAATTTCGACATTCCGCCCAAATGGAGAAATGCTTCCATTTGCTACTATAGATCTTTCTAGCAGAAGGCTCGTGCGCTGCTACTAGGATAGCTTTAACAGGGGAAGAGATACTGGGAGTCCTAGCTATGAGTGGAACTGGAGCAGCCAAGCTGTGAGCTTGAGATTGTCCAGGTTCGGGACTGGGAGATCTAGGGGGTGGGATATTAGATCCAGAAGGGGATCCAGAATCCAAGGAGGATTCACCAGATGAGACCAAAGGTAAGGGAACCAGGCTTGACGAGGCCAGAATGGGGCAATGAGGATTAGCCTGCCCCCCAACCGACTGGCTTTCTGCAGCAACTTTAGCATCAGAGGAAGAGGAGGGTAAGCATAAAGTAGACCGGGAGGCCAAGCATGCACCAGAGCATCTCTCGGAGACTCCCCGGGGGGGGTGAGAGAGAAGTAGTCGTAACATTTTGTGTTCAAGGGAGAGGCAAAGAGATCGCAACAGGGTTGACCCCATTCGGCGAAAATCTGATTCGCTACCTTGAGATTCAGAGACCACTCGTATGGTAACAGGATGGTGCGACTTAGTCTGTCCGCTAGGATGTTGGACCGTCCCGGAATGTGCGTTGCTATGAGAAAATGGTTGGTGGAGATTGCCCATTCCCACACCCTCATGGCCTCTCGACAGAGTGGGTAAGACCTGGTTCCTCCTTGTTTGTTGATGTACCAGACAAGAGACATGTTGTCCGTCTGAATCGCAATCGTTCCTACAGGAAGAAGGTCCTGAAGTGCTTGCAACGCCAGCAGCACTGCCCTCATCTCTAGGACACTGATATGCAATGAAGTCTCCATGAGGTCCCACGTGCCTTGGACTGTCCTGCCCGAACAATGCCCCCCCATCCGAAGCGGGAGGCGTCCGTGGTCACCATGGCTAGGGGAGGGGCCATAGAAAAGGGGCGTCCTTCCTGGAGGTCGGGAGATTGGAGCCACCATAAGAGGGCCCTCTTGCAAGCCCTACTGAGGGGAATGGGGTGGCTGAGAGGATATTGAAGAAAGGACTACTGGACTTGGAGGGTCCATTGTAAGACCCTCATGTTCAAACGCGCCATTGGCAATAGATTGATTGCTGCCGCCATTGAACCTAGAGCCCTCAGGACCAATTCCGCGGGAGGAGCTGGGGATTGTATGATGGCCCGCACATGTAGCCTCAGGATTTGTAGCCGGTCCATGGTCAAAAAGGCTAGGAGCTTGTTTGTGTTTAATCTGGCCCCTATGAAGTCTATGGTCTGAGACGGGGCAAGGGACGACTTCTCTATGTTGATAGTGATCCCCAGCCAGGGGGCTAGATGAAGAAAGTAGTTTCTGGCTGCGCAGAGTAGATGGCTTGTCGGGGCGGTCAGGAGCCAGTCGTCCAGGTATGGGAAAACCTGAATTCCCTGGAGCCTCAGGTGGGCTGCTATCACCGCTAACACTTTGGTGAACACCCTGGGGGCTGTGGTGAGACCAAAGGGGAGGACCCTGAATTGGTAATGACGGGCTCCTAGCTGGAAGCAGAGGAACCTTCTGGATCGCCTGTCCATCAGAATGTGGTAGTACGCATCCTTGAGGTCTATAGAGCACATCCAGTCGTTCTCCCGCAAGAGGGGGAGAATGGATTGAAGGGTGACCATGCGGAACTTCTCTTTGTTTACTGACAGGTTCAGGGGGGAGAGGTCGAGGATTGGTCTTAAGTCCCCCATCTTTTTTGGCACCAAAAAGAACCTGGAGTAAAAACCCGACCCGCACTGGTCTGGGGGGACGTGTTGGATGGCTCTTTTTTCCAGCAACTGTTGGATTTCTGTTGCTGTGGCCTCCCTCAAATCGGGTGGGACATTGGAGAGGTATCTGGGGCTGCATGGGTAAAGAGATAAAGGGGATCTGATATCCTCTGGATATGATGCGAAGCACCCAGCGGTCTGTCGTGATGGACGCCCAAGCTGCTAGGTGCTTCGAGAAACGCCCCCCCGACTGCCTCCAGAGTGGAGCAGTCGGGCAACCCCTCAGGGGTGTTGCGTGGGTTGGTCCGAGAAAGGTTCTCTGGATCCAAAGTTCCTCGGGCCCCCTCTGCCTCTAGGGTGGTGTCCACCCTGCCTCCTCTGCCGCGGAAGGGCTGGGAGTCCGGAGCGGGACGGGACTGTTGCGACTTCCGGAACCACATCTTATTCTGTCCCTTTTGGTTCTTGGAGAAGGACCTCTGGGGAGCAGAGAAGCAGACTCCAGTGGCAGACAATGTCTTCCTGTCCTTCTCGCTCTGGACCAAAGTATCGCGAATGGTTTTGCCAAAAAGGGCAGAACCATCGAAAGGGGCATTAGCGAAAGACGCCTTGAAGGGTTCCACAAAATCACAGTGACGGAGCCAGGCCTGACGCCTCATAATGAGGCCCGCTCCGCTGGCTCTAGCGGCTCCTTCCGTGGCATGGGACAGAAGCCACATAGAGGTGTCAGATATAGATCGGAGAGTGGCCATCCGGGTGGAGTGGAACTGTTTGTCCTCCGCCGACATGGACTCGGGGCGACGCAGCATACTCTTTGATAAGGTCCCGCTGCAGTCGAAGAACATGTGCCATGTAGTTCAGCGACCTCACAGAGAAGGTAGCCGAACTAAAAACCTGCTTCCCTAAATGGTCCATCGACCAAGACTCCTTGCTCGGGGGGTGGACAGAGGGACTCTCCTGAGCTAGTTCCCTCTTGGTGACCGCCGCCACCAACATGGCATCTACAGGGGGACCCTTACTCCAATGGGACTTGTCAGAGGGGGGCTAAGAATTTTATCCGGGCACTTGGGGACTGGCTACACAGTGTCCGGCTCCTTCCATGCCCTGGTAGTAATCAAATCTACCAGGGGGTCAGCCGGAAGGGACACCCAAGAGGTAGGTGGGCCTGCTTCACACGCCTCCAGGAACATGGATTCGTCTGAGGTAGGCTTTGGGGCAGACCACCCCCCCTTTATCCTGAGCATCTCCATGATGTCACAAAAAGAGACATCTTTGGGGGGTGATCTTGTGGAGCCTTCCCCTTCCTCCAAATCCGTGTCCTTAGTCAAGGACTCGGGGGAGTCCAGGTGCCTCCTCTTGCACTTTTGCTTGTGAGGAACCTCCTCAGGGGGGCTGTCCGAGGAGGTCTCACCAGCAACGTCTTGTTCCAAAGGAATGACCTGGGATGTCAAAGCAGGCTGTCTCTGGGGCCGGGTGATGGAAGTCGGGCCCAACAGAGAATGAGTGCAGGGTGGAGCCGTGGCAAGGGCCGGGGGCCTGAAATCTCTCGACAGAGCCCTCTCCACCACGTCGAACACCGAGGGAGAGCTGCTCTCTCTAGGATCCGAAAGCAGACCCTCACTTGGATACGATGGATGGATCGGGGCCGGTGCCAAAGCGATCGGATCCAAGGGACCAGCATGCTCCGACCTGGACGGAGCTGAAGGCATACTGATACCCCCGGATCCGAAGCTCAGCCCTCGGCTCCGAGAGCTCAGATCTGACGAAAATGGACCCGACAGACTTGAGGGGAGTGTTGGCGCCGAAGTACCCGAGACTATCGGCACTGACACACCCCCGGCTCCAAGGCTGTCCGGCTCCGAAGACTCCGAGCCCGGGAAGTGGGACGGAGAAGGAGCTATTAGGGCAAAGAAGGGGGTAGAGCTCCCCCCCCAGAGGGGAGGAAGGCAGGAGCACTCCCATCTGCAGTTGGGCCTGGAGGAATCTTCTCATCATCCGGTCCAAATCTGCATCCGTGAGGCCTCGGGTCGATCTTGATGAGGCCACCGAGGCGGGATGGGAGTGCCGCCTTGATGACCTCGAGGGAGATTGGGTCTCCTCCTCCTCAGGACCCGGTTAAAACAAGGAGACAGGATCTGAGAAGGAGGAGACCCAGAAGTCCTGGAGGGAGAAGACCGCTTAGCCGGGGGGCCGAAGCAGAAGCCTCGGCCCGCCGCTTGTGGTGCTTCTCCCTCTTTTTCTCTTTCCTAGCCTCCCTCTCCTCCGGGCCTAAGGAGGGAGGTTGAGTCCCGGCCGGGGGGAGGGAAGCAGGAGTGGCAGCTGCAACAGGAGCCACGGAAGGACAGGAGGTAGAAGCCGAATCCGGGGGCAGAAGACCCGCCAGAATCAGCTTAAACCTCCGGTCCTTAAGTGCCCTGGGGTTGAACACCACACAAATGGAACAACCAGAAGAGAGGTGCTCAACCCCAAGGCACAGCACGCACCGAGTGTGGCCATCCGCCGGGGACAGCTTATGGCCACACTCAGAGCACTTAGAAAAAATAGGCTTTGGGGCCTCAGACATTTTAATTAAAGAAAGACAGACACACAAGTTAGGCCCCAAACACGCACACACAACCCTAATGGAACCACAAGGGAAGGGGGAGGTTAATTACAAAAAATATAAAGATAAGCTAGGGAGGATTTTAGACAAAAAGGGACCTGAAAGCACTCACAACCAAGTAGGGTAGAAAAAAGAAAGAAAAAGTTAAATTTTTCTCGCAAAAACCTCGAAATGCCTGGAACTCAAGATCAAGCTGCTGTTGGTTAAACCGCGGCAAACTAGATCTGAGGTCAGTCAAGGTTGGCAGGGGATTATGGGTAGGGGGAGGCGCTTGGAGCTCGGATCTAAGCTGTTGAAAACTGCCGGCTCGGATCCGAAGTCGGATCCGATTCCCATAGGTTGCTGCACAAATGAAGTTAACTACTTCAGATCTATTGTTCCCACCTATTACACATGACTGTGTTTTTGAATGTGTATTTCCAGAGTGTGTGTTACAAGCATATACTAATGTTTGGCAGGATGACCTTTTGTACAGTCATTTCTTCTCATCTAAAGACTTTCTTTCCATTTTAATGGAAACCATCAAACAAAAACTAAATACAAAATACCCCAATCCCATATCATCTTGGAACAAACATATAAAACTATGTACATCTTCAAAATATGAAATTTAACTCTCCAGAAGGGAACAACAGATCACAATTCATGGTTGCACCTACATGCATTGTCTAACCTAAAATTAATGTTACACACGGTAACGCGCATGCTATAACCTGTGCTCCCACTTACACTCATTGCTGTCTGCTCTTTCCTTATCTCTCTCCCCTTCCCAAATATGAAAAACAGTTTGTATGCTTTCAGAAAACATTAACTTTTAGCCATAAAAAAGATGCACTGGCTAACTTTAAATAAAAACTAAATTTTACACTGTTCTATTAACTGCATTTATGTATTAAGCCTTCTAGGGAGGTTGTTAACTCCTATTCCCTTCCCATAATGTCAAACTTATTTTTTCCACTGCTTGCCATTGTACCTTTAGATTTTGCATTTCTTTCAGCAAGGAATATTCAGAATTCTCAAAATTAAGCGTTTGCATCTGCAGACAGCTCATCTCATACCTCTCAACTACCCAGATTTTTGCCTCATATTTTTGGTCTATTTCTCATAAAATATGTGATTTTCTAGCAAATCAGTGGGATGAACTGAAGATTGATGTCACTATTTAATGACATATATTTGAGTTTCAGACTTCATATGCTTAAGGAAAATGCATGCTAAAACAAATTATGTTATTCTGTCAACTTTCTAACTTTATAAAAGCAATATTTAAAATCTGTCCCTATTTTTGGGCTGTTGTCCCCCCATTACATCAGCCTTTGTCCAGATTTCTTGTGCTAAGAGGATGGCTTTTCTCCATGGAAATGTATGCAACAATAAGTTTGTGTAAATTTCACTCAGAAAAGATTTCACAGCTGCCCTCAGGTGCAAACATCTGGACTCCATTGAACATTTGCCAGTGGAAAACAAACAAGCTAATATCTTTGCAGTTGTAAGAATTATAAGTTATATACTCACCATAACTTGGCATATGTGTTGTTCATTGTCATTCTTCCTCACCAATGGGTTCAGATCTGATCCTCAGATCTGACTTGGCCTCATACACTAGACTTTGGATCCAGCTCTCGAGCCCCTCCCTCTACCCATAATGCACTATTCCATTCCCAACACCTCAGATCGAGTTTGCTGCCTAATCTCCCATTTTATAACAGAGATAGACATAGACAGAGGAAAGTCAGAGCTCAAACCTGGAACTCATAATTCCAATACAGTCTAACAGGTACTTCCAGGAGTGACAAGGACGGGGGATGGATGGGAGGGCAGGTGAGGAAGAATGAAAATGGACAACAGAGAAGCCAAGTTATAGTGAGTACATTGCTTACAATTTTGAGGTTGTCTTTTTCATTTTTTCTCACCAATAGGACAGAGTCCCCAGCTGCGTACCCCTCGGGAGGCACTTGTGAAAGGACATGCCGGAGCACTGTCGAACCAAACGCAGCTCTGCTTCTGGACATGAGGTCTAATTTGTAATGTGTAACAAAAAGTATGAGTCTTTGACCAAGTAGCTGCAGCACAAATGTCATCAATGGAAGTCCTTGACCAAAAAGAAGACAGAGTAGCCATAGACTGAGGAATGAACTTGAGGGAGTCATGGTAAATCTAGTCCTTTTAGAGAATAAACCATTGAAATGCAATCAGTAATCCATTTGGCTAGTGTAATTCTAGATACTGCCTGACTCAAGCAATTAGGGGGAAAAGGAAACAAAAAGCTGATCAGACTTCCTGAACTGCTTTGTTCTGTGAATATAAAAATGTAGTTGCCTGTGCACATCAATGAAGCATGTATTCTCCCTTACTCGTAAATTTTGGAAAGAAGACTGGTAATTGTATGGACTTGTTGATGTTACTTTCAGTTGCCACTTTAGGAAGAAAGGAAGGGTTTGTCCGCAGAGGCACCCTGTCTTTATGGAAATTACTATAAGGAGGCTTAGGTGAAAAGGCCTGGAGCTCAGAAATTCTTTTTGCTGAAATAACAGCTACTAAGATTGTTTTCCAAGAAAGATACTTCACATCACATTTCTGTGTCAGTTCAAAGGGTTGCTGAGTTAATCCCTGATGGACCACAGTAAGGTCCCAAGGATTAGAGTCCTTTATTGGGGGTCTGATTAGAAAAAAATGCCATTCATGAAGGGCCCTACACAATCTGGACAAAGTCAGAGAAAAGGATTTGTTCCAGAATGGAAATTTGAAATTGCTGCCAGCTGAGGCATAATTGGGAAAAAACTGCCCTTCTTTAAAAAGAGTTGAGAAAAAGAAGAATGGCTGAAGTTAGTGCTGAAAAGGGGTCAATATTCTGGTTAGAGGCCCAAATAGAAAATCCTTTCCATTTGCTTCTGTAGACTTTCTTGGCAGAAGCTTTCTAGGAGGCCAAGATAACATCATGAACTGGGGAAGAAAGCCTGGACTGTCTAACTATTACTGGAAGCAGAGAAACCATGTGGTTAGCTTGAGGGTATGGAGATTGGAGTGCTGAATTCTTGATGGGTGAGAGGCAGGAGATCCTGAGTGGGTTCCAGTATCCATGAAGGATATCATAAGCGAGACTGTAGAAAGGGGAACCATACCTGCCGAGGCCCAAATGGGGCAACGAGGATGACTGAGCTCTTCAGCCTGCTTGCTTTCTGTATGAATTTTGTAATCAGAGGAAGAGGAGGGTAGGCATCTAATAGACCCATGGGCCAATCATGAATCAGTGCATCTCTCGGCAACTCCCCAGAGGGGGATCAGAGTGAGGTACTTGCTACGCTTGTTGTTTGGGGTGAGATAAATAGGTCACAGCAAGGCTGATCCCAGTGGTTGAAGATCATATTCACTGATTGACAGACCACTCATGAGGCATCAGAATGGGTCTTCTGAGCCTGTCTGCTAGCTCGTTGGTTTTCCCCAGGATGCGGATTGGAATGAGAAAATGGTCTGAAGCAATTGCCCATGGCCTCTCTGCAAACTGGATAAGATCAGGTTCCTCCTTGCTTGTTGATGTACCACACTACTGACATGCTTGTCTCTTTGAATTGCAATAGTCCCCAGAGAACATCTTGAAATGCCTGCAATGCTAAAAGGACTTCTCACATCTCTAGGATGTCGATATGCAACTTGGTCTCCAGTGGGGACAATGTGCCTTGGACCATCTTTCCCAAGAAATACCCCCCCCCCCCCAGTTAGGAAGCATCCATGTTCACTGTGGCAACTGGGGATAGAAGGAAGAAGGGTCTTCCCAGAAATAGGTTGTCAGACTGAATCCAACAGTGAATATGACATTTGCTGACTGGAGTGAGTCTTATGATAAAGCATGAACCACTGTACAGCCAAGGTCCATTGAAGAATTTGCATAGAGAATCATGCTAGAGGGACCAGAAGTATGACAGATGACATCAACCCCAGAGCCAGTAGTATTAATCTTGCCAGAATGTTTCTGATAAGCTCTGGAGTATCCTGTTTACATTTTTGTGAATTTATAGCTGACTAGGCCCCTTGTGATGATTAGAGTTTGCCTGGCTATGGTCTATTCCCAACAAACAGTGAAACTTAGAGATAAAAAAATAAAATCTAACTGACAATAAAGCTTTTCTTGCCAAACAGATGCACAATAAATCATAAAACAGCACTGGATGGTTTCAGATGGTGTTTTTATGGCTAAATGTGAAGAATCTTATGTTTACCAATTTGGGTTTAGATAAAACATTGTATTGTATGTTCATTTTACTAATGACATTTTTTGTACATGCAAGGGGTCTGAAGATGATATCAATTTGTTTGCTGAAATGCTTAATAGTAGAACATATTATTTAAATGTTAAATGTAAGCATTCTAATGAATGTAATCAATTTTTGGATATGGAAATACTTAAGGATGTTAGAGCTAATACATTTGAAACAGGATTATTTAGAAAGGCTTGCTTCACGTAGACGAGGAGCTAATTCCATAGCACAGGGATCCTTGGAGACATATATCGGTCCCTCAAGCAGGTTCTATTTATGATGCAGACAAAGTTACGATCCTCGGATGTTGTGTTTCTGGTGTTTGTCTTGTGGATGTGCATGAGATCCATCAGAGGTGGATCTGAAGATGCTTTGTATGCTAGGAATAGATTACCTCTTAGTATCCCATAGGAAACTATGTACAAAGGTAGGATTTTAAGGTGATCTGTGTAGGACATGGTATTCATAGCCTGGATTCTCCTGGTGAAGAATCTATGAGGATATTCCAACTGCTGCAAGTACTTGGTTAGGTACATGCCAAAGGGGGCATCATACTCAATGATGGGTCTGATTAGGGCTGAGTAGAGTGGTACTACTACATCCTTGGACCTGGATGCCATACCCTGTTTATGAGTTGGGCAACATAGAATACATTTCTTTATATCCTGGCTAGGTGTTGGTCGAATGCCAAATTACTGTCTACATATATTAACAGATCCCTAACTATTGGGTCAACTCTTAGGAGTGAGCCTTTACACTTAATCTTTAAGCCTAGCCAAGAACTCAGGATCACAATCAAACCTTGTATCTTGTGTCTATTAGCTGAAGACATTAACCATTATACCAAAGCTATTCACATTTTCAGTTACAAACCATTAAAGAATTTTAAAAGAAAAAAGAAAAATCAGTGGCAACAGGATTCTAGAACACTTTTGTTAACAAGACAAAAGCTTTTATAGACATCAATACATTTTTCTCTGAGTGTGATGATATTTACAAAAATATGAACACAGATGCTTAATTGTATAATTAGCAATATAAATAATACTGAATATCTCTCAAGATGTACAACTTTCTGTGCAAATATCAATGACAGTCTCTTCAACAAAATCTAAGGTTTCACCTGATGCCATGCAATAGTTTGTAAATCCCTTGGTTTTTGAAGTATTAAGAAGACATGGAAATATTGCTTACTTTCATAATTATTAACTAACTTAAACTCTAAAAATAATGACCAAGAGCTATCAAATAAGGTTTAGCACTTTTATTCAGTTTAAATATCAGAAATTCATCATTCATTGTTGATAAAGTTCTGATATTAAACTGAAAGAAAGCACTAAAAACCTTATCTGCTCACTGCTGGCAATTGTTTTTACAGATTAAGTTAGCTATTAGTTGTTTTTTTTTTGTCAGTGGTTTTAGTTAGTGTATTTTCATAATTACTAACAAACAGCTAGCAATATCTCCAGTATGGTTTGATATAAACAGGCACTGACAATGAGTTTTTATGTTTTCAGCCATGGCATTTCATGCCATACGCTGCAAATGCATGAAGGTCCCACAGTTATGAAAATATGACCATATATTTGAAAACTGAATAATAAGTGGTAAACAGTGATTTGTTTCTCTACTGCAGGACATCATGGATAAATAATCTTAGTGCCATTTTGTTGATGACTCCTTGCCCTTTCTAATACTACCAACTATTAGCTAGTAAGTCACTTAATTAAAAATCCAAGCCTCAATAAAGGTCTGGACACCATAAGGCACTGTAGGTGTTAACTGGAAGTATACAAAAAGGTGCTAAAGCTTGAATGAGTTAATAATTTTAAAAGTCATGCAACCACCAGGGAAGATGAACTTGAACAACAGATGAAACTGTTGTTCAGGATGTTTCTGCATTGGAAGGAGGGGTTAAAAAAGGAAGACATATATGTTACAAACTCCTTTTGCTAGAAAAGGGAGCAGTAGGTGTAGATTAAAAGCTTGAACATGATATAAGAATGGCAATATGAATTTAATAATGATTATGGAGCTATTAGAATTATACAGAAAAAATGGAACATTTGGCAGTTAATCCAACTTTGTAAGGACTTCTACAGAGTGGTCCTAAATTTTTATCATAAAATGGAGGATAATTGTAAAGGTTTTTCTTAGAAATAAAGGGGAAATTTCTGGGAGACCCATGTGTTCCAGAAACTAAATAGGACTTATAAGCACTGAGGATGCAGGTAATATAAGTCAATGATGGATACTGCATATTTTGTGCATTTCACAACTGGTTGTACTTTTAGGAATAATGGTAGATTTACTTATGTTTCTTCAACTGTGATATGTGATCTGATTTGTTTGTGTTTTTATGGGAAAGACAATTTGACAACTGAGAGATTACTCTATAGAAATAGAGGAATATTGTGCATTACAAAGATATTCTCAAAATATTCATAGGAAAGTACTAGGCTAACTGCCCTTTTGTGCCATTTTAAGCCTAGTCAGTTTCACTTTTTGTGCTCAAATTAACCTATCCCATTTGGCTAGAGGTTGGCCTTACCCATCAATGATATGTTAATTGAAAATAAACATTTTTTTTTTATGGAGAACATATTTTCGTGTTACTGGGGGAGATGCTGATTTAATTCTGGAAAGTAGAAAATATGCTGACAGGTAAAATTGAGTGTCTTTGTGTTGCCAGGTTTAAATTAAATTATCAGTATCAAACTTTTGTTAATGGCTAGAAGGTTGAAGTGAAATGTGTGAATGTTTCTTTAAGGAGAATGTTATTAGTTTGTGACATGTTTAAGTTCATTAGACAATGATGAATGAAATGTATTCAAAAACATTTGCTTTTGGCGTGAATTTTGTCTAAAGAAATCCTAATTGATGTTTATGGTTGAAAGCACTAACCTGTTTTTAATAAATAAAAGAGTATTTTGTCAGTTGTTGCTGTTATTGTGGTTTGTTTTTTTTTCCATTGGATTAATAGACAGTGGATACTCATACATCTGGTTTTGTTTTGTTTTGTTTTATATATCTGTATTATAAGTCCAAGGAAACATAAAAGTTTAACACAGGATTATCCAGTAATCCACATAAATCAAAATACTGTCCACTTGGCTTTACAAGGCAAAATGAAAACTTAAACTGTACCTTTGGATACTTTCTACTAGTGATGTACATTTCTTATGGCCCCTCCAAGAAAGAAGCTCTCTATTAGAAGTCTTAACTCTATAGTCTCAGTACTTTCTCTGCAAGTAATTCTCAACTGAGCTAAAGTAATCTCCATCTCCGGCTATTTTAGGTAAGCTCCTGCTCACCCTAAACAACCTTCAAATGAGGAAGTAGCATTTTGTCTTTCTGGTGCAGTCTACTTCTTTTTGTGTAACATTACTTGGCACTCAGAGCCTTGTTAGCTGGATAATACATACCTTTCCTCATTAATACTGTGGGAATTTATCATTCCCAAGGCACTTTTAAAGGCAAGACACATTTTTTTAAACTTCACATCACAACTACCCCATCTCAACACAAAACTAGATATTTTGGACTCATAACACTGGGATGTATGACCTCAACTAGCCATCAGCATTTCTTTTGGGTATGCCATGACTGAAGGTAACTATATATTGATGATTGCAGGGACTGTACCCATTGGCACAACTTCAAATCACTGCCAAGTTTTCCCACTCAGCCATTACAATCGGGCACGATCACTTGCTTTATTGAAATCCTTACCTAATAAATAACACACCAATGACACACAGCCCATTTTACAGCTAAACATTTCTATGACATTTTTTTTCCTTTCCACATTACGTAATTATCTCCTGATATAACATACAGAGTGCTCCTTAGATTGAATTCCTTCAGCATTAGTATATGTGGCAAATTCTTTATTAAAATCAGGTGTCACCAACACAATTTCAGAACACAGGATCCTTTTAGTTCATTACATTTCTATCTGCTTCAAAAGACCACAATACTCATAAATGAGGTACAAACTTTTGGTAGTTCTCAGATAGTCCAAGAAAAGTCTTCACCTGTGTTTTGGTAGAGATTACAATCCATTTTTACAGCCTTTTTTTCCAGTTGCGATCTTACCCCCACACTCTTCCTATAATTTGCACTAAGTACTTGTCTCCCACTATATCCACTTTACTTGTCTTAGCCTTTACAGTCAAAACTGCCATTATTATGGATTCTAACACATCTTGTGCTATTAGCAAGTAAGTCTCCCCATTCTCTGAATGAATGAATGGCCACATGACCCAGATATACTGGCATATCTTCTGACCAGAACTTTGTCCATCAGCCTCTGAAAGGTAGTTGGAGATCTGTGTAGAACAACAGTATTATTTACTGAAACAGATCAAAAGAAGTTACAAAGCAAAGACTTTTGTTTCTATTGGAGAGGGAGTAAGTAATGCCTGACGGTATCCCTTTTTCAGGTACAGTGTTGTCATGCATCTAGTTTTTTCCTAGGCTCTCTATCAATTCCTCAGTTACATGTGCAAGACCATTACCAGATGATGAAATACTAGTCAGTTTTTTTAAATTCATTATATTGTCTAATACTCCCATCAGATTTAGTAATTAGCTCTGTTGAGCTGCTCTATTCACTTGGTTGTTAAGACTGTGGTACTCTGTACAGTTTCAGTCTAAATTTCATTCCAGGTGTTGTTTCTGTGTTATGTTCTATCACCTTAGTTTTATCAGGCATTTCTGGAAACATTCTCTTACTTTCTGTCTTTCTTCTGTTGTCAGCAATTTCCCCAAATTCACTTCAGTTAAGAGTTTCTCTAGTCTTTACTGTATGAGCTTCAACATGTAAGTCACATTGCAGAATAAGAATGTTGTCATTGTTTCCATGGCTTTATACATTATTTTTAATCATCTTTATTAAACACGGCATTACAAAACTGACATAGGTACATGTACAGTAAGTGAAAAGAAAACAAATCATGTTAACATTTCTTTTTCTACATTTTTCATTTGAACAATTTTCATTCACTCCATCATTAATTGCTCAATTCCTGCCTTCATTTTGTTTGATCACACAAATTCCATTTATTTCTATGTAATTTGATCCTTCTCTTTCTGAATATCCCACTTCCAGTTCTTTTATCTCCTTTTCAATATTCAGTATGTCAGTTAGATTTTGATTTCCATTTTCTAGTATTTTTTTCAGTCAATAGCATTAAACTTAGTGAAGCCTTACTGTGTCTGGCAATTCAGATCTTATATCCCAGATAAGAAGAAGAATTTCCGGTACTTTTCCGTTATCGGGGGAACACTTTAAACGCGGTTGCTGAGCTCCGAATCCAGTCACTTATCATGTATTTTTTTCTTAATATAACCAGATGTGCGTAAAAATTATTTTACTTAATAATATTTTAAAAAGAAGACGGTATTTCTAAATTTTACACACACCTGGTTAAAAGACATGATAAGGCACTAGATTTGAGCTCAATGATCGCATTTAAAGTGTTTCCCTCCTGTGTACCAAACAGAGAAATCAAAGATAAAAAAATGAACAAAATCCCATAAACATCATTTTATTTTCTTAAAACAGCAATAATATGGTTGATCTTTGCCCTACAAAAAAATTTAAATTAAGCCTCTAGTTTTAAAGTGTGTTCATGTAAATCTCCTGCATGCAGCTGTTGTGTGTCCACAACTCATGAGCTAACTGGCTATCACAGTGCTTAGAGGGACTGTTGTTACCCATTAGAGCATATTGAGTTATTAAATACATGTTTTCCATAGCAGTTAAAGTACCAGTAGAGTCTATGTGCAGACAGGGGTGAGTAATGGGCATTTTGTCCAACAAAGACGCAAGTCTGCTGATTGCAGTCTTTGCAGTGACAAGTTCATGCCACAGCATGATGAAATAGGATGGGATAAGCTTTTGCAGTTTTGCAAATATATTGTTATGGTCTTGGTGCAGAGTAATGTACCCAGTTACCAAAGGGACAGCTAAGTGCTTCTTTCGTTCGTGGAGGAAAACTGCATATAGTAACACTTGTATTTTAGATCAGATTGTGTTCATTAATTAAATGATGCTGGATCATTTGCATCTTTCTTAGAGACGTCAGCTAAGGATGTCATTTCTACAGAAAGAAACAAATATATAAACACTTATGTAGAGAAAGGACATTTGTTAAAGTAGTAAGTGAATATGTAATTTGTACGTGAATTTAAAGGTGGAAAGCATGGACTTACTTTATCAGAAAAGTACTTTAATACTGTATATCAGTGTGAAATTATTAAGCATTAGTTGAAGCAGTAATCTGCAACCGCAGTAGTAAGTTTAAATTGTGTGTGTGTGAGAGCTTGTAGAAAAAAAGAAGTTCCCTTTTAGTTTGATTTTGAATGAGTGGTAGGAAGTGATAGACATAATTTCAGACAAAAAAGTGCTTGATAACCTGCTGTAGCATTTTCTGTTATGGGAGCAACACTTTAAACTCGGTTGCTGAGCTCCAGATCCAGTGTCTGGTCACGGCTTTCTGCTCTTAATCTAACCAGGTGTTATAAAATATTTTACTGGATAATATTTAAAAAAGGAAATGTCAGTTCTAAATTTTACACAAGACCAAAAAGACATAACAAAACACTGGATTCGGAGCTCAGCAACCGCATTTAAAGTGTTGCCCCAATAAAGGAAAAGTACCGAATTTCCTTAGTTACAAACATTTGCTCACATAATTTATAACAAAAGTATTCTGTAGGAAATTTTTAAAATCTGCCAACTCATTGCATTCCCCAAAATACACATTCTTAATTACCACTCTCTTTCTCATCATACCTTTAGCATTTGATAGCTGTCCGAGGAAGAATTCTCTGAAGTCTGCTTGGGGTACAAAAATACCTATGTAAGTGCACAAAACCCTTTGTATAGTGACTTTGTCTTCTCTCTTCCCATTTTTTTTTTAATTTTCTCAGAACGATTCTTGTAGTTATCATCCACTATTTTATATGGCCTACTAAGTATCCATTTTTTTTTAACAGCTACATCTGTTCTAGACTAAATTAAAATACTGCCAGTGCTGGACTTTCATTTGACAGTTCCCTGTTCCTTTGCCTTTCTCTATATTCTGTTATCAACTCCTGATAGGCACGATACTTTCTAACCTGCAGTCCAAAGTTATGCTTAGCTTCATCCTACTCTATGTCCTTTCCCTCTCTAGTTATTTACTCCCATACCCTTGGTTCCTTTGCTTAGCTTTCTTGAGAACATTCCATCCCTCTCTTGCCTGTTTTCAGTACCTCTATTTGTAGACATCCTTACTGGTAAAAGATGACAGATTTGCTCTGTTTTTCTCTTTCTTGGTTGTATAAAAGTACAGTTGTGTACACTTACCATAAATGTAGATGTTCGAGTGTATTCACTGTTGCAGTCATCACATTTGGGTTATCTGCTTACAGTAGCCCTCAGTCGGCCTGATTATCAAAGTCTTGGGTCCTGCATCAGTTGCTGTCTCATCTTCCATGACGTCAGATAGTCAAGGATATAAAGCATGCAGCCGATGCCATTACATCAGTTTTTCTTGCCCCAGATGTCAGGTACCCCCATAATGGGAAGCAATTATATACAAGGTTACACCTCCAACAAAAAAGCAACTACACCAAAAAGCTTTAAGCACAGTAAACAAGAATAGAGGAATAGTCAATAGAAGTCAGGGGCTGGAGGGAGGGTAACCAGGACTGCAACAGTGAATACACTCGAACATTTACATTTACGGTAAGTGTGCACAACTGTAATATGTTCTTCATGTTTCCCTGTTGCAGTCATCACATTTCGGTAGATTCCCAAAGCTAAGGATGGGAGGAGGTAATTAGGTAGCATTAGGACCAGCTATAAGGCCCTGCAAGACTGCAGTGGCAAAACCAGCTCTGGATTAAGAAAAAATTGGCAAGTGGTAATGTTTGGTGAAGATATGTACAGAACTCCAGGTAGCAGCTTCTAGGATGTCCCTGGTAGGGACACCTCTGAGAAAGGCTGTAGAGGTAGATGCAGCCCTGGATGAATGTGATCTAATCCCCTGTGGGGTAGGTTTTCCATGGTGCTTATAGCAGAAAAGAATGCAGTGACCTATTCACTTAGAGATGGTTTGCTTTGAAATGGCCTTCCCCTCTGCCCCTGCAGCAAATGCAACCAGCAGCTGTTCAGATTTCCTGAGAGGTTTAGTCCTGTCCAAATAAAATCTAAGTTGTCTGTGCACGTCCAATGAGTGCAGTATTCATTCTCCTTTGTTCTGTGGATTATAAAAGAAGGTTGGCAAATGAATGGACTGATTAAGGGCCACACTGGATACCACCTTGGGCATGAAGGAGGGATTGGTCCTGAGGGACACCCTGTCCGAATGAAAGATGATGAAAGGCTCCACTGCCATGAGGGCCTGTAATTCAGACACTCTTCTTGCTGAAGTGATGGCTAGAAGGAAGGCTGTTTTCCAAGAAAGGAATTTCAATGCTGCATTTGCAGCTGTCTCAAAGGGAGGTAGAGCTTTTCCAATACAAAGTTGAGGTCCCAGGCTGGAGTAGGGGCTCTCCTGGGTGGTCTTAAGTTTTTGGCCCCTCTGAGGAACTGCTTCAACAGTGGATGAGAGAAGAGGGGTGGTTCTGTATTGTAATGAGCTGAAATGGCTGAGGCATGAATTTTGATGGAGGAAAAGGAAAGGCCCTTGTGAAGCATCTCAGTTAAGTATTGAAGAATCTGAGGTAAATTGGGTGCTCCTGTGCCCATCCCCTGAGTTTGGCTCCAGGAACAGAATCTTTTCCATTTTTCAGCATAGGATTTTCTAGTACTAAGTCTCCTTGCCTCCAGAATGACATCCATCACTTGTTTACTGAGGGATGGTAATGGAGAGATCAGGTAATTAGCCAGGCTGCCAGGTTCAAAGTTTGAAGCTGCGGGTGCAGAATCTAGCCCTCCTGCTCGGACAGCAGGGTAGGGGTCTGAGGCAGGTGCCATTGTGCCAGCAGTGACACAATGCACAAGAGGGGGGACCAGTGTTGGCATGGCCAGTCTGGTGCAATCAGTATTGTCCTTGGTTTGTCCTGTTTGATCTTTAGTAGTACCTTGGAAAGGAGAGGCAGAGGGAGGAAGGCATAAACTGATAGGTTTTTCCAGGTGAAGAACAGGGCATCCACTTTCCAAGCTTGTTTGTGGGGAGTCCGTGTGCAGAATTTGTACAATTGGTAGTTCTGGGGGGAGGCAAACAGGTCTATCTCTGGGCTCCCCCATTTGTTTCCCAACATGTTGAATATCTTTGGTTCTAGTTTCCACTCTTGTGGGTCAATGAGATTTCTGCTTAGGTCGTCTGCCAGTGTATTTAGTTTCTCTGGCAGGAATTGAGCCTGTAGGTGCACTTGGTAGCTCAAGGCTGTGTTCCACAGAGCCATGGCTAGTCTGCAGAGAGGGTACGAGTGGGTTCCTCCCTGCTTATTTATGTACCACATAACAGTGGTGTTGTCCGTCTTTACCAATAACTGTCCCGGTAGAATGTGGTCCTTGAAGGCTGTCAGAGCATTCTATACAGCTAACATTTCTTTTTGATTGATATGCAGGTGCATTTGCCTTGGATTCCATTTGCCATGAATGCACTTCCCTGCCAAGTGAGCCCCCCATGCATAGTCTGATACGTCTGTTGTTAAGGTTTGGGTGGCAGGGGGTAGAGTGAATGGCAGTCCCTTGTTTTGGTGGCAGGCCTCTGCCCACCAAAGGAACTCTATCTGTAGACAAGGTATGATAGGAATCATTGATTCTAGAGCCTGAGAATGTTGACACCATAGGCTTTTTAGATACCATTGTAGTTTCCTCATATGCAGTCTTGCATATGGAATTAGTAGAATGCAGGAGGCAATGAACCCCAGGGCTTACAGAATTTTTCTTGCAGATAGATGGGTCTTTGTGGCCAGCAGTTTGAATAGGCTGTCAAATGAACTTGTTTCTCTGCCGTGAGGTAGGCCATCTGGGAAGTTGTATTCAAGCTTGATCCCAGGAATACAACTTTCTGGCAGGGTACAAGATGTGATTTCTTTTCGTTTATGGTGTACCCCAGAGAAGTTAGCAATTTCTTTACAAATGCCAAATGATTCAATAGTATGTCCTGGCTTTCTGCCTGAATTAGACAATCGTCCAGGTATGGGCATATTTGAATATTTATTTGCCTGCAAAAAGCAATGACTTTAGCTAGGCACTTTGTGAATACCCTGGGCACAGTAGATAAGCCAAAGGGGAGTGCAGAGAACTGATAGTGCATGCAGCCTACTTTGAAGCATAGGTATCTTCTGCAGGATTCCCTTATTGGGATGTGCAGGTAGGCTCCTTTAAATCCAGTGTTGCCAACCAGGCATCTTTGCCTAGCATAGGAAGCAGCTGGTGAAGAGTTAGCATCTTGAATTTTGGGATTACCAAAAAAGGTCCAAGATAGAACATCAGGAATTGTCTTTTCTGGATACCAGAAAAGTCTTGAGTAGAAACCCTGTCCCCATTCTTCTTCTGGGACAGATTGAATAGCCCTGATGCTTAAAAGAGAGAGAACTTGCTTTTGAGCCTCGGCCCACTGATTTGGGGTAGATCTGGCCAACTATTTGGGGTTGGTAAGGAGTGGAAGTGGAATCTGTATCCTTGGGAAACTATTTAAAACCCATTTGTCCTGGGTAATGAGTTCCCAATTTTTTGCCTGCTAGGCAATCTTGCCCCCTAAAGAAACAGTCAGTTGAGCAGGGCTTGGAAGGTTTAAAGTTAAGTCATTGAGACAGTTTACCACAGGGGGGAGTCTTACTACTTCCTACTTCCTGCTTTGGAAGTGGGAGCCCCCCACTGCTTAGTCCTCTGAGTCCCTTGGGACTGCAGCCTGGGTGTTCTGCTGGTTCTGGGTTTGGACTGAGAAGGCCTGGAAGAGGCAGGAAAGGACTAATTCTTAGAGGGCCAATGCCTACTAAATCCGGGAGGCTGTACTTGCAGGAAATTTTTAACAGTTTGCATAGATTTAACTTTTTCCTCCATCTTTTTAAGTACTACTTCTGCTTTGTTGCCAAACAGGTGGTCTTGGTTTAAGGAAGCATACAGCAATTTAGCCTTAAGATGATCTGGCAAAGATTGCTCCTTAAGCCAAGCACGCCGTCTAAGTGCAGACCCAGTGACAGCAGCCCTGCAAGATGCCTCTAATGAATCAGAACCACATTGCAAAGTAAGTTTTCCAACTTGTTCAGCAGAATGCATTAAATCCTGTAAATCTTTATTTCCAGCACAGTCAGGAAACAACATCATTTTCTGTTTAAGCAATCCAATAATATGCTGCTGATACTTCAACATATGAAACTGGCAGTTTAAGGACCTAATTCTCATCTCATCCCTCAAAGAATATAACTGGCATCCTCTAAAGTACCTCAGTTTTGATGACGTAGTTGAATTTTTTTAATACTGCCTTCCTGAGCATCCTTAATTACCATGCCCCCATAAGACTTTCCAGAACCAAAGCACAACCCTCCATATAGCTACAGAAAACCACTAAGTCAGAAATGAAAAACTGGGATAAAGCCTGGGAGCACTGGCACAAAACCAAAACCCCCTCAGCTAGACAGAAATTCCTAGAACTACGCAATACAGTCAAAAAGCTAATAAAACAGGACAAATTCCAATACTACCAGTCTGCCCTAGACTCCTCCCAACACAGCCCCAAACAATTCTGGTCCTCCATAAACTCCATCCTCCACCCAGGTAAAGTCAGTACCCCTCCACCTAACATTCCTTCACTCCTCCGAAAATATTGCTACCTCATTCTACACACACTTCACACAAACCATACTATCACTAGCTAAACAACACAACCCTCCTCCCCTCCAACCCAAACCTTCAACTAGTAATCTCCTCACTGCCTTCTCTTTTTCTCCTGTACCTACCTCCAACATAAAAAACTCTTAACTAAACTTAAGCCCACCAAAGTAGCAGCAGACAACCTCCCAAGTGAATACCTACAAATCGCAGCTGATGCTCTGGCCTACCCAGTATCCATCTTGATTAACCAATCTCTGTCAAAAAGTTACGTTCCCACACTGTGGAAAGTATCACATATAATTCCCCTCCACAGAACTAACCAATTACTGCCTCATAGCTATTCTCTCTCCAGTCTCCAAAATACTAGAGAGATGCATACACTCTCGGGTCTCAGACTACCTCCTTACTAACAACCTCCTTTCCAATACTCAGCATGGTTTCCGGCCAAACCATAGCACCACCACTGCCTTACTCTCCTTTACTAACACTATCCTTCAGCATAAAAACAATGGCTATCTCTCCTCTGCTACTTTCCTAGACCCATCTAAAGCATTTGACATGGTCCCACACAAGCAACTAATCTCTGTCCTCAATAACCTGTCCTTCTCTCAATCAGTCACCAACTGGTTTTAGAGTTACCTGTCTGACCACCAACAATCCATTGTATGGCAGAATGACATATCTCCCCAACTACCTGTCTCTATAGGGGTTCCCCAAGGATCCATCCTTGGACCCCTACTCTTCTCTGTTTTCACCAAAAATCTAGCCTCTGCCACCAAACATGGCACACTCATACAATATGCAGATGACTCAACCATCATCTGCTCAGTCCAGCTCCTACCCAAACTGCAAAAAGTCACACAGGAAGCCTTTTCCTCTGTTGAAACTTGGTTATCTGATGCCCAATTAATACTCAATCTAAACAAAACTAAACCACTCATCTTCCAACCCACCAAACATACTCAAAACAACTCTCACTTTAACACCACAGAAAAAGACAACACCACTATATACCCAACTGAACACACCAAATTGCTAGTAGTGGAAATAGACAATAAACAAAAATTTGACATTCACATATCCATGACCATAAAAAAAAGTCCACAAAAAACTAGGAGCATTATACAGAAATAAGCAATTTTTCACCAAAGCAGCAAAGATTTCAATAGCAAATTCCCACCTTAACTCCACCCTACTTTATGCCTCTCCAATATATACCAACCTAAGGCAATGCGATCTAAACAAGCTAGAGACCTGCTACAACAAAATCGCCAAATTCACCATAGGGGCATCCTACCGTAGTCACCACTGTCTCTCACTTGCTGAACTGGGCTGGCTTGAACTTCCTCACCTCCTTCAATGGTATTAACTCTCACTTGCCCACAAACTAATAAACCATCCACTAAATGTCCCAGAATCTACTCCAACCCTATCGCACCACCAGACCACTAAGATCCAGCAACAAAAATCACTTGCAGATCACTAAAGCCAATAACTCTGCTGGTGAAGCACTATTCTCTTGTGCCATAGCCAAATTATGGAACTCCCTCCCACCCACAATTACCTCCGTACCATCATGCACCCATTTCAAAACTTTACTAAAAGTGCACTTAAAAACATGCTGGCTATGCCCTTGCAACTGCCACTCTTATATCACCCACCCCATCCAACCACTACCTTTCTTTCCACCCCACGAACTACCTTGATTATAGCAAGCTCAGATGCTCATAAGCCTAGTACTTATTATACAGCAGGAACTTCTTATTGTAACATTTGTTAATGTCTGTTATGTACTTCGCAGATAAAGATTCTAGTTGTCTACTGATGTACTATGTTCTTCATTTGTAAATATGTTTGTAATTAATTGGTATGTTAAATTGTTAATCACTATGCAATCCAATGTAACTACTGTCTGTTTATTTTAACTGTGGAGCTCTACTCCCCCTAGCCTCTGCTGAAAATGGACCTATGTCCAGTCGGACACTCCCAGTCAACAAATGTAAATAAATACAAATGTAAATAAATAAATAAATAATTGGCCAAGGTTGCAGATGTGTATACCTTCTAACCCCATCTATACAGTGCCCTGCAATCTCTATCAGAGGGGGTAGGATTTTTGGCAGTAGTAGCCTTAATGACCTTGGATCCCTGTGAAATGGTCTCAGGATCTGCAGTAGGATTTTTAAAAAGGAACTTGTGAGAGCCAGGAACCCTGTAATACCTATCAGGTTTTCTGGGAGCAGGAGGTAAAGAGTCAGGGGCCAGACTAGATTCCAAGAAGGCATCATCAACAATGTCCAGTACAGGAGGTATAGCTAAAAGCCTGTGTTGGGGCAGGAGTAAGAAATCCCTAAGCCTCTTTTTGGAGTCAGAGTAATCCTGGCTTTCCCAGCGAAAATGCTCCCAAAGAGTATGCAAGGTTTCACCAAAAGAGAAATCCTCTGGAGGGGAAGCAGAGGGAATGGAGTCCTCTGCATCAGAATCCTCATAGGTAGATAAGGGTAAATCCTGGTCATCAGTGGAAACAGAAATTTCAGAGTCCTGATCAGAAGAATCAGAAGGAAAGTCAGTCCTAGAGCTCTTAGAGGGGTAAGAGTGGCTTTGCCTGATTAGAGTAATAAGGTCTTCAGCCATTCTTATCATTTGGTTTTTAGGCACAGTGGCCTGACCACATGGTCTGGGCATCGGTTTTCTAGGCATGGATCAAGTTTTAGGCCTTGAAGAAGAAGAAGATGGCGTCAGTTTAATATGCAAGTCAGTAGGCCTGAAAAAACCCTCAGAAGCCGGTGTCTGCACAGCGGCTCCAGACCCATCCAAGGTAGAGGCATCCACAGGTTCCATAGTTGAGGAAGCATCTCGTGGAATGGGTCTCAGTAGAGGCCTGCGAATCTGAAGTAGCAGGTAGCAGGGGCTGCGAAAGTCCCTCACTGAGTACCGGTGAACTGGCGGCTAGCTTAGGAGAAGCGTCGTCGGCAGCTTTGGACCTATACGGTCTGTCTCTGTCTATCTTTGCATTTTTTCAGAATGTCGGTAGTCGGGTGGCTTACCGAAACCATTTCTGGATAATTGAACAGAGTACCAAAATATTTAGAAGCGTAAATGAACCAACGACAAATATTTCTAGGTTTGAATAAGGCACAAAACAACAACGAGGTACGTCGTGGTCTGGGCCTAAGCAAGGAATGCAGTACGAATGAAAATCTTTATGAGGTATTTGCTTTCCACAAGAAATACAATTGTTAGCTTTTACTGACATTGGTTTGGAGGAAGAAAAGGTTCCCCAATGGGGTACTTAGCTTAGTTGAAGACTTCGGTTCTGAAACTCGAAAACAAAAATTTCAGGAGTCAGCTGACCGGCACTTGCGAACTGCTTCTGCTTCGGCACCGCACAGCAAGAAAGACTGATGTAATGGCATTGGTTGCATGCTTTATACCTCTGACTACGTGACATCATGGAAGATGAGACAGCAGCCGATGCAGGACCCAAGACTTTGATAATCAGGCCGATTGAGGGCTACTGCAAGCAGATAACCCAAATGTGATGACTGCAACAGTGAAACACGAAGAACATCTTATAGTTCACTATATTTACCCTTTCCATCACCTTAAATGACCATTGACACTTAGCCAAAAATGTGTTTCCTGGAGGGTACTAACATCAATCCTGATATCCTGAGTTAAATTCTGTAAGTTGGATATTTCTATTATAAACTCGTTGCTTTATCTCCTGTGCATTCTGCATGTACTCCTTTACTCCAGGCATAACCAGATTTAGTCTATCATGCAAAGTAACCCGGCCACTGGAGATGCACAAGCCAGTGCATTTCTTTGTGCCGGTCCCAAGCCCGGATAAATGGGGAGGGTTGCGTCAGGAAGGACATCAGGCATAAAACTTCACCAGATAATTAATTCGGACACCAGTAAATATTTCCATACCGGATTGGTTGAGGCCCGGGTTAACAACGGCCACCACCAGTACTGTTAGCCAACAGCTGGCGGAAATTGGGCTACTGTTGGCCGAAGGAGGAGAAGAGGTGGAAGGCATGGCTGAAGGCAGGAAGGGAGGAGAAAGGCTAGGACTGTGGTAGTGAGGGTTGGATCTTTGAATGTTGGCAGTATGACCGGTATAGGGAGAGAGCTAGCTGATATGATGGACAGAAGGAAGGTTGATATATTGTGTGTGCAAGAGACCAGATGGAAGGAGAGTAAGGCTAGGTGCATCGGAGGTGGGTTCAAATTGTTTTATCATGGTGTGGATGGGGGGAGAAATGGCGTAGGAGTTATCCTGAAGGAACAGTATGCTAAGAGCATTTTGGAGGTGAAAAGAGTGTCGGATAGAGTGATGTTTATGAACTGGAAATTGATGGTGTAATGATGAATGTCGTTAGTGCATATGCTCCACAAGTTGGGTGTGCGATGGATGAGAAAAAAAAATTCTGGAGTGAGTTGGATGAAGTGGTGATGACTGTACCCAAGGGTGAGAGAGTGGTGATTGGAGCAGATTTTAATGGGCATGTTGGTGAAGGAAACAAAGGGTATGAGGAAGTGATGGGTAGGTATGGTGTTAAGCAAAGGAATGCAGAAGGTCAGATGGTAGTGGATTTTGCGAAAAGGATGGACATGGCTGTGGTGAATACTTATTTTAACAAGAGGGAGGAGCATAGGGTGACATACAAGAGTGGAGGAAGATGCACACAGGTGGATTATATCTTATGTAGCAGGGCCAGTTTGAAGGAGATTGGAGACGGTAAAGTAGTGACCGGGAAAAGTGTAGTTAGGCAGCATGGGATGGTGGTTTGTAGGATGACGTTGGTGATCAAGAAGAGGAGGAGGAGTGTGAGGGCAGCATCAAGGATCAAATGGTGGAATTTGAAAAAGGGTAATTGTGAGGTGGAGTTCTGGGATGAGTTAAGACAGGCACTGGGTGGCAGTGAAGAGTTACCAAGTAGCTGGGTAACTACAGCAGAGCTAGTAAGGGAGACAGCTAGAAAGGTGCTTGGTATGACATCTGGACAGAGGAAGGACGACAAGGAGACATGGTAGTGGAATGAGGAAGTACAGGAGAGTATATAGAGAAAGAGGTTGGCAAAGAAGAAGTGGGATTGTCAGAGAGATGAAGAAAGTAGACACTAGTATAAGGAGATGAGGTGCATGGCAAAGAGAGAGGTGATGAAGACTAAGTATAAGGCATATGGAGAGCTGTATGAAAGTTTGGAGACTAAGGAGGGAGAAAAGGACCTGTACCAATTGGCTAGACTGAGGGACCGAGCTAGGAAAGATGTGCAGCAGGTAAAGGTGATAAAGGATAATGAGGGAAACATACTCACAAGTGAGGAGAGTGTGTTGAGGAGATGGAAAGAGTACTTTGAGGGGTTGATGAATGAAGAGAATGAGAGGGAGAGAAGGTTGGATGATGTGGGGATAGTGAATCATGAAGTACAATGGATTAGCAAGGAGGAAGTAAGGATAGCTATGAAGAGGATGAAGAATGGAAAGGCTGTTGGTTCAGATGACATACCTGTAGAATCATGGAGATGTTAAGGTGAAATGGCAGTGGAATTTTTAACCAGATTGTTTAATGAAATCTTGGAAAGTGAGAGCATGCCTGAGGAACAGAGAAAAAAGTGTTTTGGTACCGATTGTTAAGAATAAGGGTGATGTGCAGAGCTGTAGTAACTACAGAGGGATTAAATTGATCAGTCACAGCATGAAGTTATGGGAAAGAGTAGTGGAAGCTAGGTTAAGAAGGGATGTGATGATTAGTGATCAGCAGTATGGTTTCATGCCGGGAAAGAGCACTACAGATGCGATATTTGCTCTGAGTGTGTTGATGGAGAAGTGCAGAGAGGGTCAGAAGGAGTTACATTGTGTTTTTGTAGACTTAGAGAAAGCATATGACAGGGTGCCTAGAGAAGAGTTGTGGTATTGTATGAGGAAGTCAGGAGTGTCAGAGAAGTATGTAAGAGTGGTACAGGATATGTATGAGGGTAGTTTGACAGTGATGAGGTCTGCGGTGGGAGTGACGGATGCGTTTAAGGTGGAGATGGGGTTACATCAAGGATCAGCTCTGAGCCCTTTCTTATTTGCAATGGTGATGAACAGGTTGACAGACGAGATCAGACAGGAGTCCCCATGGACTATGATGTTTGCAGATGACATTGTGATCTGTAGTGAGAGTAGGGAACAGGAGGAGGAGACCCTGGAGAGATGGCGATATGCTCTAGAGAGAAGAGTAATGAAGGTCAGCAGGACTAAGACATAATATATGTGTGTGAATGAGAGGGAGGATAGAGGAATGGTGAGGATGCAAGGAGTAGAGGTGGTGAAGGTGGATGAGTTTAAATACTTGGGATCAATAGTTCAGAGTAACAGTGAGTGTGGAAGAGAGGTAAAGAAGAGAGTACAGGCAGGATGGAGTGGGTGGAGAAGAGTGTCAGTAGTGATTTGTGACAGACGAGTACCAGTAAGAGTGAAAGGGAAGGTCTACAAGAGGGTAGTGAGACCAGCTATGTTATATGGGTTGGAGACAGTGGCAATGACAAAAAAGCAGGAGTTTGAGCTGGATGTGGCAGAGTTAAAGATGTTAAGATTTGCACTGGGTGTGACGAGGGTGGACGGGATTAGGAATAAGTATATTAGAGGGTCAGCCCAGGTTGGAAGGTTTGGAGACAAAGCCAGAGAGGCAAGATTACGTTGGTTTGGACATGTGCTGAGGAGGGATGCTGAGTATATTGGGAAAAAGATGCTAAGGATGAAGCTACCAGGTAACAGGAAAAGAGGAAGACCTAAGATAAGGTTTATAGATGTGGTGAGAGAGGACATGCAGGTGGTTGGTGTGACAGAGCAAGACGCAGAGGACAGGAAGAAATGGAAACAAATGATCCGCTGTGGCAACCCCTAATGAGAACAGCCGAAAGAAGATGACGAATCTATCATGCAAAGTGACACAGTATTCCATCATGCTTTTAAATGGTGTCTTAGCTTCTTCCAATGTTTCTTTAAACATGTCAAACAATCTTCTTAGGTGTTTTCCACAAAAAAAGTTAAAATAGGAGGGATTCAGTTAAAGCTTGTTGGCACCCCTCCTTTAGCAAACAGTAGGTAAGTAAAAATTGGTCTCAGTTGTTTAGTCTAAACTATATCCCTAAAACATGAACAAGTACCTATTCACACATTATACCTCATTGCTCTCCCTTCTTCACAACTTCATTACTTCTAACAATTTATCTCCCTTGGCATTCTCTATAAATAAAACACAAATCTGCTTTTCTCTCATTTCACAATGCAATTCCTGTTTGTATTGTACTAACATTTAATGTCTCAATAAACTGGTTAAAATTTCTGTAAACATTAAATAATTGTTCTATAACTTGTATCTGTTCTTAACCAATGTTTTCAAATTATGTCTATATTTTGGTATAATTATGTAAACAGTAGATGTCTTTTATATTATTTCTGAAGATTGTAGAATTATTGTTCTTAAAATGGTTTGTAATGCTTTGGAACTTTTCTCCTTGGGCTTCTACTGAAAGTAGTCTCCTTGGACTTTCCCGGTAAACGAATAGCAATAAACAAATAAATTACATCACAGTCATTAACTTTCCTTAGTATGGGCTTCAGTGTTTTATGAAAGTTCTCTACTAGTCCGTCAGTCTAATGATAGTAGACTGACAATTTTATCTGTTTCACTTTAAAGTACTAGCAGAAAGGATGCAATATCACAGACATAAAAGGAGTGTGTTGTTCACTAAGTATTTCTTTCAGGATACCCACTCTGGACAGGATACCC
Organism: Protopterus annectens; assembly: GCF_019279795.1. Taxonomy (NCBI): domain Eukaryota; kingdom Metazoa; phylum Chordata; order Ceratodontiformes; family Protopteridae; genus Protopterus; species Protopterus annectens. The sequence goes on from NC_056748.1 coordinate 1,035,663,417, forward strand.
ACTCTGGACAATAATAGTACCAATTCCCTAGCTAGAGGCTTAAAATTAGCTTTGCATAATTGCACCATTTCTGGAAAATTTGAAAAATACTCTATTGTCGTTAGCATGTATTTATACCCATTGCTAGATATTTGTCAGTGGCCCACAATGTCCGTAGTAATACAACTGTTTGTTACTTGCATTGGGACAGAGTGAGTTTTATACCCAGGATGGGGTGTAGTCTTCTGCTATTCTGGAACACAGAAACATAGGAACATACTAGGCAAGCAATTATGGGGATGATAAGATGTCTAACCATATACACATTTAAGTAGACAAACTTAAAAGTTCTTGCCACCCTTTTTAGTCATGTAATAGTGCTCACATACCAAATCGAGCAGGGCCATGCATTATAACACTGGTGTAATTTTGTGGAACAATTGCACAGAATTTTTCTCTCTCTTTCAATATGCCTAGCCAGTAAAATCTATCTTCTCTTGCTTTAGTTTTGCTCATTCCCATCCGAGTTCCCAGCATGTGCCTACAGGCTAGCTTCATTACTAATGTCTTATAAGAGTTTGGTGCTAGGAGTTGATACAAAATTTATTTTCTTTCTTCACTTACTCTATACAAAAGATCATCTTTTAATTCAAAATGGTGGTAAGAAGCAATGGGAACATCTTGTTCACTATCTTTCCTACAACTTTGGTTACCTTCTCTCTTCCCCTTCTGAAAGTATTAGCTTTTCATTGTGCTTTTTTAACTTTATGTAGCTTAACTGTAGATCTGTTAACAAAGTGTTACTTTTATTTGTAATTTGCTGATAGAGGTTGAGCCCCCCCCCACCCAAAAAAAAAGTACCACCAGTGAAGCTTCCTCTATTTCGTCCCCAGCAATGGGCAGTTCTGGAGAAAAATATCCTTCTGCTTTATTATCTCTGTTATCTGTAAACTCCTTTTGAGTGATCTCTTCTCTTTTTGAGTGCTCCCCCTCTTCCTAGTATGAACAGAATTACTTTATTTCCTTCTATTTGCCCTCCCATTGCATAGTGTATCTCAGAACAAAACTAATTTTGATTTCCTTCTTAACATACAGATGCCTACTGCTTATGCTCAGCCTACATTTATTTTTTTTTTCTTTACACAACAGAAGTGGGTCAGAACTCTGCCTTTCCTTATCTCTTTTACTTTTAGTATTTATTATCATTTCATTGCTCTAAAGGCAAACATTCTAATACCAACCTTCTTCTGTCTCTGTTTTGGGCCTAAAAATTCCTTCTAAGTCTTTGTGCAGACTTCTGTCTTACACTGTTTTTTTTTTATTTCAAAGTTTCCTTTCAGTTCACCTTCAATTCCTGTACTGACAACTCTCTTAAAGACTTAGGTTTATGTCGCCTATTATTTGGCTGGCTTCTGGTAACATACAAGATCATTTTCTTCTCTAAGCACAACAAAATTCTGGCCTCTTTTGTAGCTTCTATGTTGTCCTCTTTTGCTGGTTTAGCTTCCGGACATCTATATGAGTGTCACTGTCTTTCTTTCCCCTTCTCCTATTATTGCTAGCAAGCTGCTGTTCTACCTCTTTATTATGTGTATCAGCCTGCAATACTGTGTCTATGAGTTCCCCCTATTCCCACATTTTCCATAGTGCTGTAAAATGGGAAACATTTTCCTGAATATTACTTCATGAGTCAAATCAGGGTTTATATCTACAGCATGTAACAGTTTCCCCTAGAACTATTTGAATTACTACATGTGTGAGAGGATATTCTTTTCTGTCACTACAGAAGCATATTACTTCCACGTTTTGGTTGTTACCAATCTTATTCTTACACACCAAGAAATTCTTGAGAAAGATAATTATGCATCCAGAGTCTAGCAAGGCTTGAATTTCCCTTCTGTCTATGATGTATAGTACACTTCACCAGCGTAGTTATAACATAATGGCATAATGCTGACTCAAGTTATTTTAACTGTGGTCTTTTCACACTCCAGAACAGCATCATTTGTAGAATGCATTTCAGTTAACATTCTGTTCAGTATTAGTAGCACAGAATTTTGCAATTTAACCCTTCCCCAATTTGAAGCAAATTCATACATTGCTTGTTGCTTTTTGTTTCACAGAAGATGGCATATTACTTAATGCAGTTAGAGATTTAGAATCAGAGAATTTAGTTTTAAACATTGTGTCATTAACTCAAGTGTTCAATTAAAGTTGTCATTTTATGAGAGCTCTAGGGATCACTTTGCAATATCCATTTTTCTTATATTACTTGGCAGAGGTTGCTTAAACCTGTCTAATGTTAACATTTCTAATATGTTCAATTTTTTCTACTGCTATGTTGTTCTAGCCATAGTTTTAAAATATGCTTTAAATCACATATCTGTGTTTTTACCAGTTGGTCAGCATTAAAATACAGTTATAAAATTATATTGCTTGTGCTTCAGAGATTATTCTATTCCTAATCAAAATTTCCTTTCTAAGTTTTTCATAATCCATGTAATCAGTTGGCTCTCTATTAAAACATCAAGATTCTGATTGCAGTCTTAACTCACAAAAAAAAAAAAAAAAAAAGAAAGACAGACCAGCAATAAAGGAAAAAAGCAAGCAGGGGCAAGTCCCCTACACCCCCTAAACTTTTAAATATACCAACTCTAAGACTGTTATAACTTGGGAAAAAGGGAATATTCAGAAAAAATGCCAATCTTGGACTTAGTATATGTCAGCTTGGATTGTTGGTCTTTTGATAATGAGAAGTTATGTACCTACCATAACGTTCCATGTTAGTTGTCTTCTCTCGCCTTCTTTCTTGCTGGATGGGTTCGGAGCCAATCCTTGGCTCCGACTCGGCCACTTACTAAAGCTCGAGAGCTAATTTTACCGGCTCGAGGCAACCCTATATCCCATGATGCTAGGCGATAACTACCCAGATCTCGTTTGGTAGCTAAAGAAAAATTATGGAATATAGTCCTCCAACTGGAGAGGAGAAGGAAAAAGGGAATAATCCCGCCAAAGAGACCAATCTAATCTAGTGACACTAGTAAGCTATTTAGCTGGAAATGCTAGATCAGGACTCTTCAAGGAAGAGGAACAATCTTCTTGGTCTGTCCAGGCTAGGGGGATGGTGGGCGGGACGCAAGAAAGAAGGCGAGAGAAGACAACTAACATGGAACATTATGGTAGGTACATAACTTCTCAATGTTAAGTTGTCAGTCTCGCCTTCATTCTTGCTGGATGGGACCGCGTCCCTAGCACCTTTATCCTGGGTGGCTCAATGGAACAGACTCTTGAGAACGGTGGAACCAAAATTTGCCCTGTTTCTGGAGGCCAAGTCCAATTTGTAATGCGAAACAAAGGTATGAGGAGAGGCCCATGTGGCTGCTGCACAAATAGTGTCTATTGGTAGTCTAGCTTGAAAAGCTGTAGATGTAGCTAGTGCTCTAGTTAAATGGGCTTTTGGTCTAGAAGTCAACTCTCTACCTCTGAGTTGATAAATGCATGTAATCACAGAAGACAGCCACCTAGATAGGGTTACCTTAGATACCGGAAGGCCTTTTCTGTTCTCTGCATACGATAAAAACAGTTGATCAGATCTCCTAATTTGTTTGGTTCTGTCCAAATAATATCGGAGTTGGCGATGAACATCCAGATAATGTAGTTTTTGCTCCTCTCTAATAATATAATTTGGGAAAAAAACTGGAAGATCAATAGATTGATTTAAGTTCGTCTGCGACGCCACCTTGGGTAAGAAAGACGGATTAGTCCTTAGAGAAACACTGTCTTTGCAGAAGATTAAGTAGGGAGGACGAATGCAGAGGGCATGAAGCTCAGATACTCTCCTAGCAGAAGTAATGGCGACTAGGAAGAGTGTCTTCCAGGAAAGAAATTTCAATGAACAGGAAGCCGCAGGTTCAAAGGGGGGAAGAATCAAGGATGTTAAGACTAAATTTAGATCCCACTGTGGTGGAGGGTCTTTGATCGGAGGCTTAAGTAAAAATACACCTCTAAGGAATGCCTTGCAAAGCTTATGGGACATGATGTTGCGGTCCGACAAGCCTATATGAAAATTTGAAATGGCTGCCAACTGAACTTTAACTGTGGAGGAAGAAGATCCTGAGTGAAAAATTTCAGCTAGGAAGTCCAAGACCGAATGAATCGGAGCAGTAAAGGGATCTATATTCCTAGCTTTTGCCCAGAAGGAGAAACGTTGCCATTTACTAGTGTAAATCCTTCTGGTGGAAGATTTAAGGGAAGCTACTATGATATCCCAGACGGGATTAGAAATCATAGGAAGCCTGGCTAGGGACGGAAGTAGAGCAACCAAGCAGTGAGGTTGAGAGAAGGTATGGATTGGTGCAGCTGCCCCGATTGGTGGGTCAGAAGATCTGGAACCGGGTCCAGATGCCAAGGCTGTACCAAAAGATAATGATGCAGGAATGGAAACCATATCTGTCGAGGCCAATAAGGGGCAATGAGAATCATCTTGGCTCACAAGGTGGTTGCTTTCTGAATCACTTGTGGTATTAGAGGAAAAGCATAGAGAAGTCCCCGGGGCCAATCTTGGACTAGAGCGTCTCTGGGGAGATGGCCTGGAAGGGGGAAGAGGGTGAAGAAGTCGGGGCATTTGCAGTTTTGAGGCATAGCAAAAAGATCGCAGCAAGGAAGGCCCCACTTCTGAAAAATCTCTTCCGTCACAGATTGAGAGACCACTCATGAGGCATGAGAATAGCTCTGCTCAACCTGTCCACAATGATGTTGGACTTCCCGGGGATATGCGCTGCTATCAGAAACCGCTGAAAAGAGATTGCCCACTGCCAAAGTCTGAGTGCCTCTCGACACAGGGGATAGGACTTGGTTCCGCCCTGCTTGTTGATATACCACACTACGGACATATTGTCCATTTGGATTGCAATAGTCCCCAGGGGAAGAGAGTCGTGGAGGGCTTGCAACGTTAAAAGCACTGCTCTCATCTCCAGGACATTTATATGCAGGTGACAATCGAAAGGTTGCCAAGTGCCGTGGACCATCCTGCCCTGAAAATGCCCCCCCCACCCGATCAGGGAGGCGTCCGATGTAACCGTGGTGACCGGGGCGGGAGGAACAAAGGGTCTGCCTTGATGGACTTGAGGCGACAATATCCACCAGGACAGATGCCTTTTGCAAGCTGGAGTTATCATGATCTTGTGATGCATAGGGAGTCGTTGAAAAGACCACTGGGCGAAAAGCATCCACTGTAGGAGACGCATGTAAAAGCGGGCAAGGGGAAGAAGTGTTATGGCGGCCGCCATAAGACCCAATACTTTCAGGGCATACCTGGCCTGAATTTTGTCGCTCTGAAGAAGAACATGGATGTGGTTTTGAATATCTAAGATCCTTTGATCTGTTAATTTTGCTGAAAGTTGTACGGTGTCCAAACTGGCGCCTATAAAGGTAATAGATTGACAAGGCGACAAGGCAGATTTTTTGAAATTTATAGAGATTCCTATCCCTCTGCAAATGAGAATGGTGTAATCTCTGGCTTGGAGAAGTTGATACCTGGTGGTGGCAATGAGGAGCCAGTCATCTAGATATGGAAACACCTGGAATCCTTGACATCTCAGGTGAGCCATAACCGCTGCCATACATTTGGTGAACACTCTGGGGGCTGTAGTGAGACCAAAGGGCAGGGCTCTGAATTGGTAGTGACTGGCCCCCAGCCGAAAACGGAGAAACCTTCTGGAGCGCCTGTGAATTTTGATGTGATAGTACGCATCCTGAAGGTCCACCGAGCACATCCAATTGTCCTTGCCCAGAAAGGGTAGACTGGACTGTAGCGTGACCATCCAGAATCTTGTTCTCTTTACAAACTTGTTTAGTTTGCTGAGATCTAATATTGGTCTCCAGTTCCCTGTCTTTTTCGGTACTAAAAAGAACCTGGAGTAGATTCCGGATCCTAGTTGGTCTGCTGGGACTGGCTGGACGGCTCTTTTTGCTAGCAGTTTTGATATCTCTGGTACTGCTAGTTCCCTTAGACCGGGTGGAACATCTGGAAGGGTTCCTTTTTGCTGAATTGGGGTTTGGATAAAGGGAATTTTGTAACCCTCAGATATGATCGACTGCACCCATTTGTCTTGAGTAAGGGAAAGCCAGGCTTTTGGGTACAGCAACAATCTTCCCCCGACTGCCTCCAAAGATGGACAATCGGGCAACATCTCAGGGATGCTGGAAGGGTTTGTCAGAGAGAGGCTCCCTGCTACCCTGATTCTGCGGACCCCCTCTGCCCCTAGGGCGGCGTCTGTTGTTGTTACCCCCTCTGCCTCTGGGGGTAAACTGACCTCGTGCATCAGGCGTGACTCCTTGAGATTTGTGGAACCACATTTTCCCTCCCTTCTGACCTTTGGGGTAAGGTCTTGAAGGGGTGGAGAAACGGACTCCTACGGCAGAAAGAGTCTTGCCATCTTGTTCGCATCTGGTCAAGGTGTCTTTCACTTGAGGTCTGAACAAGGTCGAACCATCAAAAGGAGAATTTGTGAAGGACGCCTTGAAGGGGTCTGCAAAATTACAAAGCCGTATCCAGGCATGATGCCTTAATGCCACTCCTGTGCCTGCGGCCCTACTCGCTCCATCGGCTGCATATGAAATGAGCCGCATGGAGGAGTTAACAATAGAGTTTAGGGTTCCTAGCTGTGAGTTAATTTTGTCCTGGGACCCAGCAGCTGACGGATCCTGTAAAACTTCTCCCAACTCTTTGAGAACATCTCTCTGAAGGCAGGTGAAATGACACAAGTAGTTCAGCGACCGCATGGCAAAGGTCGCTGAAGAAAACATCCGCTTACCGTACCTATCCATAGTCCTGGAATCCTTGTTAGGAGGATGGATAGGTACTGAAGGATCGGCTAGTTCCTTCTTGGTGGCTGTGGCCACCACCATGGCATCAACCGGGACACCTTTTGTCAAAAACTGCCTATCAGGTGGGGCCGTAATGAATTTAGAAGGCCTCCTAGGAGTGGGTTCCATCGAATCCGGGGCCGTCCACGCCTTCCGAGCCACCACATCCATAAGGGGGTCGAAAGGCGGAGACACCCAGTAGGTGGAGAGTCGAGAACCAAATGCCTCCAGGTAAACCGACTCATCCTCGGAAGGATTAAGGGAAGGCCAGTTCCCCCTCTGCTTAAGGATTTAAAGGATGTCTGAGAAAGAGACATCCTCAGAGGGGGACCTTGGGGATCCCTCCGACTCATCCAAGTTGGTATTGGATGTAATAGACTCGGGGTAGTCTAGATGTTTCCTCTTACATGTCTTCTTACGCGGAGGCTCACCTGACGGGTCAGGAGAAGCCTCGGAAGAGGAAGATATTCCCAGTGGGGAAACCTGAGGTGTTGGATCTCTGGGCCTGGGAGCAAGAGAGTGGGAAGAGACGTCAGCAGGCACTGTAGTGGGAGGAGCTGATGGAACTGACCGTTGTCTATGTACATTCCTCATCACCTCGAAGGCTCCCCCATCAGAGAGGCCAGAGGGCTCCCGCTCCGAAGAGATAGGAACCCCAGGCCGCACCGACAGGGTCGGCTCCGAGGCCGATGTCGGGGCCGAGCTCACCAGCGCTGATGCTCCGAGAGGGAGAACGGGGTTGGACAAGGGTCCGATGCCACTCGCCCCCTCGGAGCTGGCAAGAGAGACCAGACGTCCGGATCCCTCCAATGAAGGCATCAAGGAGGAGATCGGAGCAGAGGACAACAGAGCCGAAGGGGGAGGTATCGGCTCTGACACCACAACAGTCACGGCTCTGAGGAGCTCTGGCTCCGAACTCTGTAGGAGAGTCGAAGGAGGAATAATAGGTGGATGTGTAATAGCTACCATCTGATGAGACGGGCTATGGAGCATTTGGGCCAATGCCTGAGACTTTAATAGCCTACTCAGCACTCTCTCAAGGTCGTAGTCAGAAAGCCTGGATGACCGAGAAGATCGGCTCCGATGGCTCCGCTCCGAGAGCAGGGGTGATCTCGGAGCCGAATGGATAGACTCCAACGAAGGGGATCTTGACCTCTTTCTGGAGGTGGGTGGAGCCGAAGGAGCCGAGGATACGTCGGCTCCAGTCGGAGCCAACAGTGAGTGCAAGGATTCAGCGGTATCGGCGCCGAGTGGAGCTGATTCTGGAAGCTGTGACACGGTAGGATCGGCTCCGGTAGGAGCCGATCTTGTCACAGAAGGTGAGCCAGTAGCCGATGGCTTGGGACTCAGAGCTGATGGCTTTGCTGGCTTCGAGGGCTTCCCCGGAGCAGACTTAGTCGGGGAGCTCTCAGGCTTTAACAAGCCCCTCAATATTAATTTGTTTCTGCACTCCTGCAGGACTCTTGGGCTGAATGCGTGGCATACAGAACAAGAGTCCTGCAGGTGCAGAGGTCCCAGGCAGTAAACACAAGAAGTGTGACCATCTGTCAGAGACATTTTCTGACAGCATGAGTCACACTTCCTGAGACCTTTGTGTCTTTTGACATAACAGTGTTGAGGGAGCACCAAAGTAAAAAACACACACACACACAAACACCCAATCCAAATATAAAAAATAAAACAGGGATACTAACACACCCAAACACTACACAGAATCCCTGATAGAATTAGGAAAGGGGGAGGCTTAAGGCCTAACCTAGGGGAAGGGATATATAACTGGGATAAGGGGAACCACTAACAGGAATAGGGTTTAAAATTAACCGTTACCAGTTAAAACAATAAAAGGAGTGGAACTAAGACAAAAGGGAGTGACTAAAAGTCTGAAAATTGAAAACTTACCAAGAGCCGATAAAAACGCACTTCGCAAGCGAAAGTGGCAAACGAGATCTGGGTAGTTATCGCCTAGCATCATGGGATATAGGGTTGCCTCGAGCCGGTAAAATTAGCTCTCGAGCTTTAGTAAGTGGCCGAGGATCGGTTCCGAACCCATCCAGCAAGAATGAAGGCGAGATTGACAACTTAACATCCACCTTTTGGGAAGCGGCAATCTGGGGTTTGACATTCTAAATGGTTACCAATCAGGTTTTACTGTATCTATATATATATTGTCAGTGTCTTTCCTGTCAAATGGGATGGTAGACTTTTTGGCCAGCAATCTCAGTCCCAGTTCTCTATGGTTGCATACTGCTCAAAAGCTACTATGTAGGATTCCAGGTCATTCTACTGTGTTTGCGTTTTCATGGCAGGCACATTCTTGGGGTTATCAGCTACCTTAGGCAGCACGACCAACTGTTGCTGCAGTTGCACCAGCTTCTGATCAGTCTGTTCTTTTGAAATAACAAGCATTTTCAATAACTCTCCCTTGACTGGTGTTATCAAGAAATAGAAGAAGATAAAATCCAGCAGCATCAATACTGCAGAAATACCAAAGGGAAACATTACATTAGTTAAGAAATGCTAAAAAAAATAGTTGGCTATTAAACAGAATTTAACTGAGTGATAGATCATGCCCCTATTGCACTGGCTGAGTAAACAACAGGGTAGCAATACAAAGTCATGCTACTGGGCACCATATCTCTCAACCACTTAGTGCAAGAATTCTAGACAGAGCCAAAAATAAAGGGCTGGACAATGCCCCAAATTAGGGACATATTTTAAATACTGCTCTTATAAACTTAGAAAATTGATAGAATAGCAGGTTTTGCATTAGCATGCATTTTCCAAATCATATGATCTTTGAAACTAAATTGTCGGTCATTATTTAGTTATTTCAGCCCTCGATGATTTGCCAGGAAAAAAGCAAATTTTATGAGGAAAATACCAAAGATAAGGAGCAAAAATCTGGACATTCTGTGGAATTCTGGACAATTGACATGTATACTTGGCACTATCACTCCAATACTAGCAGTATACTGTTAACTATAACTATAGACTTGGATTGGCTAATAGGAATACTAATGTACTATTTATCCAGGTCTAACAACATATCCTTATTAGTCTACAACCAATGGTAGGAACACTTCATTATTACGGACAACTGAAAGCAAAAGTGTGAGTTACCTGGTGAATTTGGTCATTATGGTTCTAATAGTCTTAGACAATGTATGAAATGTGAATCAGAAAAACATTTTTGGGTACATTATAATGTACCAGTTACTGTGCCTGCCACTGCTCATGTCAGTGTTACTGATGTTTCTTATATGAACAGCCATGGGGAAGGTGGTACTGAAATTGACTCAGAAACTTCTGATATTTCACAGAAAGTTGCAAAGGACAGGAATGGTCGGCTTGGGGAAATCCCTGTTAGCAATCGTTTTGATATTTTAGGACTGGCAGAGGAAACTTTTATGAAAGCTAATGGTGCTACAATTGAGGAATGATTAAAAAAGACATGCAAGAAAAATATAGTGAAAAGGAAGGGTATACCTACTAACTTAAATGCTGGGCATTTACAATTTTTTTTTAAACTTAGCAACATTAAGTAATAAGAAAAATGGCAACTTTTTTGAATGACTGGGTGACCATGAGTCTGAATTGGCATGTTTGCAAGATGTTACATTTTTTTAACAAAAAACATCTTTATTAAATTATCACTTGTGACATAGGCAATCATACATTTATATAAATGAAAACAAATCATATTGACATACTCTCAGTTTTAAGTATTTTACATCACACACTTTACTGACATAATTTTGTTGCAAGCGTTATACATCACTTATAATCTATCCAACCACTGCTCATGCAAATCTTGTCTTCTTTTAAACCTTATTCCTCCCCTGTATGTATAGTTCCCACATTTCCCATTTTATCCTATGTAATTTGTTTCCTACCCTTTTCTAAAGATCACAATTCTAGTTGTTTTATCTCTGTTACTATATTCACTAATTCTAGTACAGTTGATTTAGACTTTGATTTCCATTTCTAGTAGCTGATATTTTGGCAGCCACCATAGTTGCAGTTAAGCAAGGCCCTACAACGTCTAGGCAATTCCGATTCTGTATCATAGCTCAGAAAAATAATTTCCCTAGTTACACCAATTAGCTCACTCAGTATCTCTCACAGAGTAGTCTGCAGGGAATCTTTAAAGTCTGCCAACTCATTAAACTCCTTGAAAATATGTTCCCAATTCTCTTTCTTACCCATCACATCTCCAACATTTGTTGCCAACCTAAGAAAAAATTCTCTGGAGTCTACCTGAGGTATAAAAATACCTACGTAAACATTTCCAAGCAAAGAACCCTAAATCTTTTAGATTTTGTTGCATATTGGGGAGACAAACATATATTCCCCTGTTGTTTTTTGTGAATTATTTATCCAGTCTCTCTTCCTAATCTTTTCTAATCTCCTCTGACTGTTTCTTATAGTTATCATGCAATATCTTCTATACTCTACTAATTATTCATAGGTTCATAGGTAGGTACTAGGCTATTGGCCCTAGGGCCTATATAAGCCTAGCCAAACGGTAATGTTATTTTTAATGGTAATTTTAATGCTATTAAAAATTCATTTTTAATAGCAGTTTCTATTATAGATTCTACTAAAAACTCTAACAGTGCTGGTCTTTTATTCAGGAATACGTATTTCTTTCTCTTTGCCTATACTCTGATATCAATCTTTTATAGGGAAGGCAATCTCTAACCTGCATTTGAAATAAATTCTTGGCATCTTCCTATTGTGTTACCTTTCCCTCTCTACTTATTTGATTCCAATAACTTGGTTCCTTTGCTAGTTTTCTTCAATAAATTTCATCCCCCAGCTATTGTCTGTATCCCTAGTTGCAGTCATCCCTATAGGCAGAATCTCCTTTCTCCATTCCCATGTTGGCTTAACTCTTAGAATACTTTCTGCAACTTTATAGAGTTTTCTGTATGATTCTTGTTATTCTCCTTAAATGTCTGCATTCCAAATCCCATTATCTCCTTGCTTCTTGAGCCTACCCCTGTTTTATCATCATGCCTTTTGACTTTGAATGGTAGGTTTTTGCTTGTGCTTTGCATAGGAGCCTTAACTGTGCAGCTCTGAAATACTCCTTCAAATCAGGTAATCCCAATTTGCCTTGCTGCATTGGAAAAATCAGCTTATCCCACTTGACTCTTGTCATCTCCTCCTCCCAGATAAAGTCCTTCAGCTCGTTATTAATTGCTAGCCACAAGTTCTCTTCTGGTAGATAAAAATATGTCTGACCAGTGTTTCAGACTAAAGGGACTGAAAACATTTTAACTGCTTGTATCTTACTATCCATATCCACAAGAGGGCTTCTGATGATCTTTTGTTTAGTCTCTTCCCACACATCCTTATTAATCCATACTACTAAATACTTCATTTTATCATGTCACCATAAATATGGATATTACTGTACCAATTTGTGTGTCGGTACATAATTTGCTGCTAGTGCCTTTGTTTTAGCTTCATTAATTTTGTATACTGAAAATATTTGAAACTGTCTCAAAATGTTGCACAACACTGTAATGCCCTTTTCTGGTTTTAACAGGTATAAAATGATATCTGCAAATAGAGCCTGCTTTTCTTGACTATTCGAAAAAACAACCAGTGTCCTGGAACACGAGCAGCTTAAAAGTACATTTAATGAGTCCCAAAGTTGGTAAATACTTCACCTAGAGCTCTGTAAAATCCAAAATATGTAAAATAAAATCCAAGAGGGTAGACAAAGAATATAAAATTCCAAACCACTCATAAAACTCCAAACCATGCTGGACAAAGGTATAAGGCAAACGGAATTTACATATTTTGGATTTTATAGAACACTTTGTGAAGTGTTTCTCAACTTTGGAACTCATTAAATGTACTTTTAAGCTGCTCATGATTCAGGACACTGGTTGTTTTTTTGATTTGACTGGTTTCTACAGTGCCTGACTTGTCACCACACTAATACTGATTATTTACATTGCTTTTCTTGACTACCATACCAATTATATCCTTTAGTTTCTGAGTCTCTTATTTTCTTTTGCCAGAGGTTCTAAATATAATACAAAGGGGAAAGAGGAAACCACTGGCAGAAATTATCAGAGAGGACCCTACTCACTTTAATTTTTGCATCTGTTCCCTCATATATCCTCCTAATCAACCTTATAATTTTAACTGGGAATGCAAATGTGTTCATTCCCTGCTCATAAATTCCCAGCTTACTCTGTCAAATGCCTTCTCTGCATCAAGACCCACCAACAACAGTGGTATTTTCTTATATTCTGCTTCCCTCTGGATCATCAATGTTCTGTTAATGTTGTCATATGTTTGCCTTCCCTCCGCAAAACCACATTGATCCATATCTGTCAATCACCTTTGTCATTGTTTTAGCCATTATAGACAAACATTTCATAATCATGGTTTAGTATTGAAATGGGCCTGTATGAAGGTGGATCTGATGGATCTTTTCCCTCTTTACATATTACAGCTACTGCTGCTTTCTTCCTCGATGTTGGTACTTCTCCTCCTCTTAAAATACTGTTAAACAAAACCTACCAGATCTTTATTAGTTTTTTTTTTCCCTCCTCACTTCCAAACTTCCACAGGAATACCATCCATTCCTGGAGACATTCCTGTAGATTGGTTAAACATCACCATTTTATCTCATCTCCTCCTATCCTATTGGTTAGTAATTGAGCTTCATCTACCTCTAACTTTGGCATATTTAATTCTTCCATAAACATATCCATGTCTACATTCTCTTGATTTCCATATATTTCTGCTTTATATAGACTTTCATAGAATTTCTGAAATATTTCTAATATTTCTATAACATCTGTTGTTATCTTGCTTGTTATGAGTTCCCTAAGCTTGGCAACAGCCCTTTATACTTTCTGTTGCTTGAGTCGTTGTGTTAAAAGATTTTATGCTCTGGGGTTATTATCAAAAAACAGTTGCTTAATAACTACCTTTCTAAACTCATGCATATTATTGAGGTAATCCCTTATTTTCTCTTTAGCACTCTGCAGTTGCTCCTCTTCTTGTTCTGTGAGAGTCCCCCTATTTTGCAATACTTTAACATTTGTCAGTCCCTCTAAATAATTCTTGTTACTTCATAATCATATCTCCTTTTCTTTTATTTCAACCCTATTTTTAAACTCCATTTTAATTTTATCCCACTCCCTAGCTATATTTTCAGAAGAAATTTCTGTCTTCTCTAATAGCGCCTGAATAATTTCTATTACCCATTCCTTAAATTCCACTCTTTTCAACAGATGGGTGGGAAAGCACCAGTGTCTCATTTTTATTTCATTACTCTGTATTTTTATTTCAGTTATTATTGGCGCATGATCTGACAAAGTTATTCGGTGTGTATCAAGATTTCAATTGAATGCACATGTTCCTGTATAATATAAATCTGTCTAGCCTAGCCCAGTTTTTATATCTTCGGGAATAATATGTAAATTCACTCTGAACTCCTAGTACTGAATTCAAATCTTCCATGTCAAATATTTTCATATCTTTCTTCATAAATCTACCCTCCTTTGTTATATTTTCCCTTCAGGGCTTCCCAGATACATCTTTACTGTTGCAAATCAAATTCCAGTCCCCACCTATAAGTAATATTCCTTGCTGAAAGAATTTTCTTAGGCTCAATTATAGCAGCTTTAGGTGGTGTGTGTGTGTGTGTGTGTGTGTGTGTGTGTGTGTGTGTGTGTGTGTGTATATATATATATATATATATATATATATATATATATATATATATATATATATATATATAAATCATACATATACATACATACATATCAGTGTAATCATCATGCTCCCTTGCCAGTGGTCCCTTAGTATTACAAATTTATCATTATCTTTTATATCTTCTATCACTATTGGAGTTCCTCTAGCAATTAATATAAGTCCTCCTCTTTTCCTTTGCCCCAGGTATTCTGCTGAATAACCATCCTGAAAAACCTTTCTTTATCAAATTCACGGGTCTACTTCAGATGATCGAAGTTTCAAAACTTCAAACATCATATAGCCGATGACTATATGATTGAAGTTTTAAAACTTCAAATGTTCTGAAAGGAGATTGCTGTACAGCGCGGAATGGAAAATTTACTGTTCATAGGCTGGAACTAGGCTATTGGCCCTAGGGCCTGTACAAGCCTAGCCATAACAATTCCCTGACTATTTCTTCCCACAATATTTACTTCCCTGGACCCCTATTTAGCAGGGCGACTGACGTGATCCCCGGGGTGAATTTCCTATCTCCCATCCAATAGTCAAGGTTCCTCTTTTCTGCAACAGTTTCTTCCTTTTGTTGTAAAGTTTGTTTATGGCAGGGGACAACCAGATTAGCTTCCTTTTTTTGGAGGACAGCATCTTGGTTCTATTTGAGATAGCAAGATTCATGCACGAGTGGATGTGCTCGTACAGTGCCTTAGTGTAGGATTTACCAGTCAAACTTTCAGTTCCCATCTGCATGGGTGTCATGAAGTTTGTCAATTCTAACTTGAGTAGTATGAAGTTGGCTTTGTAGAAGTTTTTTACAGAGGTTTCCTTACTGGGGGTGGGAGTGGGATGTCAAGGGTGATTAGCTTATGGTCAGACCTGACCGACGAGGGGGTGACCATAGGTGTGGAGCATCAATTTCCCATGTTGGTAATGACCAGGTCTAGGATATTGGAGACCCTGGTGGGACTATGGATTAGTTGATCCACGGCATTGGAATTTATGAATTCCACGAACCGTTGGGCAAAGGTGTTGCTACATGAGTAGTTTTCCCAGTTAATGGCAGGGTAGTTGAAATCACCCAGTATTAGGGTGTTTGGTTGTATCTTAATATTTTCCAGTATGTTTAGAAAGGTGTAGTGAGAATCTTGGGGCATGCTGGGGGATCTGTAGCAAGCTACAATTTGGATTGCAGTCTTACCTAGTGTTAGTTGCATCTTGAGAATTTCAGACGCATTGTGTTGGGCAACTAGCTTGGTGGTGTGAATATCCTTGGTGAATATGGACACTCCTCCACCTTTAGTGCTTCAGTCCTGGTTTGGTGGCCGAAAAGTGTGGTGAGAGTTGTATCCTGGTATTGCTGGGGTGCTCTCTGGAGCCTTGAACCAGGTCTCAGCTACTACACAGATATCGATGTTCCCCATTTTTAGGAGTGCCTTGAGAGAGTGCATTTTGAGGTTTAGACTTCTACCATTGAGTAGCATTACCTTCAGATTTTGCATGCTTGTACCTGTTACGGTGGTGGTTTTGCCCTTTGAACTTTGCCTAAAAAAGGCACTATAGGGGTGGAAAGAGCCTTAGCCAGTAACCTGAATCCCAGGAGCGACAGGTGCAGACCATCTCTGGCAAAGCATCGTGGTCTGTCGATCATGTCATCCCAGGCAGACAGATACTGGATCCCCTTTGAATTATACCAGAAGCTTAGCCAATTGTTGAAGTCAATCATTTTGTCCTTATACTGTGGTATCATTCTGGGCAAAGGCAGGATGCTACTCAGGGCTAGGGTCATACCTACCTGGGCCACATGATCTGAGAGCTCTTGCATGTCTCCTTTCACGTAGTCCAGAGAGGTATGTCTCAATCATTCACTCCAAAATGGACAATGACAGAGTCATATTTGTACTTGTTGTGGAGTGACTTGAGTGCATGCATTATGTGGCGGATCCTGGCACCCGACAGGCAGCTGACTGTAATTTTCTCCTCACAGTAGCGAGATCTCAGAGTTGGTATATTTAATTAATAGAGGATGTGGGGGGCACAGGGGGCCTTCCCCCCTCTGCAAAAACATAAAAGAAAACTTTTTTGTTTTTATTTTTTTTTTATTTGATGTTCAAAATTTCAAAACTTCAATCATATGGTCCTCGGCCATATGATATTCGAAGTTTTAAAACTTTGATCACCTGAAGTAGACTCTAAATTCACATGTTCAATTCTTTCAAAGTGTGTCTCCTGTAGCATAACTATTTGAACTCTACGTTTTTAATATAGTTCAGTACTCTTTCTTTGTTTTTTGTATTTTTCTGTGAGACCACTGACATTTGAAGACATTACAGAATGAATCATCTTAAAAAGTTATTATTCCCACCTTTTATGTATAACAGCTTTTTTGTTAAATGATTAGTTCCATCTTTTGCGTTACATGCATACAATGTTTGGCAGGTTGATCTTTTATACAGTTGTTTCTTGTCATATCCATTTCAGCCTAATGTCACATCTTACAAAACTTTTTTTGTTTTATTGAAAGCCCTCAAAAAAAAAAAAAAAAACACACCCCAATACAAACTGTTAAACTTATTAAGTTAATAACAACACACAAAATTATGTACATCTTTGAATATTGTAGGTTTACCCTCCTAATAGGAAAAAAATGTTCCAGACTGACAGCCACACTTACAAACTTGAGTTATACTAAAAGAAAGGTTATCCCCGCTATGACACATGGTGCAGCCTGTGCTTCTACTACGTGCTGTCTTATTTTGTTTCATCTTTACAGCTCTCTCAGATTGTCTCCTAGAGACATGACAACCAGATACAAATTGCTAAGCATACATTTATATTTACTAGAAAAAAGCCATACAATATTCTTTTTCATTTACTTGCTTTCACTTAAACCTTGTTACTTGATTAAGCTAATGGCCTTAATCCAGTCATTCCCCTATGCAAGAATGACAGAAATCACACAAATTTTATCATGCTCTTTTAACCAGATTTTTACTCTTCTTTTTTGTTTTTTTTTCTTTTTGTTTTACTTACAGTTAACTTTCTCAATCCTCTTCCCCTCTCCTAAGTATTTTTAGAACATTAATGATATGAAGTAGGGCATATGTTTTGGAGTTTCCTATCAGTTTATCAAAGTCTAAAAAAAGTCCAATATTTCCAGATTTGCTTGTTTTCTCATGTTTCACAAATATAATTATTACTTTGTAATCCCATATGTGTCAATTTCCAAGTTACTACATTTATTCCTGTTCATCTCCATCTCCCAAATCCTGTCTCTGCTTTATTTCCAATGTCCTCTTAATTCTTCTAGTCAACTATTGTGCTTTTTTTTCCTTCTCTCAAGCATTTTCCATTGAAACATTGGAAAAGGTTTCACTAGTACAGTCTGTGTTCTTTATTACCAGAAGAACAAGAAGCAGAATTTCCTTCTGTTTCACAGCTCAATTTTTATTAGACAAACTCGTGTGTTTCCTCCTTAGCATGTACTTCATCAAAAATGATTTTATCCCTCCAGAGGAAAAATATTTTGAAGATAGCTGGCTATAGCAGTTTGAATCTCACACCTGTTTCTCAACATTCCCTGAATAGTGGAATAAATTTACTCCAATTCTGCCTGGTGTACATTATCCACAAATACTCTGCTGTCTCCCACTTTCAGAACTTTGTCTTTCTGCCACAGTTTTATCAGAATCAACTCCTTCTACTGGTATGATTGCATCTTTACTGTTAAACATCTAGGTTTCTTTCTCTTAGCCAGGTTTGGAGCATACATGTGATGTGCCCTTTCAGTTAACAATTTCTGTTGTGGAACACTAGTCCAGTTGCTTAACTGTGCTTTCATAAAATTAATAGTCTGTTCCTTCCAGCTTTTTTGGTACAGTAGAAAATCTCTGGTTTTCCGTATGTGCTCTGTCCTGTAATTCTATTTTTTTTAAACATCTTTTCTTGTACAGTCTTATGTTCAGCCAGCCTTTTCTTCATTTCAACCTCTGAGTTTTGCAGTTTTATCACATCATCTGAATATCTATTTAAAGCTTCTTCCATTTTGCCAGCCTTTTGTTATTTGAGTTGATATACTCAATCAGTGTTTCATTTATTTTAACCAGGTCTTGTGGCAGCTGTCTTATACTTTCCTCTAGGTTATTGGAAGTAATGTCTGCAGTTTGCACTGCTTTTTGCTGAACAGCTGCAGTACTTTTCCCAGTCAGTATTTTTTATAGGTTCATAGGTTAGTACTAGGCTGACTGCCCTTTTGGGCCATTTTAAGCCTGACTAGTTTATTCCATGTGAGAATCAAACCTTGAACCTTGTGTCTGTAAGGTAAACACCGTAACCATTACAACAACCTCCCAACTCTTCACCTTTTTAGCTGAGTTTCCTTCAGGTCCACTATATTTATTTTTTTCCTGGCATCCAGGTAGTACTCTTACTAGCCAGGTCCTGAAATTTACACAGAAGTATAGGTCCACTGGCTTTCTCTACTAAGTTTCTGTTTTCAAACTGGGACAGCTAGAATTAAGCTGTTACTCAGTGTGCAGCCATCTTGGAAGCCCCCCCAAGATGTTACATTTTTAAGTATATTTGAGGGAGACTAGATTAAAATTAGAAGTATAGGGACTTAATTTGTTGTTTTCAATAACAGAAGTACACTGGGATGCTGATAATGATGACAGGGATGTAAATATTAAACTATTGGATTTTTTTTATTATTGAAATTTGGAGAAGCTTGGGTTGTGACTTGTGGATTTGCATTTAATTAATATTTATGCTCCTGCTAAAGAAAAAAAAGACAGGCAAATTTTTCTGGAGACTAGGGATATATCTGTTAATATTAGATTCAATCTGCTTAGCTGCTGTGGTGCAGCGGTAGCATTGTCACCTCATAGCAAGAGGTACTCCCATTCGATTCTCGGCTGGAGCACCTTCTTTGTGGAGTCTGCATGTCCTCCCTGTGGTTGAGTAGCATTCGAAAGACATGTGTGAATGGGCGTGACTTCGTTGAAGGTTGGGCATCAGACTGGCAACTTGGCACCGTAAAAATCTGCTGCCAATCATTAGCGGACCGGAGTTCCACTGTGGCGACCCCTAACCAGGAAAAGCTGAAAGAAGAAGAAGAAGAAAGATTAGATTTAGTCTGCTTGCCAAAAACACTGCATTTATGGGCCTGATAGCATCTGAGATGTTTAATAAATAGCATGAAACATGACCTGTCTGGTCCACTTGAATCACTATTCAACTGGAGACTTCAGTCAGGTTTTCTCCCCAAGGAATGTAAAATGGCTACACTCATTCCCCTGCACAAGAACCAACCACTGGTCCAGGTAACTACAAGCCCATAAGTCTTACCAGCCTCACACGTAAGGCCATGGAAAGAATCATCATGGACATGATGAATGAAGACATAGGTAACCTTCAAGCACTGGACCCATCACAGTTTGGCCTTGTTAAAGGAAGGTCATGCCTATTAAATGTGGTGGAGTTTTTTTAGAGGGTCACCAAAGCACTGGATGAAGATAAGACATTGCACACAGCTTACCTTGATCTGGCCAAGGCCTTTGATACAACTGCCCACTCAGGCATTAAAGACAAGCTCACTAATTTAGTTATAAACCCTTTATCACCTGCTGGATAGACAAATGGCTCACTGATAGGCCCCAGGAAGTCAAAATAGGTGAGGTCACCTCCACCAAGAGGCCAGTCACTAGCTGAGTCCCCCAGGGTTCGGTACTGGAACCGGTCCTTTTTGGCATCTATTTTTTTGAAATGGAAGCAAATGCTGATGGTTTATGGCTGACTAAGTTTGCAGATGATTGCAAGCTGGGGGTTATTATCAAATCTCCTGCAGACACTAGCATTCTTCAAGAAGGTCTATCTCTGACTAACAAATGGTGAAAAAGCCATTATCTTAAACTCAATGCTAAGTAATGCAAAACTGTACCCTTTGGGAAGTCAACCATCCTGGGTAATTACCATGTTGATAATACCCCCAAAAAGTTGACCCAGTGGTCAGGGATCTGGATACATATGTAGACAGCAGTATTACCTTCACCCATGTGGCCACAATGGTGAGGAAATCCTTTTATACCAAAGTAAGGCAAAAACGAGGTGATTAAAACCAAACAATGAAGCAGAGAACTACCTCACAACGTGAAACAATAAAGCCTCAGAGGGAATTAATGCAGCAAAACACTTTTATTGAAGTATAACAAATACCATTAACGTAGTTAAAAATCCATTTTTGTTTCAACAACTTCGTCAGATGTGGGCTGAAGCATAACTCATCATGTTAAATACTCAAAAATAAATGATGTCATAAATTAATTATCCAATGACGATCTGTTAAATACTCAGAGTTCTGTTTCTGTAAACTGAGTTTATTTCTGCTTGTGGAAACATTTTGGGAAGGAAATGACTGTTGCTGTGCCTTCTTTACAGCCTCCAGCAACTGCAAAGGAGTTAATGTTTGTCAGGGTTGTGTCAGGTTTCGATTGACTGAATTTTTTTATTTATTTATTTTTATTTATTTTACATTTGTTGACCGGGCTAGTCTAACTGGATACATGTCCATTTTCAGTAGAGGCCCGAGGAGAAAAGCTCCACTGTAACAGTCTATGGTAACAAACTTAAGAAAAAAATATGTACAAGAGTTTAACTAAAACTACTAAGCAGGAGTTAGTAACTAATTAGAATACAGAACAACAGAAAAGCAATTAGTGTAACAAGAACACACAGCAATACGATCAGTATTATAATACAAAATAAAATTTTTTTTTTTTTTTTTTTTTAACGGATCTTCATTGGATAATTAATGACGTCATTTATTTTTGAGTATTTAACATGATGATTTATGCTTCAGCCCACATCTGACGAAGTTGTTGAAATGAAAATGGATTTTTAACTACGTTAATGGTGTTTTTTATATTTCAATAAAAGTGTTTTGCTGCATTAATTCCCTCCGAGGCTTTATTGTTTCAAGTTGCAAGGTAGTTCTCTGCTTCCTTGTTTGGAAATCCTTTTATGTTATGCAACTTGTAAGTAAGAGCATAGCATCTAGATCCAAAGAGGTCATTACCCCACTGTACTCCACCCTTATCAGACCAGTCATAGAGTACAATGCTTCCTTAGGTACGTACCTGCCAGACATTTGCAGCAACTACAGCAACCTCAAAGGTTCCTTACAAAAAGAATACAAGGTGTACAAACCAGCCTTATGCAGAGTGCCTTAAAGCCCTTTCCCTCTACTCAGTCTCTTATAGATTGCTGAGGGGTGATCTATGCCTGGCTTACAAGACATCCACAAACCCCACACTTATCTTCTTCTCTTTCAGCTGTTCCTGTTAGGGGTCACCACAGTGGATCATCTCTTTCCATTTCTTCCTGTCCTCTGCATCTTGCTTTGTCACACCAACCACCTGCATGTCCTCTCTCACCACATCCATAAACCTTATCTTAGGCCTTCCTCTTTTCCTCTTACCTGGCAGCTCCATCCTTAGCATCCTCTTCCCAATATACCCAGCATCCCACCTCAGCACATGTCCAAACCAATGCAATCTTACCTCTCTATCTCCATACTGTCCAACCTGAGCTGACCCTCTAATATACTGATTCCTAATCCTGTCCACCTTGTTACACTCAGTGCAAATCTTAACATCTTTAACTCTGCCACTTCCAGCTCTGACTCCTACCTTTTCGTCAATGCCACCATCTCCAATGCATACAACATAGCTGGTCTCACTACCCTCTTGTAAACCTTCAATTTCACTCTTACTGGTACCCATCTGTCACAAATCACTCCTGACACTCTTCTCCACCCATTCCACCCTGCCTGTACTCTCTTCTTCACCTCTGTTCCACACTCACCATTACTCTGAGCTGTTGATCCCAAGTACTTAAACACATCCACCTTCGCCAGCTCTACTCCCTGCATCCTCACCATTCCTCTATCCTCCCTCTCATTCGTACACATATATTTCTGTCTTAGTCCTGCTGACCTTCATTCCTCTCCTCTCTTGAGCATATCTCCACCTCTCCTGGGTCTCCTCAACCTGGTCCTTACTCTTACTGCAGATCACAATGTCATTTGCAAACATCATAGTCCATGGGGCCTCCTGTCTGATCGTGTCTGTCAATCTGTCCATCACCACTGGAAATAAGAAAGGGCTGAATCTCCTATATACTTGTCAAAGAACACCAGAAATACAAGGTCCAGGGACCTGAATTTTGTCAGTGATGTAAACAGAACATGCTGGAAAGACAGAGATGTCTCCCAGAGACTGCTCCTCGTATGGAACAGGGTTCCCATCCATGTGAAGCTGAGTTCATCTATTACCCAGTTTAAGCACAACCTACACAAGTGGATGGTGAACAGGAAATGTACACCAGGTCTGGCACTCATGTCCCTTGTGGACAGAGATAGCTTATAAATGCTGATACAAGACACTATTATTCTTTCAGATAACTTGGCTAGGCATAGAAAGGCTATCCCGGGTCATTAGTCTAGTAACAGTCTCTGAATCTGAATTCATGGTGGCTAATTTTAACACCTGTACAGCTGACAACAAAAACAGAAAAGAATATTTGGATTTGCAAATTTTGTGAGAGATGCTTAGAGGTAAGGATTTATTTCTGGTACAGAATACACATTTTACATATAGCAGGGATAGAATTCTAACCATTAACATTTTTGAGAAATACAAATTGTTTCAGATGTAAATTTCTTTTACACTGAGGTATTATAATCACTGCTCAAACTCTAGGTTATAAGGGACATTCAAGAGAAAGCACAGCTAATTAAAGTGGTGGTTAAACATATCTTTGGTAATGTAGGTGCAGCATATTTTAAATTGTTCTGGCAGGATTATATTCCTGTGAGGGGATTTAATGACTGCTGGTATGTCTTGAGGGAGACCTTGTGTTGGGAAGTCATACAATGTAAATATTTAAATGTCTGTAAAGGTTGAAGAATTTTGTGTAGACTTTGGAAGGTAAAAGATATTCGACTATTACAAAAAAGCCATTTATTTATGGGTTCATGTCAAACCAACGACATGCAAAATAACGACAGTCACTATATCGAAACGAAACCATCAACATTTCAAAACATCGACAGTACATTTATACGTAAGTACAGTGCTAACATGGGTCCTGCAAGGGGGAAGTAGTATGGGTACAGTGTCATATCATATCCTTTACTTCCCCCTTGCAGGACCCATGTTAGCACTGTACTTACGTATTAATGTACTGTCGATGTTTTGAAATGTCGATGGTTTCGTTTCGATATAGTGACTGTCATTATTTTGCATGTCGTTGGTTTGACATGAACCCTTTATTTATAGGATTAATCTAGAAATTATGAATATATGTCTTCACAATGATACAGTTCTGCTTCAGTGCAGGAAGTAAGACATTTATCTTGTTTTATGGAGATTTCTGAAAAAAAATAATGATGAGTTGGACAATGTTTATAACAAGGAAGAGAAGACGGTATATGACCAGTGTAGTACAAGGGAGGTGGTCGTGGGATTTTATGTATTTTATGGTTTTCTGTGGAGGTGTAGTACTGTGTGTAACCATGAGTGAAGTGTGACACAAAAACCTGATGGTTTTCCTCCTGAGCTGGAAAGGAAAAACATTTGCTTTTAGATTGTGCACCTGTCTAATATGATCTCTTTTACAACTTTCATGCATGTTTAGAAAAAGAACAATCAGTGTGCTGTACTAGGGGCTACAATGAATAGTTTTTAAAAGGAAACTTAGAGGATCTGTTCGTGGGAGATACAGTTATACATACATAGAAACAAAGTAAATATAAAAGTGTGAACCTGGTCCCTAGATGAAAGTCACTGCTGAAGTGATACCCTGACCCCAAAAAAATGGGAAAAAGAGGTGTGGATGCATAAACATAAAGAATTGGAAATTATTGACCTTACTAAGCACAGATACTAGCAAAATTATTAAACTTGAAAGTGGATTTCATTGTGCCATATATTACCAATTTATGGGTTGTTTAATGAAATAATTGGCTATTAATTGCTGTTGATTTTAGGGAGTCTAAAGCATATTTATGAGGGTCTAGATTCTACTGTTATGTCTTGTAATTTTATCAAGACTTTTGTTAAGCTTTCTTATCAGCAGCTGTTCTCTGTTTGAAAGTTGTATGGTTTTCTGGGAATAAGAAGTTATGTACCTACCATAACGTTCCATGTTAGTTGTCTTCATCTCGCCTTCCTTCTTGCTGGTTGGGATCGGAGCCAATCCTTGGCTCCAACTTGGCCATCTTCAATAGCTCGAGAGCTGTTTACTGGCTTGAGGCTACCCCTTATCCCATAATACCTAGCGATAGCTACCCAGATCTCGTTTGAAATAGCTAAACCAGACATAACAACATAATAATTCAGTCAAGAACCAGTTGACTATACCTGCCATATTCTCTTAGGTCAAAAAAGGACACAAGAGAACACACAGCCAGTGAAACAGAAAGAAAACTCCTCTCGGTCCACTAGGACAGGGGGATGGAGGGTGGGACGCAAGAAGGAAGGCTAGATGAAGACAACTAACATGGAACGTTATGGTAGGTACATAACTTCTTAACTTTAAGCTGTCTATCTCACCTTCATTCTTGCTGGTTGGGACAGTGTCCCTAGCACCTAATATCCTGGCTGGCTCAGTGGAACAGACTCTTCAGAACAGTGGAACCAAAGTCAGCTCTGCTCCTGGAGACTATATCCAACTTGTAATGAGAAATAAAGGTATGAGGGTTTGCCCACGTGGCAGCTGCACAGATAGAATCCATGGGCAACCTAGACTGGAAGGCTACAGAGGTGGCCAAGGCCCTAGTAGAATGAACTTTCAGTTTAACAGGTAACTGTTTGCTCCTTAACTGATAAATGATAGTAATAGTGTGTGACAATCATCTGGACAAGGTTACCTTGGCAACTGGGAGACCTTGTTTGCCCAAGGCGTAAGAAAGGAATAGTTGGTCCGATTTCCTTACTTCTTTAGTTCTGTGCAGGTAAAAACGCAATTGCCTATGAACATCCAATTGGTGTAGTTTGTATTCTGCCTTGTTGGTATGATTAGGGAAAAAAACAGAAAGATCTATAGATTGGTTTAAGTTACTTTATGAGCAGACTTTAGGGAGAAAGGAGGTATTAGTCCTCAGAGCAACCCTGTCCTTATGAAAAACCGAGTAAGGAGGATGAACACATAGTGCCTGAAGTTTGGAGGCATGTCTGGCTGAAGTAATAGATACCAGAAAGAGTGTCTTCCAAGATAGGAACTTGATAGAGCAAGAAGCTGCTGGTTCAAAAGGGGGCAGAATTAAGGAGGTTAGGATTAAATTAAAGTCCCAGGGTGGAGGGTGATCTCTCACTGGAGGCCTAAGAAGAGTCACCCCTCTCAAGAAAGATTTGCATAGCTTATGAGACATAATGTTAGAGTTCAAAAAACCAACATGAAAATTAGAAATGGCCGCCATTTGTACCCTGATCGTAGAAGCAGCGGACCCAGAATGAAACAGCAGAGCTAGGATTTCCAAGATTTCGTGGACTAGGGCTGAGAAGGGATCCACATTCCTAGTCTCTGCACAACAAGAAAAACATTTCCATTTGCTAGCATAAGTTTTCCTCGTTGTAGACTTGTGAGAGGACACGATAATGTCTCAGACTGCTGGGGAAATGCTGGGAAGCCTGGCTAAGGTTGGAAGTGGAGCAACCAAGCTGTGAGCTGGAGGGTTTTTAGGGGTTGATGCAACCCGCCTGATTGATGAACCAGGAGGTCTGGAATTGGGAAAAGAGTCCAGGGTTGATCGAGAAGGTAACGGTGCAGGAATGGAAACCATATCTGTCGAGGCCAGTAGGGAGCAATGAGGATCATTTTGCAACCCAACGATATTGCTTTCTGTATAAGTTTGGGTATCAGAGGGAATGGAGGAAAGACATAAAGAAGTCCCTGGGGCCAATTGTGGACTAGAGCATCTCTGGGTGTGTGGAGAAGTAGTTGCTGCATTTGCTGTTGAAGGAGGTGGCATAGAGATTGGAGCAAGGCTGTCCCCATTTGCGAAAAACAAGATTTGCCATATCCTGATTCAGAGACCACTCATGAGGCATTAGAATAGCTCTGCTGAGCCTGTCTGCTATGACATTGGATCTCCCAGGGACGTGCGTCGCAATCAGAAAACATTGGGAGGAAATCACCCACTGCCAAAGCCTGTGTGCGTCTCGACATAGGGGGTAGGACCTGGTTCCGCCCTGCTTGTTGATGTACCACACCACTGACATGTTGTCTGTTTGGATAGCAATGGTCCCAGGAGGAAGAGAGCCTTGAGGGGCTTGCAACGCCAGGAGCACGGCTCTCATTTCCAGCTCATTTATATGCAGATGGTACTCGTGAGGTTGCCACTTGCCTTGGACTGTCCTGCCCAGATAATCCCCCCCACACACAACCTATCAGGGAGGCATTTGTCATCACTGTGGCTACCGGAGAGGGCTGCATGAAAGGTTTTGCCTGAGTAACTATTGGGGAGACCATCCACCAAGAAAGATGCCTTTAGCATGCGTCCGTGATCATGATCTCGTGTGTCATGGGTAGCTCTTGGAAAGACCACTGCATGAACAGAAGCCATTGAGGAATCCTCATATGAAAGTGCGCCAGTGGGATTAGGAGAGTGGCTGCTGCCATGGAGCCCAGAGTTTGAAGGACATACCTGACTTGGATCCTTTTGCTCTGCATCAGAACCTGTACCTGTTGACGAATTGCAGACACCCTTTCTGGTGGTAGCCTTGCAAACATATCCCTTGTGTCTAAGTCTGCTCCTATATGAGTGATAGATTGACAGGGCAACAAGGCAGATTTTTTGAAATTTATTGTGATGCCAAGCTGTGAGCAGATTGAGATTGTGTAGTCCCGTGCTTGTATGAGTTGATGCCTGGTGGTAGCAGTAAGGAGCCAGTCATCTAGATACAGAAACACCTGGAATCCTTGACGCCTCAGGTGAGCTGTGACCACTGCCATACATTTGGTGAACACCCTAGGGGCTGTGGTGAGACCAAAGGGCAGAGCTCTGAACTGATAATGACTGGCCCCCAGCCGGAAGCGAAGATATCTTCTGGAGCACCTGTCCTTCTTTATATGGTAGTATGAGTCCTGAAGATCTATATAGCACATCCAATTGTCCTGACCCAGAAAGGGTAGAATGGACTGTAGCGTGACCATCTGAAACTTTGCTCTTTGTACAGATCTGTTTAGTCTGCTGAGATCCAGAATTGGTCTCCAGTCCTCTGTCTTTTTTGGTACTAAAAAGAACCTTGAGTAAGTTCCGGATCCGTGCTGGTCTGCCGGAACTTCCTGGATGGCTCTTTTTTCTAGCAGTTTTGAAACTTCTACTACTACTTGCTCCCTCAGATTGGGTGGAACATCTGGGAGGGTCTTCCTTGACTGCAAGGGGGGGGTTGAAGGAAGGGGATTTTGTAACCTCCGGATATAACGGACCATACCCATCTGTCTTGTGTTAAACTTCACCAGGCTTTTGGGTACAGCGAAAGTCTTCCCCCGACTGCCTCCAGAGATGAGCAGCCAGGCAACCCTTCAGGGATGCTGAAAGGGCTTATCAGATAAGGATTCTCCGTTGCCCTGGTTCTGCGGACCCCCTCTGCCATGAGGGTGGCGTCTATTATTATTGTTTCCCCCTCTGCCTCATGTGGAAAAAATCACTATGTGTGTCAGGCAAGGCTCCCTGATTTTTATGGAACCACATCTTACCACTCTTCTGACCTTTGGGGTAGAGTCTAGAGGGAGTGGAAAAGTGGACTCCCATGGCAGAGAGAGTCTTGCCTTCCTGCTCATGCCTACTCAAAGTGTCTTTCACCTGTGGTCCAAAAAGAAAGGAACCATCAAAGGGAGTGTTGGTGAAGGACGCTCGAAAGGGTTCCGCAAAATTACACTGCCGCATCCAGCCATGCCTCCTAAGGGCCACCCCAGTACCAGCGGCTCTACTCGCCCCATTGGCTGCATAGGAAATGAGCCTCATGGAGGAGTTAACAACAGAATTAAGCGTTGCTAAGTGGGAAGCCACCTTAGCTTGCGCTCCCTCAGCTGTTAGATCTTGGAGGGTATCTCCGAGCTCTTTAAGGTGATCCCTTTGAAGGCGAGTAAAATGACACAAGTAGTTCAGTGACCTCATAGAGAAGGTCGCTGAAGCAAACATTCACTTCCCATATCTGCCCATCATCCTAGACTCCTTGTTAGGGGGATGGACAGACAAAGAAGTCTCCCCTAACTTATTTTTTGTGGCTGCTGCTACCCCCATAGCATCAACAGGGACACCTTTCATAAGGAACTGTTTATCCTAGGGTGCTGTAATAAATTTACCAGGTCTCCTTGGAGTTGGTTCCACTGTATCCGGAGCTGACCAAGCCTTTTGAACCACCACAGTCATAAGTGGATTGAAAGGCGGAGACACCCAGGAGGTGGAAGGTCGGGAACCAAAGGCATCCAGAAATACAGACTCATCCTCAGAAGGGGTTAGGGGATTCCAGTTCCCCCTCTGCTTGAGCATCTCCAGGATGTCCGAAAAGGAGACATCCTTCAGAGGGGGATCTCAGGGACCCTTCCGATTAATCTAAGTCTGTATCAGAAGTGACAGACTCAGGGGAGTCAATGTGCTTCCTCTTGCACTTCTTCTTCCGAGGGGGCTCCTCTGAGAGATCAGGGGAGGCCTCAGATGAAGAGGAAACACCCAATGGGGTGTCCTGGAGCATTGGTTCCCTACGCTTGGGGCCTGGAGGAGGAGCAGAGGTTGGCACAGGCACTACAGGGGACAGAGCCGGTGGGACTGATAGTGGAGCTGACTCAGTAGCCAGCACACTCCGCATGACATCAAAGGTATCCCTGCCACGATGCAGAGAATGCTCCAGTTCCGAAGAAATAGGAATCTTTCTCCACACCGAGGGAGATGGCTCCGAGGCCGATGTAGGAGCCGAGCTCACCTGCGCCGAAGCTCTGAGAGGGAGAACTGGGTCGGACAAGGGTGTGATGCCACTCGTCCCCTGGAGCCGACAAGGGAGCCCCAGCGCCCAGATCCCTCGATGGACAGCACCACCGAGGGAATCGGAGCCGAAGTCGGAACTGAAGGAGATAGTGTTATTGGAGCCGACGGTTCCACTACTCGAACCTCAATGAACTCCGGCTCCAAACTCATTTAAGTCAGAGGAGGAACATCGAGATAAGTGGACGGAGCTGATACCTGTTGAGGAGGGCTGGACAACAACTTGGCTAGTGCCTGCGACTTCAGCAACCTACTGACCACTCTCTCCACATCATGGTCCAAAAGCCTAGAGGACCGAGAGGAGTGAGAGGATCGGTGACTGCGCTCGCTCTGGAGTAAAGGAGACCATGGAGCCGAATGCACCGATTCAAGTGAGGGGGGCCTTATTCTCTTGTGGCTCTGCAATGGCTCCAAAGCCTCTGATGGAGTCAATGGGGAGATTGTCTTGTCTGTGCCAGCCGGAACAGATGTGGAAGGTAAACCCTGAACCGAAGACAGCTCCGAACTTGGAGCCGATGGCTTAGTGGGTTTAGAGGATTTCACAGGCTGTGAGCTCTTGGCCGGTGACTCCTGGGGTTTTAAAAGGCCCCTAAGAATAAGTTTATTCTTACGCTTCTGCAGGAGTCTTGGACTAAATGCACGGCAGATAGAACAAGAGTCCTGCAGGTGCACAGCACCTAAACAATAGACGCAAGAAGTGTACCCATCTGTCAGACATTTTCTGACAGCATGAGTCACACTTGAACCCATAAACCTTGGATTCCTTTGACATCCTTGACAGTAAGGAAAAACAATTATAACAATAACAATTATAACAATAACAACCAGAAGCAAAATACAGTCTACAAAAAAACACACAACTATAAAGACTATAGCTAAAGGTTTTTTTTTTTTTTTTTTTTTATATAGAGAACTTAACTCTAACTTAAATGGCTAGCCTATAAGAGAAAGGTAGAAGGAAAAGCCTCTAACTTAAATGGCTAACCTGCAAGAAGAGGTGGGGGGAGGGGTGGGGGAGAACTCTCTAAGTTAAATGAGTTCTACAAGAAAACAGGAGGGATACTATGAGCTAAACAACTAACTATCACAAAACAAGACTATCGTTAACAATAAAATACTAGAAGAGTTGAATTCTAGTAAAGAAAGTTATACAAAAAACTTTATACGAGCCTGAGCCAGAAAAAACGACACCTCACAGCTGAAGCGGCGAATGAGATCTGGGTAGCTATCGCTAGGCATTATGGGATAAGGGGTAGCCTCGTGCCAGTAAACAGCTCTTGAGCTATTGAAGATGGCCGAGTCGGAGCCAAGGATCAGCTCCAATCCCAACCAGCAAGAACGAAGGCGAGATAGACAACTTAACATTGATTCCTTAGGCTTATTGTTAAAATGTACTGCTGCACTTTTCCTGCATATTTGTTTTACAGTTAATGTAATGTGTGGTTATACTCCTGATGCTAAAGCTGAAAACTGTTTAGAAAAATTAATTATGGCACATTTTATGGTGTTTTTGCTTCACTGTCTACTAAGTTTTCTTTATGACCACAACTACAAGATAATTCCAGTGTAGGAATTTGCAATGGTTTGCTTATACAATCAAAGCATTCTGGGCAATCAAAAGAAACATACTTATTTAGAAGTGCAGTTATTTACTTACTTACTAATATTCTGGTTTCACTAGTAAATCAGCATATAAGTTAATTTCAATAGCAATTGTTCCATCTGTGAAAACATAGCTGGCAAACTTGTTTTACTAGGATATAAGACTCTTATGTTCTTATTTAAGTAGTGACACATTGTGGGATTAGTCTCTTATGATGTCATGGCAGGAATTTTCATCTTCATGAAAATTTTCACTGGGGTGGTTCTTTAAAATATCACTCATTTGCATAAAAAAAAGTGGGTATTGTATATAGTAAGGAGGTTACACCCATCTCTAATGGATAGGAAGGGTGTTTTTTAACACTGGTTAATGCACAGCTGGATAGTAAGGTACTTTTATTGAATTGAATTCATCAGAGTTGTCCTTTAAGCCCATTATTATTTGAATGTATTATTCCGGTTTACAAAGCATTTGTGAGTGGTTCTAATTGTTTTTTGATGGAAAGCAATGTAATGTCTAAACCCTTAATGGTGAATTATGCACATGGATTAGATGCACATTTACAGCTCTTTTGGGGGACACAGGTTAAGAGAGGAATCATACTTACTTCTTAGCATTATAAACCTTATAATTTTGTCTAGCCATATCTTTTATGCTACTCATGGCTATATGGAAGAATGGCATGCTACTGTATAATGATACAGATATGCTGATTTGCAGTGCAAAGCTTGTCTCAGAGAAAAGAAACTACATTTGTGTTAAGTTGAACTTAGCGTAACAGTATATGCTCACAAGTTTCATATACAAAACCATGGAAAGAAT
Source organism: Protopterus annectens (assembly GCF_019279795.1). Classification (NCBI taxonomy): domain Eukaryota; kingdom Metazoa; phylum Chordata; order Ceratodontiformes; family Protopteridae; genus Protopterus; species Protopterus annectens. The sequence continues at coordinate 1,035,695,450 of NC_056748.1, forward strand.
TATCATGGAAATGATCGATAATGACATAGAAAACCTCCAGACACTGGACTCAACACAATTTGTTTTCGTTAAAGGCAGGTCATGTCTACTTAACTTAGTGGACTTATTTGAGAAGGTCACCAAACCAATGGATGAAGGCAAAATGGTTCACACTGCATACCTTGCCTTGTTCAAGGCATTTGATACAATACCCCACTTGGGGATTTTTGACAAACTCAAGAGGTTAGGTACAAATCCTTATGTCACCCAGTGGACAGCCAGCTATCTCACAGACAGGATCCAGGAAGTTAGAATTGGGGAGTTCACCTCTACAAAGAGGCTAGTCACAAATGAAGTACCTCAGGGATCAGTCCTGTGACTGTTGCTTTTTAGCATTTACTTCTCTGAAGTCAAGACCAATGTATATGGCTTCTGGCTGACTAAATTTGCAGATGATTGCAAATTAGGAGCTGGCACTGAAATCCCCACTAACACTAAAGTTCTTCAGGAAGGGCTGACACTAACAAATATCTGGTGTCAGAGCCATGAACTAAATATGATGAAATGCATAATGGTGTCCTTCAGGAAGTCATCCACTCCTGGTAACTATCATATTGACAACACACCCCTAAGAGCTGACCCAGTATTCAGGGACTTGGGATACACATAGACAGTAATCTAGCCTTTGACCATCATATGTCCACCGTAGTGAGGAAATCATTTTCTATTGTGCAACTTAAAAACACAGGTATGGTGCCTAACATCCAAGGAAGTCATTGTTCCACTATACTTGGCATTCATCAGACTTATCATTGAGTGTAATGCCCCCTTTGGTATGTACCTAACCAGACATATCCAACAACTGGAACATCCACAGAGGCTCCTCACTAAAAGATTATAGGGCATAAGTAACGTGTTATGCAGACTACCTCAAGGCCCTATCCTTTTTTTCTGTTTCTAACAGGCTGTTGAGGGGAGATCTATGCTTGGCATACAAGCCATTGTCAGATCCCACTTTGATGGACCTCCTGTATATCTGGAAAACAAATAGCACTGGAAGTACTCATTCTAATGACTTAAACCTTGTCTGTGATATAAATAAGACTTGCTGGAGAGACAGGTGTGTATCCAGAGACTACTCCTTCTCTGGAACAGACTCCCCATCTATGTGAAGCAGAGTTCCTCCCTAACCAATTCAAGTGTTACTTGGACAAATGGATTGAGAATAGGAAATTCATCCCTGGTTTGGTATCTATGTCTCCAATGGACATAGGCAGTCTGTAAGTAGTTCAGTTCCCAAGCCCATACTTATACTTATCAAGGGTACTAGAACGTATCAGAGATTTGGGATGCATGGCTAGGCTTAAAAAAGCCCTTGTGGTTGTTAGTCTAGTAACACCTATGAACCCATAAAACTATGAATTATCACTGCTGCAGTAGTCTTATATCCTGCCAAGGCTATAACAGCCTGCTAGCTTCCAAGGCTTTAGGACAGTTTTCAAGTGCCCAAACTGTCATGCAGCTTAAGCTGACCTGACTAAAATCTTTCTCCTTATAACAGCAACAACAGAACAACTTGATAAATCCAAGTGAAACAGTCATAAAATCTGATGGAAACCAACACTTTATTGCACAAAACCCCCAAGTTAGCGCTTTCGTCTCCTCTAATGACTCTGTATTGTCATTAGAGGAGACAAAAGCTCTAACTTGGGATTTTTGTGCAATAAAGTGTTGAATTCCATCAGATTTTGTGACTGTTTCACTTGAATGAGCTGACTAAAATACAAGTTTGGGAGCGAAGCCCTTCATAGATTTCCTGCCATCAGAGATAAATGAACCTTGATAAAAGAATAAGAAAGGCCATAGGATAGTAACTCACCCAAATTTTGTAAAACCAGACAACATCTAGTTCTGGATGGGTGCTCGTTATGTTGCTGTCACCAAATAGAACCTTTTCCATTTGCTAATATATGACTTTCTAGTAGCAGGCTTTAATTCCTCCATTGGTACCTACTGCACATCCTCACAAAACAGGTGCCTAAAAGAAATTAAGACTTGATCAGCCAGGCAGTCAATTGATAATGATTGATGTTGGGGTGTATCAAACATCCTTTTCTTGTTTGAGAACATTCAGTTTGTGAGAAAGCTTGTGGTAATTGCCCCTGGCCATTTCTAAAAGAAAGGAGAACCAGGTTGCTTGGGCTAGAAGGAAGTCACCACAAGAATCCTGGGGATTCCCTCTGAATATTCAGCACTACCCTGGATATAAGTGGAAATGGTGAAAAGATGTACAGGAACATTCCTGTCCAAAGAAAAAAAGGCATATGTCTTCCAGACCCTCTTGCATGGAGTCCTGGAACAGAATGTTGCCAGTTGATTGCTCAGAAAGGAGGCAAAGAGATCTACTTGAAGAACTCCCCACAGATGGATCAAATCTTGGAAGACCCCCTGATCTAGTTTCCCTTTGTGAGGGTCTGCCCTGGCCCTGCTTAGCTTGCCTGCCACATAATTTTACTCTGACAGAATTTAGGATACCTGCAGAGTGAGATTGTGTTGTGAAGCTATATCCCAAGTTAACATGGCTAGTGTGAAAAGTGGGTACGACCTGGTTCCCCTTGCTTGTTGATGTACCTCATGACTGTGGTATTGTCTGTAACCAATTAAAGAGGGTCCCGAGGACCAAAGATGGTTCAGGGAGTTGAGTGGCAAACATCTCCTTGTTATTTATGTGCTTGCAACTGCCCATGGTAAAACTGTTCCCCAAGCAAAGTCCAAAGCAACTGTGTTTACTGATTGCTTTACAGCAGGGAGGGAGAAGGGGAGACCTGGATTTAAGGATATCTGTTGTCCCCACCAAAAGATTTATCTTCTGACAAACCCCAATGCTGGGATTTTAAAAGATAAGAGGTACTGATGCTGGGGCCAAAGAGATTTCAGAGACCACTATATCTTTCTCTTGTGCAGTCTTGCCAGGAGTATCATAAGAATCATAGATGGCATGAGACCCCAAATCCGGAAGTATTCCCTTCCAGTGACAGAAGTCTGAGTAGTAAACCTTAGAAATAGATTTAAATAAAGATCTGTTTTTTTCCTGTGGAGAAAAAGCACTTTGAACTGAGGTGTCCAGTTGACATCTCAGGAATACAATCCTATGTGAAGTAGTCAAGAAAGACTGTTGAATGTTCTCTGGGAATCCCAGCTTGTGTGGGAGTTCTGTCACTCGAGAGAGATTCCTGACACTATGAAAAAGACTTTTCAAAGATAAGCAAGTTGTCTAAGTATAGAAAATATTGCTATCCTGTACCTGCAATGAGCTATAACTGGAATTAGGCACTTTTGAAAAAATCTTGGTGCAGTGGAAAGCCCAAAGGATAAGGCAGAGAACTGATAATTTCATGCAGACACTCAAAACTGTAATAAGCATCTGAAGTCTGGATGAATACGGATATGATGATAAGCATCTTTTAAGTCTAGTGTTGCTAGGAAACTTGAAAGAGGAAGAAGAGGTTGTGAAGTGACATAATTTTGAATGTGGGCTCTATCACAAACAGGTTTACGAAAGGAAGATCCAGATCTGGTCTCCAAGCATTTTCTTTCTTTGGCGCTAGGAGCATCCTTGAATAAAAACGCTTCATCACCAGGGAAGGAGGAACTAGTTCTATCATTTCTTAGGCCAGCATCTGATGAACAGGTGGAAACAAATGAGTATGATCTGGAGGATGAGGTATGACCCCCTGGAAAACAGAAATTTCCTGCACTTCCATTTGTAACATTGATGAATGATTTTCAGAGCCCAGTTGTCTGAAGTGAAGCAATCAGTTGCCAAAGAGAAAATGGAGATTCAGACTTTCTGTAAGGAAAAAAGCGCTCAAGGTGGGAAGAGGTCGCTAGGTCTCTTAAATACTTGTTGGACTTTCCTTGATTTTGGAAGGTTCAAGACTTCTTTTTGCCATTTTTTTTCTTAAATGAATGTTTACCCAAATTTTATTGAGACTGTTTATTTTGTTTTTTTTTTCAAAATTTTATGAGTACATAGAAAATCCCTTGGATAGTTTGGAAAAGATCAAAAAATTTTAGCAATTCCCTGGATCGGCTTATCTCTTTCATCACACTTTTTCATGTGCGGCAGAGGGGCCAAACACTAAATCGCTATCCAACACAGAATTTAAAATCTCATTTTTAACATCAATCTGGGAGGTTCTGAGAATATAAATCTCCTCAAAACAGTACCAGTGGCCATAGCCCTGGAAGAAGTGTCAACAGAGTCATACATACTCTACAAACAACAGCTAGTGACCTGTGCAATATAAGATGTAGAAGTATACACTTTTTCATACCTATCAGTAATTTGCACATCCTTATCAGAAGGAGTAGGACTGGAATTAACTAAGTGCTTAGCAGCAGCAGGATCAACTAAAGCTATAGCCGCTAGCTCAGGTTTGGGAAGGGTGTATAAATCTTTAAAAGACTGAGCAACTTTACACGTCCTACCTGCCTTTTTAGGGGGCAGCTGGCTGACTATCAGGAAAACTGCAGGAAGTAACACACACATCCTCTCATGCAGACAGAACAGCAGGAATGACCGTAGGTTCTAGAAAATCCTTCTGTAACAACTCATAGTATTTTCTAAGGGATTGGGAAACCTCAGTGTTCTCTTAACAAAAACACTGGCACATTCTAGCAGTAGTCTCAGAGTGAGAGAGAGCAAGAGAGAACCCCCCATTGGGAGAATCAGAACCTGTGCTCTCCTTTGATTTGGAATCGAACATCTGAGGAAAATCCCTGTATTCTTCCCTGCACCATCCTATTCAGATTCAAAATCTTGAATCTCTTCAGGAAAAGAGGAATCCCTCTTTTTTCACCAGAAATTATTTTACAAGAAGGATCAATAGCCTGATTTAAACCCTGAGCCAGACACAACAAACTATTCTAATCCAAAGAAATTTGAGAAGGAGTAAGCTATACAATTGGTTTTGTGTGTGTTTTTTTTTTTTTTTTTTTGTTTAACAAGACAAATGGAGCCATCTGGGTTACTAATTGCAGCAGTTGCTTCCCAGGAATGGGCACAGCATTCTGACACAACAGGGAAACTTTCTCTGTTCCCTCTCTCAGGACCAACATGAGTGGCTCTCCCTTGCCCAGTGAGGGGACCCCAAAAGTCACAGAGGATGTGGCTAACCCCCAGTGCATAGTGGCTGTAGGTGCTACACCAGAGGAATTCAGGGTAAAAGATGAGTGGTCTGAGGTACAACAAATGGCACCAGTAACACAGTAGACTGAGTCCAGACTCTTAACCCGAATGGAAGGCAGACCAAGGAAAGAACACAGCTATGAATAAAAACTTTTATTAAAAAAACCACTGAGTGTAAACAGATTAATCACTTTCATCTGTAATCAACAAGACTTCATCAGAATCAGTGATGTAAACCAATACATTCATTATTTATCCCTCCCTGCAAACCACATGATCAAAAAACAATTATCACTTGCTATGAATTATACAAATGTAACTTTTACACATTAAAAGCTTGCAATTTAGTACAACATACATAAAATATAAAAGAACTTGTCACACATCATAAGACCTTAATTTTAAAACACTACTAATAGATACATGATCATTTAAATCTGGAGGGAGGGGGGCTGTAGCAGGCAGATTGAGTTGCCACCGCAACTCAAAAACTTCAAGCAAATCTGCTCAAGGGCCCCCCTAGGATTCCTAACAACCTGATGAAGACCAAAAAAAGGAAATTGTGATCAGGGTGTGAATCTATATGTTTAGGCAAAGAGTTTACGTTTTTCTTCCTGATGTCCAACAAATGCTCATACATATGCTCCCTCAGCTTTCTATGGGTTTTGCCCACGTAAAACCCTTGGCACTTCTGACACAAAGCAAGGTAAACCACCACACAGGAATTGTAGTTACAATGAAATCCAGCTTTAATAGAAATAGCATTCACTGTGACCTTGTCACTAACTAGAATGTACTTACATTGGTTGCAAAAACCTGCCTTCAAGTCAGGTTAGGAGTCTGGACTCAGTCTATTGTGTTACTGGTGTTTTTTCTGGTTCCTGTTTTTTGTCTTCATACAACAAATGGCCACAAGAGAGTCACCCACCTGCAGCTGACTCAATTTGCTAGACTGCTGTGCTGGCAAAAGTTGCTTGCTTAACTTTTTCTTTTTGTGGATGGAAGAAGGACCAACCATGGGACCGATAGTCTGTTCCATGGTCATGTCGAAAATGGAGCTCCTTTTCCCAGGGAAAACAAGTAGCAATTGCCAGTAAACACCAACATTTCACAAAAGTTCCTTTTTTGACAGAAAAACACAGTAAAAGGCACTTTAAAACACTATGACAGCCACACAAAAGAAAAATAAACAATGTCTGTACAGAAAACATGTTTTCATTTAGTTTATACTACTTTTTAAACTGACAGAAAAAGCAATTGCACCATTTAAAAGTACATCACAGTCTCAAGACTGCCTGTTAAAATACAACACTCCTAGCTTTAAAATAACTTTCCTGAAGAGTAATGTAATAAAACATCAACAAAACTAAAAAATGGAAGTTTTTTCCTCCAAGGAAACTTATCTGCCCAGTAAAGAGAAGCACGTGCCAACTGTTGATCCTCAAAAGCCTAAGAGGAGTGTACTCTTTAGCAGCAGTAAAGTTCTGAAGGGCTTTGCACACAAACTTGTCTTTTAGTTAGCTCAATTCGAGCTGCCTGAAAGTTTTGGTGCATGGAAGGTGCCTTGAAGCCTTGGAAGCTGGCCAGCTGCTATATCTTTGGCAGGATATATACATATAAGTAAGGCTACTGCAACAGTGATCAATATGATGAACATAAGAAAATTACCTGCATCGGCAGGCAAGCAGGTAATCAATCTAAGATATGGATATGGAGAAAAATTTGGAGAGGAATTTTTCAGAAAAGAGGATTTAGTACGAGACTAAAAGGGAGTCCTACTATGCTACTTCTTCCAAGAAACTTTTGCTTTTATTAATGCAAACATCTCCTTGAAGGAGATTTTGATCAGTGGATTATAATTCTCATCAAGGGAATTTTCTGTAGAGACTATCACAGGATACATTTCTAGCGAAGACTGAAATATGTTATAAAGCTGTATCAGAATGTAATTCTTCTCTTCTGTCAAAGAGTCAAATGACAATTTTTTTTTTCTGCAAGCATCTGCAAAATTTGGGAGATTTAATGGAAATTTAGGCATAATTTAAACACATGGGAATGCTCAGTATGGATAATACTGCATATAAATGTTACACAAATATGTCAGGAGCTAATGAGCAATCATTGAATAGGTCATTTATTAAAAGTATATGGAAGATTTGGAATGGTAGATTGGGCAATACTGTATGTAACAAAGACTGGAAGGTAGAGAAAGCTTTCAAAAATATTATGAAATGGCTTTTGTACATTAGATCATTTTGTTAAATTATTATGTTAATCCTGATTTCCTTTTCTGTGCATTTTGGTTTATTGAAGATTTCTGTATGGTTATTTAAAGTTCTCTGTGTCTGTATTTGATAAAAAAACTGTTTTTCTTTCCAAAAAGGTCCATAGTGTATTTACCATCCATCTCAACTACCATTAATACAGTGAGACTGAATTAGAAGTTATGTACTCACCATAACGTTCCATCTGAGTAGGTGTATTCATTTGTCTGCAACCTGTGGGTTATGGATCCGATATCGGATCCGAACCGGCATGGTTTTCCAGCTATGGATCCAAGCTCTCAGCTCCTCCCCTCACCCATAATGCCCTGCTCTACCCTCATGACCTCAGATCGAGTTTGCCAAAGCAACAATACCCTAAAAGGGTAACAAAGAATATGCAGGAAACTGAAAGGCCAGGGGGATAGGAGGGCGGGATGGTTGCAGACAAATGAATACGCCTACTCAGATGGAACGTTATGGTGAGTACATAACTTCTAAATCTGAAGTAGGATATTCATTTGTCTGCAACCTGTGGGACAGAGTCCCCAGCTACCTGAATCTTGCCATCATGGAAGGATATTCAGGATGCTCTACCCCTAGATGCAAGATCCAACTTATAGTGGGAAATAAACGTATGAGATGAAGCCCACGTGGCTGCTGCACAAATATCATCTAGAGGAATCCTAGCCTTGAAGGCTGCCGAGGTAGATACTGACCGGGTTGAATGGGCATGAACACCCTCGGCCTTCCTGAAGCTTGATAAGCCAATAAAATGCACTGTGAAATCCAGCGGGACAGAGAAACTTTAGAGATTGGCTTGCCCAAATTGAATTTTGCAAAGGAAATAAACAGCTGGTCGGATTGCCTATGACCAGCTGTCCTATTCAGATAAAATCTAAGTTGCCTGTGAACATCTAGTGAATGTAGCTTATATTCACCTTTGTTTTCGTATTTAGGGAAGAAAACAGGGAGGTTAATGGATTGATTGATGTTTGCTTCAGAAGCGATTTTAGGAAGAAAGGACGGGTTGGTCCTGAGGGAGACACGGTCCGGATGAAATACCAAGTAAGGAGGTTTAGCTGATAAAGCTTGAAGTTCAGAAACTCTCTTGGCTGATGTAATGGCTACCAAAAAAGCTGTCTTGTAGGACAAGAATTTGAGATCCACCGTAGCCGCTGGCTCGAAAGGAGGAGCGGTCAAGGCCTGTAGGACCAAAGAAAGGTCCCAAGGAGGAACTGCTTGTTTTATAGGGGCCTGAGAAGAAAAGTACCTTTAAGAAATATTTTACACAATTTGGCTGACATAAGAGGATTAGAGTCATGGCCAATGTGATAGTGAGAAATTGCCGCCAGTTGAACTTTGACTGTGGAACTGCTGGCACTATCGTTAAAGAGAGTGGTTAGAAAGTCAAGCACTAAAGGGAGAGGAACCGTGAAGGGATTCAGGCCTTGCCGCTCCGCCCACAAAGAAAGCGTTTCCATTTGCTTGATAAACCTTTCTAGTGGATGGTTTATGAGCACCAAAATAGCCTTTACAGGTGAAGAAATACCGGGAGTCCTTATCAAGAGTGGAACTGGAGCAGCCAAGCGGTCAGCTTCAGGTTGTCCAGGTTCGGAGGAGGAATGCAGGATGGATGGGATATCAGATCCGGGATGGGATCTAGAATCCAAGGAGGATTCACCGAGTGAGACCTTAGGAAGGGAACCAGATCTGTCGAGGCCAGAATGGAGCAATGAGAATCATTCTGCAACCCACCGAGAGGCTTTCTGAAGAACTTGCAGCATCAGAGGCAAGGGTGGATAGGCATACAGAAGACCGGGTGGCCAAGCATGCACCAGGCGTCTCTTGGGGTACCTCCGAGGAGGTATTAGAAAAACTGTCGCACTTGGTGTTTGAGGGAGAAGCAAAAGATCGCATGAAGGGTTCCCCACCGGGCGAATATGCGTTCCGCTACTTGACAATTGCGAGACCACTCGTAAGGGGTCAGAATGGTGCGGCTGAGCTTGTCCGCTAGGATGTTGGACCGGCCCGGAATGTGCGTTGCTATTAGGAAGCGTTTGGTTGAGGTAGCCCATTCCCAAACTCTCATGGCCTCTCGACAAGAGGGTAAGACCTTGTTCCCCCTTGATTGTTGATGTACCAGACAACCGACATGTTGTCCGATTGGATCGCAATTGTTCCCAAGGGAAGAAAGTCCTGAAGTGCTAGCAACGCTAAGAGCACTGCTCTCATCTCTAGAACATTGATATGCAGTAAGGTCTCTGAATCGTTCCACGTGCCTTGGGCAGTGCCCCCACCGGCGTCCGTGGTCACTGTGGCGAGAGGGGAGAAGCACAAAATGGGCGGCCTTTGTGGAGATCCGGGAGTGGAGCCACCACAAGAGGGACCGCTTGCAAGCCTTGCTGATCGCTATGGGATGATGCATGGGAGAGCAAGGTATGACCACTGTACTAAGAGCGTCCACTGTAGAATGCATATTGAGCCTGGCAAGAGGAAGAAGTGCTATAGACGATGCCATGGACCCTAGAGCCCTCAGGACCAACTCCGCTGGAACAGAACTTGAATGGAGAATGGCCCGCACCTGGAGCTGCAGATTTAGAACTCTGTCCGCAGTGAGGAAGGCTCGTAAACTCCTTGTGTCTAGCCTGGCCCTATAAAATCTAAGAGCTGTGTGCCAGGTTGGACTTTTTGTATTTATTGTGATGCCCAGAAAGGGAGCAAGATGGAGAAAGGAGTCTGAAGTAGATGCCTTGTTGAAGCCAGTCGTCAGGTAGGGAAAGACCTGCACCCCTGAAGCCTCAGGTGGGCGCTACCACTGCTAATACTTTGGTGAACACCCTGGGGCTGTGGTGAGACCAAGGGAAGGACCCGAACTGGTAGTGACTGGCTCCCAGCGGAGAAACCTCCTGGGCGCCTGTCCATCAGGATGTGGTAGTGTCCTTGAGGTCTATCGAGCACATCCAGTGATTTTCTCCCAGAAGGGGAGAATAGATTGCAGAGTGACCATTCGAATTTTTCTTTGGGGACTGCCAGATTCAAGAGAGAGAGGTCTAGGATTGGTCTTAGTTCCCCGTCTTTTTGGCACTAAAAGAATCTGGAGTAGAACCCTGATCCGATCTGGTCTGGGGACGGGCTGGATGGCTCTTTTCTTTAGCAGATGGCCAATTTCTGCCAGCGGCCTCCCGTTGACCGGGTGGGGCGTCTGGGAGGGACTTCAACTTTGGAAGGTGAAGGAAGATATCCCTGGATATGATTTGGAGAACCCAGCGGTCCGATGTTATGGACTCCCATGCCGCTAGGTGCCCAACGTCCCCGACTGCCTCCAGAGTAGAGCAGTCGGGCAACCTCAGGAGTTCAGAGAAAGGTTCCCTGGACCCGAAGTTTCTGGGAGCCCCTCTGCCTCTAGGGCGGCGTCCTCCCTGTCCTCCTCTGCCACGGAAGGACTGGTTGTCCGGAGCAGGCTGGGACTGCTGCGACTTCGGAACCACATCTTCTTCTGACCCTTTTGGTTCCTAGAATAGGGCCTCTGGGGTGCAGAGAAGCGGATTCCGGCGGCAGACAGCGTCTTCCGTCCTTTCGCTCTGGGTCAGCGTCTAGCAGCGGTCTTGCCAAACAGAGCAGAACCATCAAAGGCGGCGCCTTGAAGGGCTCAGAAAAAAGCCAGGCCTGGCGTCTAGTGACCAGTCCTGTCCCGCAGCTCTAGCGCCCTCCGTTGCATGGGAGAGTAGCCGCATAGAAGTATTTGTAACTGACCGAAGAGTGGCCATACGGGTGGAGTGCAGAACTCTGTCCTCCTCCGAAATGGACTCAGGGATGCAGCGTATTCTTTAATAAGATCTCGCTGCATCCGAATAACATGTGCAAATAGTTCAGCGCCCTTACTGAGAAGGTCGCCGAACTGAACATCCGCTTAGCGGTCCATCATCGAGACTCCTTGCTCGGTGGGTGGACTGAGGGACTCTCCTGAGCCAGTTCCCTCTTTGTGCGTCAACATGGCATCTACCCCTTACTCCAATGGGTCCGGTCGGATGGCGGACTAAGGATCCAATCCGGTCTTTTGGGAATTGGCTCCACGGTGTCCGGTTCCTTCCACGCCCTGGTGGTAATAAGGTCCACCAGGGGACACCCAAGAGGGCCCGTTTCAAATGACTCCAAGAACACGGACTCGTCCGAGGAAGACTTGGGGCAGACCACCCCATTTCCATGATGTCTCCAAAGGAGACATCCTCGGGGTGACCGTGGGGAGCCTTCCCTTCCTCCAAGTCCGTGTCTTCAGTGAGAGACTCGGGAGTCAATGTGCCTCCGGACCTCCTCTGGGGGCTGTCAGAGGAGTCCTCAGCAGCAACATAGGAGCAACTTGGGGCACAGAAGCGGGCTGTCCCAGGGCGGATGGTGGAAGCCTGGCCCAGTGCAGAGGGAGCGGACGGGCGAAACAAGTGCCGGGGTCCGGAGACCCTCAACAGAGCCCTCTCCACTACATCAAAAGCCGAAGGGAGCCGACCTCGACCAAAGGATCCGACAATCGCCCCTCGGATCCGAAGAGTGGATCGGAGCCGGCGCCAAGCACTCGGATCCGAAGGGACAGTGCGCTCCGACACAGACGGCGCCGAAGGAGCACTGATCCCCGGATCCGGCTCGGATCCAGGCTCCGAGAGGTCGGATCCGGCAGGGTCGGATCCGGTACCAAGTACTATCGGCTCCGACCCACCCCGGCTCCGCTGCTCGGCTCAGCTGCTCCGAACCCGGATAGCGGGTCGGAGAAGGAGCAATAGGCTTAAAAGGGTGTTGAGCTCCCGGAGGATGCAACACTCCCATCTGCATCTGGGCCTGGATGAACCTTCTCATCATCCGGTCCAGATCAGCATCAGAAAGGCTATGGGTAGATCTCGAAGAGGCTACGAGGTAGGCCTGGAGTGCCTCCTCGATAGCCTCGATGGAGATCGGGTCTCCTCCTCCTCAGGACCCGGTGAAAAGCACACAGGGGACCGGGCCGAGAAGGAGGAGACCGAACCGGGGAGAAGCCTGGCTGGCGGGGCCGAAACAGAGGTCTCGGCCCACGCTAGGTGCTTCTCCCTCCGGTCCTTTTAGCAGCATCCCTCTCCTCTCCAGAAGTGGGAGGTTGAGTCCCAGGAGCAGGAGGGGTTGCCACAACAACTGTAGCCACAGTAGTCCCGAGGAGCGGAGGCGGGCCGAGTCTGGCGGTAAAGACCCGCCAAGACCAGCTTGGACCTCCGCTCCTCAGTGCCCTGGGGTTGAACCCTGCACAAATGGAACAACCAGATGTGAGGTGTTCAACCCCGAGACACTAACACGAGTGTGGCCATCAGCCGGTGAGAGCTTATGGCCACACAAAATAGATTTAGGCTGGTCAGCCATAATCTATAAATCACTAAAAGCTACTGAAAGTAACTTAAAACAAAAAGACACACAGGCCTACACACACACTCTACAGCGAGGGAGGAATAAAAATTACTTAATTTTTAAGAAAGGGAAACCTAAACTTTCACACAGAAACACAAAAATCAAAATTCTCTGATTTTAACAAGTAACAAAATCCACTTAGCTGAGAGCTATGTACCCAAATCCAGTCACCAGCTGCAAAAACCGATGAGGTCATGAGGGTAGAGCAGGGCATTATGGGTGAGGGGAGGAGCTGAGAGCTTGGATCCATAGCTGGAAAACCATGCCGGTTCGGATCCGATATCGGATCCATAACCCACAGGTTGCAGACAAATGAATATCCTACTTCAGATCCTTGGTTTAACATCTCATCTGACAGATGGCATCTTAGGAGTACAAAGGGGAACCATAGTTTGTTGTCTCATCTGAACATTGGCATCACATGAGTGCAATGGGCCACAGTCTGACATCTCATCTGAAAGATGGCATCTCAGTCATGCAGCAGGGAACTCATTTTGTCTCATCTGAAGAACAGGATCTCAAGTGTGTAGCAGGGACCTAACTTTAACATTTCATCTACAGTATGGCATCTCAGGAGTTCAGTACCCCCATTACAGTGTCACTGCTGGAATACAAAACTAAGTACCTAAAATGAGAATAGAGCCCAGGTCTACTGATCTGATCCATCCATAAAAGTCCCTTACAGTCATTATGTATTTGGTAAAATATGGGGTAGCATGACAAGTACTGATTAAAACACTGGTAGTGGTCTCTTCTAATGGCTTGGTTTACAGTTAGCATTCCTTGCAAGCAGTGGTAGTCAGTTTAGGGGAGCAGGATGCTTCACTGAGTGCAAAACTGGTAAATGTAAAATGGTTAAATATCCACTTTAATGGATTCAGCAATGTAAAACTTCTGTAAGTTGTTTTAATTTAGTTTATTTCTGTGGGTGGGGGGGTTACCACTTTGCTGAGATTGTGTCACCTCACAACTGGAATATGGTAGAAATAAATAGCTACAGGTTGTAGGTTCACACCTACCTAAAGTCTAAAACTTTATTAACCATTATATAAATAATAATCATGTGTAAAATAATAAAACGTTAACTGAAAATGGTGATAAATGATTCTATGCATAAGTACATGATTAGATCTGATGAGTTTTTTTAACACCTTTATTGAATTATCACTTGTGACATAGCCAGATTTACATTTATATAAAAGTAATCAAACTGTATTAACAAGTTCATGTTTACAAACATTGTACGTCACATATATTGCTATATATCATATAACCTAAGCAACATTACATAAATCATTCAATTCCTGCACTTTTTTAAAACAAGAAACATCTTTATTAAACCATCACTTACTACATATGTAATCATACATTTATATAAATGAAAACAAACCACACCAACGCAATCCTAGTTGCAAACATTTTACATCACAAACTGTACTGACACACTCCCAGTTGCAAATACTATATGTCACGTATAATCTACCCAATCATTTTCAGTCAAAGATTACATAGCTCATTTAAGTCCTGCCTTCTTTAAAACCTATTTCCTCCCTGTATGCATTGTTCCCACAATTCCCATTTTTTCCTATATGGTTTGCTTATACCCTTTTCTAAAGCTCTCAGTTCCAGTTGTTTTATCTGTTACTATATTCACTACATCTAGTATAGTTGGTTTAGATTTTGATTTCCATTTTCTAGTAATTGCTTTTTTGGGCAGCCACCATAATTAGACACAGCAAGGTCTTACCATGTCTAGGCAATTCCGATTCTGTATCATAGCTCAGAAAAATCATCTCCTCAATCACACCAATCTGCCCACCCAGCATCTCTGACAGTGCATTCTGCAGGGAATCCCTAAAGTCCACCAACTCACCCCACTCACAGAAAATATGTTCCCAGTTACCTCTTTTTTTCTCTGTCACACCTCCAACATTTGCTGTCTACCTGAGGAAAAATTCTCTGGAGTCTACTTGGGGTACAGAAATATCTCTGCAAACATTTCCAAGCAAAAATCCTAAATCTTCTAGATTTTGTTGCATATTTGGGAGACGTCTGATTGATTCTTGTAGTTATCATGCAATATTTTATATGCTCTGCTAATTATTCCTTTTTTAATAGCAGCTTCTGTTCTACATTCTACTAAAAACTCTAACAGTGTTGGTCTTTCATTTAAGACACCCACTATTTCTTTCCCTTTGCCTATGCTCTGATATCAATATTTTCAAGGGAAGACGATCTCTAACCTGCAGTCCAAATAAATTCTTGGTGTCTTCCCGTTCTATCATCTTTTGATCTCTAGTTATTTGTTCCCAATACATTGGTCACATTGATGAAAATGATGTGCAATAAAGAGAGATTTTAAACAGTGAATCCAGTGATTCAAGTGGGATAGTTCCATCTTCCCCTTTTTCCTCAAAGTGACAGACTCTGGCAGTTTACCTCCGAATCAAGAGGTATTGACTGTAGCAACAAAGAAAAAAAGCAAGAGCAGAGGTTATTAAAAGGGACCTGCCACATTTTTAATTTAAGTGAAATGTTTTTTCTAAAGATGAACTGTATATATTGGCAAAAGGTTTTTCTTTCCTTCCAACAAATAGAGCTTCAGTTGTAAAAATGTTACTAGATTTTAAGTTATTGTTAGAAAACTGAACTTGAAATACACTCTACATGATGTTAATTTAAAGGACAATGTTTTTTAAAAAACTCTAGCACATTTAATCCTACATTCGTTAATACACTTAGTACTTTTGCTTCTATTTGTGAAACTGAATTGTATAATCTTTTTCACAGGTTTCCACATACGAAATTAAATAAGACGTTCTACAATTTAAATAAACAACAGTTTGAGGCACTTAGGATGCTAGGCAGTTATACAGATTTAAAATATATGAAAGCAGACAAGGGGCAGATGATATTAAATATAATAAAGCTATTGAAGAGTTGCTTTCTGATGAAACAAGGTACAACAAAGTTTCCAAAAATGTTGTTAATGATGTTACAAAGAGATTGATTTATGTATGTTAGGCACATTACATCAGGGGTATGTTACCCTTGATTTGTCTGAATTTCTTACAGTCAAACAGCAACAATTAGGGGGTTCTATTTGGGATCCCCAAAAATACACAAACATTTAGAACACCTGCCTTTTAGACCAATTGTGTCTGCTCCTTACAATAAAACTGTTAAGATATTGGTATACTTAGATAAGATTTTGAACCCTATTGTTCAGGCTAGTAATTTTTATTTGAAAGATTCATGCATGTTTTTAAATCAACTAAAGAATTATACATTTTCAGGTCAGGAAACCATGCTATGTACAACTGATGTTTATTCCCTATATACTTCTACTGAGCAAGAGGAAGGCCTAGAGTACGTTAGGCTTTATTTAAGCAAATATTGCAAACTAAAACAGGATGTTACCATTATATGTCAGTTATTAGAATTAGTTTTAAAAAACTTTTAGTTATGTACTTACCATAACTTCGGATGTATGGGATCCATCTCGCCTACATTCATAACTGATAGGCTCAGAGCCGATCCATCGGCTCCGACTCGGCCAACTAGTACACTAGAACGAAGTCTCTTATTGGCTGGGCTACCCTCTATCGCAGGATGCACCACACCTGCTTCCCCAGATCTTGTTTGTTCGCTTTCATACTTACATGCAAACACAGAAAAAATAGTAGTTACTACAACCAACTAAAGTTCTTCAAGAGAAGATCTCCAATGGAACTACATTTCCTCTAAATCCCCAATGGAAGGGGGAAGGAGGCGAGATATGAATGTCGAGATGGATCCCATACATCCGAAGTTATGGTAAGTACATAACTAAAAGATGTAATGGGATCCTATCTCGCCTACATTCATAACTGATGGGACAGCGTCCCTAGCACCTAAATCCCGGGTGGCTCATTGGAAAACACTCCTGAGAACTGTGGAACCAAATGATGCTCTGCCTCGAGAAACCACATCCAGTTTGTTATGAGAAATGAAAGTGTGCAGAGAAGTCCAGGTAGCCGCAGCACAAATATCATCTATTGATAATTTGGAGTGAAAAGCTACAGAAGTAGCCACTGCCCTGGTAGAATGAGCCTTGACTGGAAAGGGAAGCTCTTTGTTAGACTGTGAATAAACGAAAGAAATGCAATCTTTAATCCATTTAGCTATGGAGGTTTTAGCTACTGGTTGACCCAATTTGTTTATTGCAAAGGAAACAAACAGTTGATTTGATTTCCGCGTCTGAGCGGTTCTATTCAAATAAAAACGCAGTTGTCTATGGACGTCCAATTGATGAAGAATATATTCTGCGTTATTAGAAAACTCGGGAAAACTTACAGGAAGCTCTAGAGTCTGTTGAATACAGAAAGAAGAAGCTACCTTTGGTAAAAAGGAGGGATTTAATTTCAGGGACACTCTATGTTTGTGAAATATCAAATAAGGAGGATCAGAACAAAGAGCTTGAAGTTCTGAAACCCGCATGGCCGAAGTTATGGCCACTAAAAAGGCAGTTTTCCAGGACAGAAATTTCAAATCGCAGGTAGCAGCTGGTTCGAAAGGGCGGGCAGTTAAGGCAGCAAGAACCAAATTTAGGTCCCAAGGGGAACAGGGTGAGATATTGGGGCCTAAGGAGCCATGCTCCTTTAAGGAAAGACTTACAAAGTTTGTGAGACATCAATGAAGGTTCAAAGAAGCATGAAAATTAGAGATAGCCGCTAGCTGAACCTTAATGGTGGAAACTGAAGAGCCCAATTGAAAAAGAGAGGCCAAGAAATTCAAAACCTTCGATACTGGGGCAGTAAGGGGGTCTATACCTCGTTGCTGAGCCCAAAAGGCGAACCTTTTCCATTTGCTGGAATAGAGTTTGACAGTGGAAGGTTTGTGAGAAGAAGACAATATGTGGATCACCTCCGGAGAGAGGGAATTGTCTCGGATTAAGGATGGAAGCGGAGTAACCATGCCGCCAACCTCAAGGACCTGAGAGACGGGTGAAACTGTCCTGACTGATGAGTCAACAGGTCCGGCACTGGGTCCAAGAACCATGGACCTTCTACCGCATACCTCTGAAGGAAGGGAAACCAAACCTGACGAGGCCAGTGCGGGGCAATCAAAACCATTTCGCTCTCCAGGTAAATCGCCTTCTGTATCACCCTCGGCAGGAGGGGAACCGGAGGGAAGGCATAAAGAAGACCAGGGGGCCAAATGTGGGTCAGAGCGTCCCTGGGAATCTGTCCCTGAGAGGGGATCAGAGTGAAGAACTCTCTGCACTTCGCATTGAGGGGGCTGGCAAACAAGTCACAGCAAGGGAGACCCCATTTGGCGAAGATTTTCGCAGCCACTCTTTGGTTGAGGGACCACTCGTGGGGTAACAGAATGGTCCTGCTTAGTCTGTCCGCAATCACATTGGATTTCCCCGGTATGTGCGTTGCCATTAGAAAGCGGTTGGTAGCTACCGCCCAGTGCCAAAGTCTCATGGCTTCTCTGCACAGTGGGTATGACCTGGTTCCACCTTGCTTGTTTATATACCAAACCACCGACATGTTGTCAGATAGTATAGCAATCGGACCTTGTGGGAGAGCGTGATGGAGAGCTTGTAGTACCAAGAGTACCGCTCTCATCTCCAGGATATTGATATGCAAATGCGCTTCCTGGAGTTGCCATGTGCCTTGGACCGACCTGTCCAGGTAATGACCCCCCCACCCTACCTGGGAGGCGTCCGTGGTCACAGTGGCAACGGGGGATTGAGGAATAAAGGGTCGCCCCTGGTCGAGATTGGATCGGAGGAGCCACCAACGCAGATCCCGACGGCAACTCTCCGTGATCATGACTAAGTGGTTCAAGGGGAGTTCCTGATAGGACCATTGAACCGACAGAAGCCATTGCAGAATTCGCATGTGGAGTCTGGCTAAGGGGACTAGGAGTATAGTGGATGCCATCGAGCCCAACAGTTGTAGGATCAGATGGGCCGGAGCTCTTGATAGGGGGAGACAGGATCTGACTTGGTTTTGTAAAACCTGAATTCTTGCTGCTGGTAAGAAGGCGCGCATCCTTTTTGTATCTAACTCTGCGCCTATAAAAGTAATACGCTGAGATGGCTGTAGTACAGATTTTTGCCAATTGAACGTAATTCCCAAGAAACGGCCCAAGGTGACCGTGGCCATGAGCGCCTGAAATAGTAGATGCTTGGAGGTGGCAGTAAGGAGCCAGTCATCTAGATAAGGAAACACTTGGAATCCTAGACTCCTCAGGTGAGCAGTCACCACTGCCAGACACTTGGTGAACACCCTGGGGGCTGTGGTGAGACCAAAGGGCAGTACTCGGAACTGGAAATGACTGACTCCCAGGCGGAAGCGTAAATGTCTCCTGGACTCTTGACCTATCAAAATGTGATAGTAAGCATCCTGGAGATCTATGGAGCACATCCATGCATCCTTCTCCAACAGTGGGAGAATGGATTGAAGGGTGACCATTCGGAATTTGGACTTTTCCACAAAACGATTCAATGAACTGAGGTCCAAAATGGGCCTGAAGTCCCCTGTCTTTTTTGGCACCAAAAATAATCTTGAGTAAGTTCCTGATCCGATCTGGTCAGTGGGGACAGGCTGGATGACTCCTTTTTCTAGCAGCTTTGAAATCTCTATTGCTGCCTGATCCCGCTGACTGGGTGGCATGTCTGGGATTTCCCTTAAGGGAAGGGGGGCTTGATGAAGGGGATGAGATAGCCTCCGGTTATAATCCGGAGCACCCACTGGTCGCTGGTTATAGCTTCCCAAGCTTGTGGGTGTTCTGCAAAACGACCCCCGACTGGCTCCGGAGCTGCACAGTCGGGCAACAACTCAGGGACGTTGAGTGTAGGAAGAACCACGAAAGGAATCGCGGTCTCCAGAGTTACGGGGGCCTCTGCCGCCTCTGGGGCGGCGTCTTCCTGAATTCCCCCCCGCCTCTGGAGGGGGGATCACTGGGTGGAGTAGGGAAAGACCTCTGAGTTTTTCTGAACCACATTTTCCCTCCTCTCTGGGCCTTGGGGTAAGGCCTAGAAGGAGCGGAAAAGCGAGCCCCAATGGCAGTCAAGGTCTTGCCCTCCTGCAAGCACCGAGTTAGTGTGTACTTCACCTTGGGTCCAAACAAAGATGACCCATCAAAGGGGGCGTCGGCGAAGGAAGACTTGAAGGCCTCCGCAAATGAACACAAGCGTAACCAGGCGTGTCTCCTGAGGGCAACGCCTGTTCCCGCTGCTCTACTCGCCCCTTTGGCCGCATACGAAATGAGCCTCATGGACGAGTTTACGATGGAAAATAAGGTAGTCATCTGGGCGCCAACAGTGGGGGCTAGCGCCTCAGGTAGATTACCAGTGAGGGAGTCACTTAGTTCTTTAAGGAGGTCCCTTTGGAGCCTTGTAAAATGACATAAGTAATTCAGCGACCGTAACGTAAAGGCCGCTGAAGAAAGGGTACGCTTCCTGTACCTATCCATGCTCCTGGAATCTTTATTAGGAGGGTGGACAGACGTTGAAGCCTCTGCCACCATAGCATCTACGGGAACTCCTTTAGTCAAAAATTCCTTCTGGGGGGGGGCTGAAAGAAATTTATTAGGTCTCGCAGGCACCGGTTCCACAGAATCAGGGTGTTCCCAAGCCCTTCGAGAAACCAAATCAAGGAGTTCATCGAAGGGCGGAGACACCCAGGAGGCGGAGGGCTGGGCCCCGAAGGCCTTGAGGAAGACTGACTCCTCAGTGGAAGGGGTTTTGGCCTGCCAATCTCCTCTCTGTCTCAGAATCTCAAGGATATCTGAGAAAGAGACATCATCCAAAGATGATTTAGGGGACCCTTCCGCATCATCGAGGTCAGTGTCCGATGTGACAGACTCATCTTGGGAGTCCACATGCTTCCTCTTGCACAATTTCTTCCGTGGGGGCTCGTCCGAAGCAGTTTTGGACAGACCCCCCGGAAGAAGGGAACCCCCGATGGGGGTATCCTCAGGCCCTGGGGCCCCACTGCCAGGGGACTGCAAAACGGCAGAAGCACCAGTCTCCAGGTCTAGGGACGGTGAGGTGGAAGCCTGCTGAGCTGGCAAGGACATGGCCAGTGCGCTCCTCATGGCCTCAAAGGCCGGACCTCCAGACTCCATGGAGATCACTGGCCTAGAGGCCACGACGGCACTAGGGATTCCGGCAGACGATGCTCCGAGGGGAAGACTAGGTACCGAGGCACCCAGTCCCAAGGTGTTCCCCTCGGGCCTGGCTGAGGAAGTCCCAGTACCAATCCCTGAACCCGAGGACAGGGTAGGAACCATAGTCGGTGCCAATAGACCTCGAAGGGGTCTCGGTTCCGACCGTACGGCTCCGCCTTGCTCCACCATCACCGACTCCAACGGCTCCGAGGAGGTTGGAGGAGGAATCGAGTGCTTCGGAGGGGGAATCGGCTCCGAAGCCAACTGGGCCGGAGCCGAGACCATTTGAGCAAAAACTGGAGACCGGAAAAGCCTCTGAATAACCCTATCCAAATCCGAATCCGACAGTTTTGAGGATTTAGAGGAGGTAGATAAAGGGCGAGACGACTTTCCTCTCGGCTCCAACAATGTAGGGGACCGGCTCCGAAAAGGCTCCAACACTATCGGCACCGGATCCGTCACAGCATGAATAACAATCGGCGCCGAAGGAGCTTTCTTCGGAGCCGAGGGGGAAGAGTCTGAGCTGCACACCTCCACCGGCTCCGAAACCATCGGAACCAATGGAGGTGATGCGCCTCTCGATACTCCAACCTGCGGCTCCGAAACTAATGGAGCCGAGGAAAGAGGCATCGAGGCAGACCCTTCGACCCTCGGCCCCGAAGTCAGTGGAGCCGAGGAAGAAGAGGTCGACTTATGCTTCTTGGCGGTCGGTTCCGACGGACTTGTCGGAGCCGACGACCTTTTCTTTTTAGAGACAGTAGGAGAAGACTCCAAGGCTTCCTCAAAAGAGGGCTTAATAAGACCCTTCAAGATCAGTTTATTTTTTCGCTCTTGAAGAACCCTAGAGGAAAAAGCATGACACACGCTACATGTCTCCTGTAAATGTTTAGGTCCTAAGCAATACACACATATGGAGTGACTGTCCGTAATAGACATTTTGTAATTGCACCTAGTGCATTTTTTGAAACCTGACTTTTGCTCTTTGGACATGTCTGTCAGGAAATAAGGCAGTGTCTAATACCAAAAACTTAGCGCCAAACTGCAGAGCGCGAGAAAACAATGGCATGAGCTCTCCAGAGAGAGATTTACCTCACAAGAGAAACGCAGTAAGCACACAACAACAACAACAATGGGCAAAGGCCCTCTAATTTAAACGGGCTTTGCCCGGAGAAAAAATTACACAAACTTCAATAAGTAGGGCAAAGGCCCTCTAACTTAAACGGGCCTTGCCCGACAGCGATATAGAAGTATCAAGTCAATCACTCACACACAAAATTTCACAGAAATACACACTATACACAAAATACAGAAAATAGCCATTAAAACAGCTGTTGTATTAAATGCAGAGAAGGAACCCCAAGGTCAAAGACCAGTAAAAGGTAAAAAAAGAGACCACTTAGCTCCAGCCAAGTCGAGACCACATCCAGCTTGTAAAGCGGCAAACGCGATCTGGGGAAGCAGGTGTGGTGCATCCTGGGATAGAGGGTAGCCCAGCCAATAAGAGACTTCGTTCTAGTGTACTAGTTGGCCGAGTCGGAGCCGATGGATCGGCTCCGAGCCCATCAGTTATGAATGTAGGCGAGATAGGATCCCATTACATCAATTGTTTTATGTTTAACAACAACATTTTTCAGCAAAAGAGTGGCATGGCAATGGGAGCTCAAGTACCTCCAGTGTTTGCTAACTTTTAGTTATGTACTCACCATAACTTCAGATGTTTGGGATCCATCTCGCCTACATTCTGACTGATGGGTTCGGAGCCGATCCCTCGACTCGCACGCTTATGCCAAAGAGCGAAGTCTCTTATTGGCTGAGCTTACTATATCCCAGGATGCACCACTACCAGTCCCCCAGATCTAGTTTGTCCGCATACATGCACACATGCATGCACTGCTTATATAACATCGTCAGATGAAACAAGATAAAACAGTAGAACTCAAAACCGTTCAATCTCTTCTGATCTCCAAGGCAGGGGGAAGGAGGGTGGGTATTAGGAATGTAGGCGAGATGGATCCCAAACATCTGAAGTTATGGTGAGTACATAACTAAAAGATGTTATGTGATCCTATCTGCCTACATTCTGACTGATGGGACAGCGTCCTAGCACCTGAATCCTGGGTGGCTCACTGGAAAACACTCCTGAGTACCGTGGAACCAAATGATGCTCGCCCTTTAGATGCCACATCCAATTTATAGTGGGAAATAAAAGTGTGCGGATTGGACCAAGTAGCCGCAGCACAAATCTCCGATATAGCGAGCTTGGAATGAAAAGCTATAGAAGTCGCCATAGCTCTGGTAGAGTGAGCTTTGATAGATGTTGTAAGTTGCTTATTCAAGAAGAATAAGCCTGAGTTATACAATCTCTAATCCATTTGGAGATAGTAGCTTTTGTGATGGTTTTACCCAATTTATTGTCTGAGAAGGACACAAACAACTGGTCTGACTTACGAAATTGCTGAGTCCTGTCTAAATAGAAGCGCAATTGCCTGTGAACATCCAATTTATGGAGAGTGTATTCTGCTTCATTGGAAAATTTTGGGAAGAAAACTGGTAGCTCTAGAGATTGTTGGAGACAGAGATTAGAACAGACCTTTGGGACAAAGGATGGATTAGGCCTAAGTGATACTCTATCCTTGTGGAAAATCAAGTGCGGTGGTTTAATAGACAGGGCTTGAAGCTCTGAAACTCTTCTTGCAGAAGTAATTGCAACTAAGAAGGCAGTTTTCCAAGACAGATATTTTAACTCACATGTAGCAGCCGGTTCGAAAGGGGAAGATGTTAATGCACGAAGCACCAAATCAAGATCCCACGGAGGCGCAGGATGAAAAACTGGGGGTCTTAACAGGCCCGCACCTTTAATGAAAGTTTTGCATAGTCTGCTGCTCATCAATGGAGGATCCATGGATTCGTGGAATTTAGAGATAGCCGCTAGTTGGACTTTAATAGTAGAGACAGAAGATCCTTGATTAAACAGGGATGTTAGAAATTTCAAAACCTCTGGGATTGGAGCAGTGATAGGGTCTAAGCCCCTGAGTTGAGCCCAGATAGCAAACCTCTTCCACTTACTGAGGTACAATTTCTTAGTGGTGGGTTTGTGGGCTGAAGATAAAATGTGAATAACTTCCGGGTCTAATGTGTGACTTCTGACTAAAGTCGGAAGTGGAGGAGCCAAGCTGTCAACTTCAAGGAGTGTAGGGACTGATGCTGTCGTCCCGACTGATGAATTAGCAGATCCGGAGTTAGATCTAATGCTTAATCTGTCTGCCAATATATTTGATTTCCCCAGAATGTGGGTCGCTACCAAGAAACGGCTGGTAGCTACAGCCCATTCCCACACCCTCATGGCCTCTC